>NW_012152618.1:2337162-2375293 GCF_000956105.1 Propithecus coquereli | reverse complement strand
GGGCAACCTTGTCTGGTTCCAGTTCTAAGTGGGAATGCTTTCAATTTTTCCCCATTCAGTATGATGTTGGCTGTGGGTTTGTCGTATACGGCTTGTATCATTTTTAGGTAGGCCCCGTCTATGCCTATTTTGTTAAGTGTTCTTATCATAAAAGGTTGTTGAATTTTGTCAAATGCTTTTTCTGTGTCTATTGAGAAAATCATATGGTTTTTGTTTTTGTTTCTGTTCATGTGGTGAATTACATTTATAGATTTGCGTATGTTGAACCATCCCTGCATCTCTGGGATGAAGCCCACTTGGTCGTGGTGGATTATTTTCTTAATAAACACCTGGATTCGATTAGCTAGAATTTTGTTGAGAATTTTTGCATCTGTATTCATAAGGGATATTGATCTGTAGTTTTCCTTTTATGATGAATCCTTTATTTTTGATAGAAAGTACCATAGTCTGGGAGACAAGAGACTGTTGTTATTTCTCTAGCCCAATCTAGTTTTATCATTTAAAGTCTCTGGGCTTATTTTCTTAAATGAGAAATTTGATTAGATTAATGGTTTCATAATTGTTTATTTTTAAAATTCAAATGAAATTGTTTACGAAACCCCAATATAAAATACAAAAGAAATTAGTATTTATTTTCTAAGTTTGGATTTATAAAATTAACTCATTATAAAGTTAATAAATGAGGATACTTTAGCATGTTGGCAGTATTCAGTGTGTTAAAATTTGGAATGTGGAAGTCCCCTGATTTGAGTGTAATTCTTTCCAACCATGTCAATGTGCAGAAGCCAAAAGCACATGAAAAAATGTTCAACTTTGTGAGTTATTAGAGAAATGCAAATCCAAACCACAGTGAGATACCACTTCACATTCACCAGAATAACTATAGTAAAAAAGACAGACATGTTGTTGAGGCTGCAGAGAAATTGGAACCCACATACACTGCTGGGAACAACGTAAGATGGTGCAGGTGCTATGGAAAATAGCCTAGAATTCCTTGAAAGGTTCAATATAGAGTTATCATATGACCCAGAAATTCCACTCATAGGTATATACCCAAAAGCAATGAAAACGCATGTCCACACAAAAACTTGTTCACAAATGTTCATAGCATTATTTACAACAGCCACAAAGTGGAAACAACCCAAATGTCCGTCAACTGAGTGGATGAACAAAATGTGGTACATCTATACAAGGGAATATTATTTGACCATAAAACAGTAATGAAGTACTGATGTATACTACAACATCGATGAATCTTGAAAACATTATGCTGAGTGAAAGATTCCCGTCACAAAGTACCACATATTGTGTTATTCCATTTATATGAAAATGTCCAGCATTGGCAAATCTATGAAGGCAGAAAGTAGATTAGTGGCTGCCAGGGGCTGAGGGGCGTGGGAGGATGGCAGGTGTTTGCTGGTGCTGGTGGCTAAGAGGTGCAGGGTTTCTTTTTGAGATAATACAAACATCCTTAAGTGGATTGTGGTGGTGATTACAAAACTCTGTGAATATACTAAAAACCACTCAATTGTGTACTTTATATGGGTGAATTATACGGTATATGAATTATATTTCAATAACATTGTTATATAAAAAATTGAATATGCAAAAATGAGATGATAATCTTGCATGAGTTTTTTTCTTTCCTGAAACAGAGTCTTGTTCTGTCGCCCAGGCTAGAGTGCGGTGGCATCATCATAGCTGACAGCAGCCTCAAACTCTTGGGCTCAAGAGAGCCTCCTGCCTCAGCCTCCTGAGTAGCTGGGACTGTAGGCACGTGCCACCATGCCCAGATAATTTTTCTATTTTTAGTAGAGACCCGGGTCTCGCTCTTGCTCAGCCTAGTCTTGAACTCCTGAGCTCAAGCGATCCATCCCGTAGGCCTCTCAGAGTGCTAGGATTACAGACGTGAGCCACCGTGTCCAGCCATAATCTTGAATAATATTAAGCAGGGAGCAGGAAGCAGAAAGGAAGGACCCTGTTCCTGGGAAAAAAATACCATGATAAAATCTCTTTAATACTTGATAGCTGTCCAGTGGGTTCCTTACTTTCTACACTGACCGTGTCTATAATGACTTTCTTTCTCTCCCTTATGACTAGTATTTGCATTTTCAGAATATTTCTGTTTATATTCTTTTTTAATACATCACAAGAGCAAAACGCACTAACGGGTTCAAATAATTTCACAGACACCGCAGTACTGAAAACCGCGGCAGTGGTGACAAAGTGGAATCTCTGGCCGGCAGGCAGCGCTCGCTGATGTGGTAGCTCGTGGTGTGTGTGCAGAGCCGTGGGCAGGTAAAACTCGGTGCTGAGTAGGCGATGCAGGCATGAAAGTGAGGTTTGTTCAAGAGCTAAACATAGAAAAGCTGATGACAGCCTGACTCTAACACATTTGAATGTGTTTGTTTCTGTAATAAGAGTTTTGATAAGTTGGAAACCTACCAGGGAAGGAAATCAGAATCCAGTGTTCATGGAACCCAGAGGCGCCATCGCAGAACAGAGTGTGTAAACCACAAGGTTAGAGTATATCTAACATCTTTTTCAGCTTTTGTATTTTATTTTATTTAGTTTAAAGCTACCATCGAATATCCATTTATTAACTTTTATCCAGAGGACTTGATGGATTGATTTCTGATATGTGCCATCTTGGTGGGATAATCATTATGTGTTATTATTTATACAGTGGAGTTTAAAATTGTCTTTAGTGGTATCACGTAGTGAAAACTTTTTTTTATAAGGATACGCAAATTTATTATTAACTCGAACATCACAAATCAGGTTGTGATTAGTTCACTGCTCTATGAGCTTAAATTTTCTCTGAAAAACATACAGCACTGATACCCTAGTTGAGGGTGTCTGAAACACCCCAGCACAAAATCCATTTACCCACAGGTTCATTTATATTCTCCTTATAGGACAGGAGACAAGGAAACCTGTTAGAGATGGTTTTGTTCAAATTTATTTCCAAATGTGTATACAGTTTGAAATTAGGCACTGCTAGTTGATGGAATTTCTTGTTGAAATATTTGGAATAATTTTAGGAATTTGGAATTAGGATAAGTTTTTTTTTTTTTTTTTAATTTAAATAGAAAGACTTTGAAACCTGTGAAATTTTTGGGTCCAGACTATATTTGTTCCTATAGAAGGGAGTTGATTGTTAAATATTATAAGGTTACTCTGAACTCTTACAGGTGTGTTTGGCTCACTTTGGATCAGGATTTCTCTGGAGTATCTGCATAAAGGCCATCTGTAACACAAGGACTTGGCTTCTTAGTATCCAGCCTCTTAGTATCCTCTAGATGTGCAGAGCTAGGCTGAGCTCAGCGTCGTCTTTATCAGTTAGCAGTTGCAGGTTACGGAGTATATCTGCTGTGTTATATTACCTTGTGGATATATATTGCAATTTACTTATACATTCTTCTGTTAATGGACATTTAAATTGTTTCCTTTGAAAACTTTTCTCTTCCAGAATAATTCTGCAATGCACAGTCTTGTACATGTCTCCTTGCGCACAATGTGAGAATATCTTCCTGATGTACTTAGGAATGGAATTGCTTTGTAATAGAGCGTGCACACATTTCATATCTTTTCCTTGTCTAACTAGCTTGTAGAATTTCTAGTACTGTGGTTTATAGAAAAAATGATAGGTTTTCTTGTCTCCTTCTTGACCTCAAGGGGGATTTCTAATATTTTGCCATTAATTAAAGTGTTTGCTGTAGGTTTTTGGTGGAATCTCTTCGTCACGTAAGAGAGATCCTCTTATTCCTTGTTTGATAATAATTTTTGTCATGAATGGGGGTTGAGTTTTATCAAATGCCTTTTCAGCCAACTTATTTTAATCCAATCCTCCAAGATCTTTCAAAAGGGCATTCCCCAAATTCCCTACTGTCTCATGCTTATGGGGCAGTTTTTGGCCTCGAGTGACTTAAATTTAGCTTTCATATCTTGGGGGCAGTCGTGTAACTTTCAGTTAACCACAGTGTATTAGGATCTCAACCTCCCCAGAGCACTTGTGGGATTTGCCAAAAACAGATCCTTTTTTACAGCCGGACAATCAAATATATTCTTACCTAAGAGGCTCCTTGCTGGGGATACCTTTTGACCAGCCTAGGGGTACTGTATTTCTCTGACTGCCTCGTTGGGTCCTGCTGCACCTCTGGGTGGCTGTCCTCGGCCTTTTGGGAATATAGGGTGTCTCCAGCAGCCTAAGGGGAGATGTATACACCTGAGCACACTTGAGAGGGGCCCGAGCCCCTCTTTCTCCAATTTCTCACGCTCTTGTGCAGAAGGACAGTTTGCCAGGTGTTTGTATAAAGCGAAGGTGCTAGAGTTTCTTGTTCATGGACAGAAAGGGAAATGGTGGTTTTTTTGGTAATATTTGATGTCCTAATGCCCTGGTAGCTGTAAAGGAAAGTCAGACAAGGTTAGATGCTGGGGCTATGAATTAAACAAATAACCTCATTCTCCATTTAGGTAAATTTGAAGAACATATCTGGGCCTGGGCCCCAGGGAGGGAAGTGATATGGTAGGATTAAGAAAAATACTCAGCAATCTGGGGTATACCACAGAGGGATTCAGGGAGATCAACAACCCGACTGCCATAGCGCTGCCAGGATTTCTGTCCCACCCCGCGCCTGTGATGGGGGCTCTTCCATGGTGGGGCAGTTGGGAAGAGCACACTGCTCTCTTGGGGTGAAGAGATTCCCCACACTGTAAGCTTTGATCTTAGCAGCTCCGTGAGCTGCAAGTCAGATGCACAGAGGGGCTCTAATCCTGCGTGCAGCACATCACTGCCCATTGCCAGTTTATTTTATCTTAGCCTTTTCTTGTTTCATAGGAAGCTGGGTATGGGGAAACAATCCGGGGTGTCATCACCTCTCACTTATCTCTACTACAGATGGAAACCAGTGTTGCAGGTAATTTCTGGGGCCTCTCGGTAGCACTGGCTTCATGTTGAGAAAGACGTGCATCAGCTCCCTGCTTGAAAAATTGGCCAGCTCTCAATAGATTTAGATTGTCATGCATACTCTTTCTTCCTTGAAAAGGGAAGCTTCAGGAGTTCCTTGGTGTTCTTAAACTTAACATTCATAGTTTGTCCTGGTGAGTAACCCTTAAGGTCCACGACAAGAAATGTAAATTTGCTGAGGCACGAAAGTACCCCCGTGTCCCTGTTGTTTGGCTGTTCTGATTTGATGGTGCAGAAATGTAAATCAATGTAAATCATTATGTAAAACATGAATCGAGTCATTCCTTTAAAGTTCTTCAGCAAATTCCCATTGCATTTAGGCTAAAACTCAAGCTCCATTACATGAGCTAAAGTACCCGTAGCATCATGGTTCTGCCTGTATCTCTGATCTCATTCCATCTGGTTGGCTCATTACCTTTCTGTGAATCTCACCGCTCCTCAACGTTGGAGAGCTTTGGCTTCCCACTGCAGATTCTGCAGCTCATCTTTGGAGAAGATTCCTCTAGATATTGTAGCTGCTTTGCCTACTGCAGCCAGTGCCTGCAAGTTTGTGTCCCTGGCTGCCCCTCCAGCCTCCTATAACTGGCCAGGATGGAAGCGTGAAAGCCCAACTCCTTTCTGAGACAGAACCTACACTCCAGAGTCCCACTGCGGGATCGGGGACTTAGCCTGCCATTGCTCCCTTGCTTGGCTTCCTTCCTGTCTCTGTCTTGCTGCTTCATCCATGCTCTTACCAGCCTTCTGGGAGCACTTCCTTACGAATCCTCTTCTTGGAGTCTGCTCCTTGGGAATCCAACCTAAAACACGTCACCCAATTTAAGTACCCCTCTCCAACCACTGTTGGGGAAAAATAACTAAAACTTAAATCTCTTCTCAACCCAGTAAACCACTCCACAAAGTAGTAGAGAAAGAAAAGTTGTGTTATTGAATAAGCATTAAATCAGCATGTGACACACAGCATAGGCAACACCGTGACTGCCAAGGTGGAATGAAACCTCACCCTTTTATGTAGCCAGGTAGACACAACCCGTGATATCCACGTTCTCAAGACAGACAACTAGTCCTCAAGTAAGAGGACTTGACAGCACCACTTATTACACAAGTTCATCGTAAATTCGCCTGATAATTGGGGTGACCATCAGTGTTAATTAATTCCTATCTTTGTGACAGGAGGCAGTTTGCACCTGGGAGCCAGGTGCCCACTGCAGTTAGGCTTCTGTCTTCCAGCAGAGACTGGGAGGTAGGGACACTATCTCCCTTGGATGTTTACATTCCAAAGAGACGGTTCTCAGGTCCTTGAGAAAGACATTTCTGGGTCATGGAGCTGACAGAAGCCTTATTTAGCTTTGAAAAGAATTTACATATATTTCAAAGAGACAAGAAAGAACTTACAACTTTGCTATAGTACATGCTCTAAGAAAAGGGAGGAGGGAGACATCTCTTCCCCTATTCCTTTTATCTGTGAAAATTAAGCCTCTTATTTTTAACTTTCATTTGTCCTTATACCATGCTTCAGGCCTGGCTGCCCTAGAGACTCTAGCATACCCCTCATGGTATTTTCTTCAGAGCTTTTTGAATGTAATTTTTGATACATACACAATAATATAGGTATCACATACCCAAGTTACAAAGTCTAGTAATAAAGTAAATGCTAGTGAACCATGCACCCAGAGTGAGAACCAGACCCAGAGATCCCCTAATGTGAATTTTGTGTTTAATATTTCCTTGCTTGTACCACGTATGCATACTTCCCTAACCAGTAGTTCTAAACTAAACCTATAGTTTAGCTTTGCCTAGGTTTGAATTTCAAAAAAAAAACCAACAAAAAAAAAACTACACCATAGGTAGTCTTTTGGGACTAGCCTTTTTCAATTAGCATCGTTTCTAAGAGTTCCATGTTGTTGCATGCATCTGGGCACATTCATTTTTGTTACCATCTGATATTCCTTTTTGTGAATATGTAAGCATTGATCCATTGTCCTGTCTGTAGTCAACTGGGTTATTTCCTGTTTTGTGATGTGAGGAATTGTGCTTCTGGGAACATTACTCTTGTGTCTCCTGGCACCATATGCAAGACTGTGTACTTCTAGGAATGGAATTGCTGAGCTCTCTGTTTTATTTTCCTGATAGCACATATGCTTCTGAAAATGTCTTATTTGTTGGTTTGTTTCCTTGTTCACTGTCTGTCTTCTAACCTCGGCACCAGCGTAAGCTCTGTTATGGTGACCTTTTGTCTCAGTCTTGGTACATACTGAATCTAGACCTGCTGTACACATGAACATGAATGACCCAATTCCTGATGGTCAGTTTTTCTAGACAGACCATCTAGAGAACACCGACTGTCCATTCTGCTGATAGCAGTGAAGAAAAAAGTGAGGGTTACTAGGAAATTGATGATAGTTAGCTTGAAAATAGGAGTTTTAAGGGAGAAATTATATGCCTTGGCTGTATTTCTGACTCTCAAGATCTATTATTAGTTAAAGCTGAAAGGGTTTCCCCTTCCAGCTGCCACTGTGTTTGGGTTAAAAAAAAGTTTAAGTCTTCAAAGTCTCAGTAAACAGGGTAATGTCAGTATTAATAAGAATGTTAGAGTAACATTTGCCAAGAGATGATATGCTGGTAATAGATATTGACTGTAGAGGGATTTAAGATTAGCACTATTTGTGTAACAAATTTGAGATGTGATGTTGTCTTTGGTATGATGAAAACACAAATAATTGTTGAATTTGTCTTAAAAGATCATCTCTTTAGAAGGGGCAGGAAGAGTTTATCAGATGACAGAGTTTGGAAATTTAGGGAGATGTCTAAGTTTACTTTAAAACCTTACTTCATTGATTTCAATAGTTTTAATCCCACATTTTAATTTAGTGTGTGGTATCTGTACACTGTAAGTAAGCTATCTTGCAAACACACCAGTGTTGGAAATGGGCACTGCTGAATTTAGCATGTGGTTTATGTCTTGGGGAAAGTTGTGTGGTTCACTTGGAGAGGAATGCGTGAGAATGCAGTTCCAAGAATCACTGACATGACTCTCCTGGGAGCCCACTTCAAATATGTAGATAACGTAGCAGCCAGCATTCTTGGAAAAAGCAGTTCCCACTGTAGGATACTTTCCTTCTTATAGCACTTTACTGTACTTCCAGCTGTTTTCCTTGACTAGTTCAATTGTGGCAATTTAAACCCCTTTAAAACTCATTTTTTTTTACTGGTTTCCGTCCACTAGTAAAAATTTCTTAGCTCCACTGAAAGTTAGGCTTTTTTGAATTGTCATTTTGCCAGTTTTCTTTCACTTGGAGAACGTATTAATCTATTTCCAGAATTTAAGTATTATATTAAGTCATCTATTCTAGTAGTTTAATTTTTGAATTTTAAACTGCAGATTTATCATCCCATTCAATCTTTAAAAACAATATTTTCTTCTAGAATTCTTGTAGTTTTATGCCTTAGTTTTAAGTCTGTTATCCATCACAAGCTGATTTTTGTGAGAGGTAAGAGGTGTGGATCCTATTTCAGTCTTCTACATGTGGCTATCCAATTTTCTCAGCACCATTTATTGAATAAGGATACTTTTTCCCCAGTGTATGTTTTTGTCTTCTTTGTCAAAGATCAGATGGCTATATGAGAATAGTTTTATATCTGGGTTCTCAGTTCTATTCCATTGGTCTTTATCTCTGTTATTTTACAAGTACCATGCTATTTTGGTTACTATAGCTTTGTAGTATAGCTTGAAGATGTTGGAAAAACTCTTATAGACATCGAACTAGGGAAAGAATTTATGAAGAAGACCCCAAAGGCAATCACAGCAACAACCAAAATAAATAAATGGGACCTGATTAAATTAAAAAACTTTTTCACAGCCAAGGAAACTATCATGGAATAGACAACCTACAGAATGGGAGAAAATATTTGCATGCTACACATCTGATAAAGAGCTGACAACTAGAATCTATATAGAACTCAGGAAAATCAACAAGAAAAAATCAAACAACCCCATTAAAAAGTGGGTAAAGAACATGAATAGACACTTTTTAAAAGAAGGCAGACTAACGGCCAACAAACATATGAAAAAATGCTCAACATCTCTAATCATCAGAGAAATGCAAATGAAAACCACAATGAGATATCACTTAACTCCAGTGAGAATGGTTTTTATCAAAAAGTCCTAAAACAACAAATGTTGGCATGGATGTGGAGAGATAGGGATACTCGTACACTACTTGTGGGACTGCAAACTAGTACAACCTCTGTGGAAGGTAATATGGAGATACTTCAAAGAGCTAAAAGTAGAACTACCATTTGATCTAGCAATCCCACTACTAGGCATCTATCCAAAGGAAAAAAAGACATTCTTTGATAAAGATATCTGCACTCGAATGTTTATAGCAGCACAATTCACAATTGCAAAGATGTGGAAACAACCCAAGTGCCCATCAATATATGAGTGGATTAATAAAATGTGGTATATGTATACCATGGAGTTCTACTTAGCCACAAAAAACAATGGTGATCTAGCACCTTTTGTATTATCCTGGATGGAGCTGGAGCCCATTCTACTAAATGAAGTAACACAAGAATGGAAAAACAAGCACCACATCTCCTCAAATTGGTATTAATTGATCAACACTTACAGGCACATATGGAAGTAACATTCACTGGGTGTCGGGCAGGTGGGAGAGGGAAGGAGGGGATGGGTATATTCATACCTAATGGGTGTGATGCACACTTTCTGAGGGATGGGCACACTTGTAGCTCTGACTTGGGTGGGGCAAAGGCAATATATGTAACCTAAACATTTGTACCTCTGTAATATGCTGAAATAAAAAAAAATATATATATAAAACAATCAAAAAATCTTTAAAAACAGATTATAGTTTGGAGACATATCTTCTTTTGGAGTTTCTTTTTACTTAAAACCTAGAATAATTGCTCATTTATAATTAGTTTAGCATCAAATGTAATACTTTTTAAAATTTAAATTTTCCCTTGATTTATGCCAACTTTAAAGTTTGAGGAACTGTATATGCCCTTTTTTTCTGGGGTGGGGATGATTAAGGCCTAAACAAAACTCCTCGTAAGAACTCTTTGGGGTCAACCGCATTATTTCAATATCTGTTGCAAATATAAATTTGAAATCCCAGGAAACTCTTCTTACCTAAAAATATTAAGTGTCAGAAAAGATCAAGGATACCATGCTGAATTACATATTTACATAAGAGGGATTTGAGAAATCATTCTCTTTGAAAGATAAAAATATTTTTAGAGAACTTTTAGTTTATCTTAATAATTTAACAAGTGAGAACCTTGTTAGTCTTACTAATTTTGATAAATTTCCCTGTTTCTGTTACTGTAAGAGGAAAGGGGTCTGTAGTTGTTCTGGTAACGCTAATAGTATCCAGTGAAATAAAATATTATGAGGGTATGATGGTAGGGGTGGAGATATACATAAATTATCTGTTGCTTAGGGTATTCTTTTTTCCATCTTTTTGTCTAAACTTGAATCCTTCGTAAATCCATCTTCCTCATGTTCAGACGATGACCATTTTATACCTTCAGTTTGAATTTGTCTGGGAGCAGTTTTGAGATTTCATTGGGGATCACATTTTAAATTTCATTATGAGCAACTTTTCACTAAGGTGGCTGCCAGCCTCATGGTGAATACATCATGTGAAATAAGCTCCTTGGTAAGAGGAGCCATTTCTTAACATGGTACACCTGGCACATAATTCTTGTGCCTTGAATGTTTGCTGAACTGAATCTTTTGGTATCCTGGAGGACTGTGGCTGTCTGAGAATCACAGAGTTTAAACTGGACATAACAGAGACCAAGCATGTGGTTAGTTATTGCAAAAGCTTCTTATGTTGGGTGAACAATCAATAATTGGGATTGGGGCGTTGGCCAATTCAGTGGTGCTTTATTAAGAAGACTTCCACTGATCACCTTGACTTGGCCTTGGCCTTCTCACGGCACCCTATCTAGTTTTATTCAGGCCAGAGTTAATTATAGTTAGGAAGTCATGTGGTTGGATCATCTGAAAATTTCATAGAATATAGTTATTTCCTGAAACAGGCTCCACCACAAGTAACGTCACATATATATTGTAGTGGAGATATGATGTGGGCTTATAAATGGGCTTTGTCTGAGGTGTCCAGGTCTAATAAAAGTCAGATCGTAGGGTAAATAAGATATTTAATTAAAAAACAGCTTCTAACTTCCCTTTCTTTAGAAGATGATTTTTGTTGAAATATGTGTATGTGAGACGGTTATTGTAAATAGAAGTTTATTGGAAAAGGCAGTATGGAATAATGGAAAGAATTTGGGGTTTGAAGCCAGCTGGGCTGGCGTTTGAATCCTGGTTTTGGTTGTGTGGGTGCTGGATGAGTCAATCTGCGCCTCTATTCTTCTCTTATAAAAATGTAACAATTATAATGACTTTGTAGGGTTGTTACAAAGATGAGAGATGATGAATGTAATACGAAGTGTCCGGTACACAGTCGGTGTTAAATGGCAGTTCCTTTGTTACTTTATTGTCATTGGAATTGCTTTGTTCTTTAAGATCTGGATAAGATTGCCTTTGACCCCCATTTTTCAGATTTTGGAAAATCCAGTCCCTTTACCCCAAAATTTTGTGAATTCTTCAGGTTCATAGATTTTTGTGTTCACTTCTGTTCCCAAACTCTAGCTTCTTCTAGATTGATTTTCCCTTTGGAATGAGCAAATCAGGCAGGAGGAATTGTTCAAAGCGTTGCTGAAGTGTTCAGAGTCAAACGTATTGGGACATAATGCTTCAAAAATGTAGGCAATAATTGATACTATATAACTATGGCTGGTTTATAAGAATGTTTTTGTGAGTTAGGCCACCAAGGCATACTTGCAAGCCATGCGCCCAAAACAAAACAAAATAATGGATTCATTTAATAAGATTAACTGTAGGTAGCATTCCAATTCCAAGGGGAAAATACAAGACAGTAGCAGAATAATTATTGTTAGATCCCATTAAGAGTGGAATGAGGGCCTTTTTTCATTCTCCCTGTGTAGTGTGATGGAGTTCCACCCCTTCACCTATTATAGACAACCACAATATAGTCTACTCGTTTAACTTTTATTTTGACTTCTCTGTTAATTTCATTGGAACACTGGAATGATAACTGGCCCTTGGCTACCATGTCACCTTGTTTATATGAGAAATTAAGCCCAGGATACTTCAGTGACATCTTGAAATGCTTCCCCTCTGGGAATTTTTAGTTGAGGAAGATAGACATCAATATTTTCAAATACATGAGACGTTGCCATAATGATTTACATACACTGGCCCCTGTTCCACCCAAGAAAGTTCATCAGTGGAGTTTTCTGTTTATGTAAAGATTTTGAAGGCTCAGCTGAGTACAGTAACTGCCACTGCTATTGTACTTCTACCATGTCAGCAAGCAGCCTTTGCTGAGAACTTAAATATGTCAGGCACAGTGCCAAGTATTCTCTGTATATTCTCACTTACAACAACATTGTGAGGTAAGCTCTTTCATTATTTTCCTGTATTCCTTTCCTTTCCTAAGATTTAGAAACATTACATAACTTTCCCAAGGACATGCAAGTATAAGTATCAGAGTTAGACCTGGAACAACACCTGTCTGACTTCAGAGCTCATGCTCTTAGGTATTGCTATATTCCTCTGCTGCGATAAGGCTCTACTGCTATAATAGCTGCGTCTTGAGATGTAGAAATTAAAAAGCATGCAGGGAAAGGTAGCATTTGGTTTCATGTTGGACTATAGCCCTCCAGCTATCAATATGACTGCTGGGATGAGGTCACAGGACGGAAGGTTCTTGGAAAACAAGTTTCTGGAGAGGGCTGGGCCCAAGCCTTTTCAAAACATTTTGTTTCTCCAGTGCTTGACATAATACCTGGCACGTGGAAAGCCAGGTACTTTTCTTTTAGCAGTTGGAAAGGATGATTTTTGTTGTTGTTGTTTTTAAACAGATAGCATAGTCTGCATAACCATGTTCTTTATTCTATGAAAGAAAACACTACAGGTAGAAAACAAGGCTAATGGAAATATTGAACCCATGGTGTATTTTCTAGGTTTTCAGTGATAGATTTTGGGGAATTTGAAAATGCAGAGATGATGCTCTTGGGTGTTTTAGCTGGAGGATTCTGGAAATCCTCCTGGAGTTCATGTCTGGAGGAATTCATAGAAAAAATCCCACAGATTTTGGCTTTAAAGGCTTTAAATTTGCTTTTGATTGTCAGGGGTCTACTTAATTCCATGTGCTGCTGGAAGAAGAGAATGCTAATTTGCTAATGTGAGGGTCAAGTATTGAACTCAGAGTTTTTAGTTTTACTTTGCTAACCTTTCCTCTTTTAGATCTCGGGGTCACAATGCTGAAAGTGAGATTTAAAAAATAAATAAGAATCACAGGAGAAAGTAGGTTGGGATGATTAATTTTTATGTAGATTAAAAATTGATGATTAATTTTAGATCTAGGAATAATGGTAGTGCTGTTAGGAAAATAGTTTTAGAGGCTACTTAATTTTGCATTAGGATTGTACTGTGCCTGAGTTTTAATTTAAGCTTAGTATTGAGAAATTAGTATTCAGATGCAGTTCTGCATTTGCTGGAACTGTGCAGAGACCAAACCATGCTTTTCCTGAAGGGCATTATTACTTTCTTAAAACAAAAAATGGATATGTGCCTGCACCTGTAACGGATATGTCAGAGTGAAATAATTATCCTAACAGAGCACCTACCACGATGTTTTGTGTTTTGACTCTGGAGAAAATGACTTCTAGTAAATGCATAATGTACCCCCTCAAAATGCTCATTGAATGGTAAGGTATGTTATTTAGTAATGACTTAAGTTAAATGATGTTTTTTGCTGTAACTGGGCTTTTTTTTTTTGAGACAGAGTCTTGCTCTGTTGCTCAGGCTGAAATGCAGTGGCATGATCATAGCTCACTGCAGCCTCAAAATCTTGGGCTCGATTGATCCTCCTGCCTCAGCCTCCTGAGTAGCTGGGACTACAGGCATGCACCACGACACCTGGCTAGCTTTTAAAAAAATTTTTTGTAGAAATGGAGTTGCACTAGGCTGGTCTCAAACTTCTGGCCTCAAGTGATCCTCCTGCCTTGGCCTTCAGAAGTATTAAGATTATAGGTGTGAGCCACCATGCCCAGCTGTAACTAGGCTTTAATTCAGATAATGATATGATTATAGAGTTCAGTCATAAAGACCTAAGTTCAAATTTTGCTACTTGGAATCTGAGTTTCTCCCTAAAAACTTCAGTTTTCTCATCAGCTAGGTGAGACTATTAGGACTTTAAATGGTATATGGTACTTAGCTCAATGTATGACCATTATTGTTATTGTTGTGTGTAATGTGCAGTTATGACCACGACTGCTGATGAAACAGACGGTGCCTTTAGAATCGGTGGATGCCCTTTAGGAAATGGTGGTGGGCTAAGAGTAGAGTCAAAGGTTGGTAAGCAGTAGAACCTGACATGGTCATTATCCAACAGATATTTATGGAGGGCTTTTATAACAGTCACTGTGCTGGTTGCTGGATGAGATTTGTGTTTTAAAAAGATGAGTCAGGGTGTATGTAGAAAGGTTGGAAATAAGGAGAACAATTAGGCTGCTCTTGAATGGGTGAGATATGATGAAGGTCTGAACAAAGAGTAGAAAGATGTAAAGGACAATTTGGAGCAAGAATGGACAGGAGGAAGAGTGGTGAAGAGTTGAATTGGGAAGATACTGGGGAAGGGTTAGGAATGAATTATGAATGAGTGAAAGGTTTCTGGTGTTGGCAATTGAGTAAATTATGGCTTGATTAACGGATACAGGACATATGAGGGAAAAGGGGCAAGTTGGTAGGGGATCAGAAAGGAAAGAGTTTCTTCCCTAGGAAATCTTTAATTGAAACTTCAATTGTTCTGTGTTATTTTTTAAGTAATGATGGGCCTTTATTACCCGTCATCATCCTGACAGTTCAAATTGGGGATACTATTTCTATGAAATAATTCTGGTGCACTGATGCAATACATTTGCAATAATGAATGTAACGCTGAGTGGAGCTGGCACGGAACAGTTATATATAGCATGGGGGATGTGTATGCACAGCATTTTTTTTTGGTAGTTCTTGAAGGTTATAAACTATAACTCAATAAATACTTTTGATTTTCTCAATAAGGTTGCACACAACCTGCAAAACCATTTTTTTTAGGCCACGGGTAGGAAATGAACATCATAAATTTAGATGCTGCTTCACTGAGTTGTCGCACATATTTTTCATTTAAGTCACCCCAAGGCTATGTTTGTATCGGAAATAAAGAAGTCATTTTCTATTGTAGAAATACTGTTTTACCACTGGGCAAACAGTGTTTTTTTTTTTTTTTTTTTTTTTTTTTTTTGATTCTGAAAAAACCAATTGAAATAATGATATGTCTTTTAAATTTTTCTGGGTTGCTATTCATCAACCTTTTTATTCTAAAGGATAGTAGATTTAAAGGGTGGACGACCTTGGGAAGCAGCTTTGTCATGAATTGGTAAATGCAATTTAAGATGAAGATGAGTAGGAATAAAAGCTGCAACTTGGAAGAGGGGCCCTGGGCTGCATCGCAGTCACAAGATAACGTTGTTAACCTCCGATGATACCCCTGAAGGGAGCAACACAGGAGTCACGGATGTGGATTACGAGTTATACAGTTTTCTATGCAAATAAGATTCTGGGCTTCTCATTTAGATTTACGTTTCTTAACGCTCTTGGTGGGGCTGGTTTGGTGCTCCTTGGTTGCTTTATGATGACAACAATAAGGGACTTTATCCTGTGATAAGTGGGTGATTCATTGCTGTTCTGAGGAGCTGTGAGCCGAGTGCTTCAGTGCAGGCAGCCTGAAATCTGTTGAAATCTGCAGTGAGTCAATGACAGAGTTATGCCTGGCAAGGCTTGCAGGACTGTTGGCTAAGGAAAGTCAGTGGTGGCTTATTCTCGGTGTCTGATTGGTCAGTGAAACACTCCTATGCTGCTTACCTAGCTTTCTAAAAATAATGTAGATTTTCAGTGGGGTGTGTTGGTGTGCCTGTAAGCTCAGCCACTCAGGAGGCTGAGGTGGGAGGATTGCTTGAGCTCAGGAGTTCGAGACCAGCCTGGGTAACATAGCCAGGACCCCATCTCAAAAAAAATGATGTAGGTATTAAGCTAAAGAATTCAATAATGACCTGTGTGGATTTGGACCTCCTTCCTATCTCTAGAGAGAAGTTTGATAGACTTCAGTATATATAAACGTACATTGTTTAAAGTATATTATACTCGTATATGTTTTTCCTCATACTTTCTTCTTGTTGGCTTTAAGGATGAAACACGATTTTTTTTTAGACATTTGTATAAGTTCTTCTGTAGAGAACTACTGTCCTTGTCAGTGATAAAGATGAATGTTCTATTACTGAGAAAAAGGAGAATACTTCCTCATTGTTCATACTTTTCTATGGCTTTTACTAAGTCTCAAATGGCACTGGGGGCCCGTTGTATTCCAAGCCTCAGGGAGTCTTAGGGACCTTGGAGTTTACTTTGGTGACAGTTGTCTCTCTGTTTTCTCGAATTAAACTCCCTGATACAAGAGGGGAAGTGAAATAAATTAATGCATGGAACCAAGAACTATTATTAGACAATGGCATATTAAACTAGAGAAAGGGAAATTAAGTTCTGTTTTGGAATTCTATTTAGGGGAAAGAGTAGATGATTTGATTTGAAACTGAAGGTGAATGTTTCCAGTTACATATTAGAAGAAAGCTCATTCAGTTTCACTAACTGGTGTTGACGTTCATTTCAGTGTTCTTATGGTTTGTTTCCAAAAGACTTAGCAGTGCGTGCGTGGCCAGCTATTCAGTGATCCTTTCTGTAGTTACATATTTCATTGGGATGCATGGGAATGGTTAGGACTATAGCTGTTCCTTCTCCCCGAAAAGAGAAGTTGAATTCTGGATCTCTAGGAGTTATAAAAGTTTATCATCACCATGGCATTGAGGAAGGTAACGTAGGCATAAAGTAATCTCATTGTCCAGCCTCCCCGCTGCTTAACCAGCCATTTGCTTATGCATGGTGGCAGCCTCTCTGACAGCCTGGAAGTATTTTTCATAGCCTTGAGCATGTGCTGTCTCTCTTGATGGTGGGCCTTTACCCTGCTTTCCCTCTGTCTTCTCTGGCTAACTCTTGACCTACAGGTGTCTGGTTGGACATTTAGGTCTCTCTCTGTTGGAGAGACCTGCCCTTGTCCTTCAGTAGTGACTTGGGCTCTGGGTTCCCATGACCTTTCATACATCCTTTGCCATAGCCCTGACCATCATGTCAAATATTCCTCAAAATATGTTCTGTGGGCCCCCACACAAGTGCTATTCTCCACAAAATCTATGGTCACAAAGTTCTGGAATGGGTGGTGAGATGGTTGTACTACATTGTGTATGTACTTAATGCCACTGCATTGTACACTTAAATAAATGCTAAATTTTATGTTCTATGTATTTTACCATAATGAACAAACAAACAAAAAGAAAGTCTGGGAAACACTCATATTACGCTTACCTCCTGGAGATTTTACAGTGCATATTGGTAAAGGAAAGAATCTGAGATATTTTAGAGAAACCTGTTTAACTTTGCTTGGTGCTGTGTTCCCAAAGCTGTTAATAGGTTTTTGAAAAATGCACAATTACCTATTGATATCCAGCTAATTAATATTGTCTGGGACACTAAATTGTAATTGCCTACTTATTATGTTTCTCCTACACTAAATACAAGGATCCGGCCACTTTTGTAGTCCTAGCCTAGAGGTCAGAATAAGCCTTCTGTAAATATGTGTCGAATGAAGTACTAAGTCAATATAATAATGTATAGGATGCAGCAGGGTGTTGTGAAAGGACTGTGGAGTCATAGATATCAAGGTTTAAGTCCTACTACTATCACATTTAGCTGTGTGACCTTGAATGAGCTACTTGAACTTGACCTTGACCTTTGATTTCTTCTCCCATTAAATGGAAATACACCCCAGTAAAAATGACTATTATCAATAACATGCTGGCGAGAATGTGGAGAAAGGGAAACATTTGTATATTGTTGGTGGCAATGTACATTAGTACAGCCACTATGGAAAATGGTATTGAATTACTAAAACTAAAAATAGAATTACCACATGATCTAGCAATCCCACTACTGGGTCTATATCCAAAAGAAAGGAAATCAGTACATCAAAGAGATGTCTGCACTCCCTGTTCATTGCAGCACTATTCACAGTAGCCAAGGTATGGAGTCAACCTAAGTGTCCATCAGTGAATGGATGGATACAGTGTGTATACACAGTGGAATATTATTCAGCCATAAAAATAATGAAATCCTGTCATTTGCAGCAACATGGGTGGAACTGGAGAGAATTATGTTAAGTGAAAGAAGCCAGGCACAGAAAGACAAATATCACACGTTCTAACTCGTATGTGGGATCTAACAAAATCGATCTCACAAAGGTAATGAATACAATGGTGGTTACCAGAGGCTGGGAAAGGGTAGTGTGGAAGGGGAGATGGGAGAGGTTGGTTAATGTCTACAAAAACATGTTAGGTAGAAGGAATAAGTTCTAGTGTTTGACAGAGCAATAGGCTGACTATAGTTAAAATAATTTATTGGATAGAAATAGACAAAACAATAAAGTGAAACGTAGAAGCTACTGAAACAACTAACTGGGTTTGAAATAAAAGTCTATTGGTTCCAAAACCCACCTCCTTTCCACTGTAGCAAAGAAGGCAAGTCTTTGTTTGTTTGTGTAACAAACATTTGTTTAGCATCTGGTACGTGCTAGGAATTATTTTTTGTTTGTTTGTTCTTGCACTGTTCAATATGGCAGTATCTAGCTACATGTGGGCATTTAAATTTAAACGAATTAAAACAAAATAAAAATTTAAAAGCAGCACCTGGTGACACTAGCCACATTTCAAATGCTCAGAAGCCACATGTGGCTATAAGCTCCATGTTGGACAACAGAGACACAGAATACTCCATGATCCCAGAGAGTTCTACTGGCAGCTCTGCTCTAGGTGCTAGAATTATAACACTGAGGGGACAAAACTTCTTGCCTTGATGGAGCATATTTCTAGTAGCAGAAGACAAATGAACATCTTTAATGTGTCATGTGGTGGTATTCTTGTGGATTTGTTGACCCACCCAGACTGGTGACCCGTACCAAGAAACTGACTCAACTAGAATTGTGACCCCTAGGAACTGAAGTAACACAAGATTTATGTGCTCTATAATTTTGCCCTGAACTTAGCCTATTAGCAAACCCAATGGCTTAATCTTTTGCCCACCAAACTATCCTTAAAATCTCTTGTCTCCCAAATTCTCAGCGTGGTGGATTTCAGAAATTCTTCCTATCTCCCCCCCGAGCGCTATGCAGAATTAAACTCTTTCTCTGCTGTGACACCTGCTGTATGGCTCCTCTCGGCAGCGAGCAAAGAACCTGGTTGGGTGGTAACATTAGCAACTCAGGGAAGGGGAATAAGGAGTGTTGGTGGGGAAGGGAATGCAGCTGTGTGATCGGAAAGTCTTAGCGATGGGGCACCGTTTGAACCTCATGGGCATGAAAGTCTGGAGGATGTGGGATGTGACCTGGAAATTCTGGGCTCCTTTTGGAGATGATATAAATGGGGATCTAAGGAATTATTGTTGATTTGGAGAGAGGGTGATGATAATATTGTGGTTGTATTTATAGAGGGGAGTTTTTGTCTCGTGCTTATCTTTCAGGGATACGTGCCAGCATTGACAGATCAAATCATGTGGACTGGATTTCTTCAAAAAAAATCTTGGGATAGAACAAGGCGGTATAAAGGAAGCAAGATTGGGTGGGGGGTATATGGGGATAACATTGTACAATTCTCTCTGTATATTTGAAAATTTCCATTAAAAATATAGAGGACCTAATGAAATTAGTCCTGATGGCCTCAGATAGTGGCAGCGAGGCTGTGAGTCTGGATGGGTGGAGGGGGCGGGGTGTCTTGCCAGGAATTCACAGGGCTCTCAAGCTGTCTCCTAGGAGCTGGCTCTTACCTAATGTGCTAACTGCAAGCAACTGATAGGGAGCACCTGAAACATTCTTTTAGAGAATATTCTCTTTTTGGGAAAAGGAGTTCAAGATCAGATAGCAATATTTACATGGAGGGAAGAATGGGGACCTCAAGGAAGGCCATTTGCCATCCCTAAGTATCCTGTTTCTTCTTCTTCCTCCTCCCACCCCCCCAACCGCCCGCTGCCATCCCCCACAGGCCAGCCTAGAGGCCTGGAGTGCAGTGGCATCATCATAGCTCACTGCAACCTCCAACTCCTGGGTTCAAGTGATCCTCCTGGCTCAGTCTCCGGAGTAGCTGGGACTACAGGAATGTGCCACCATGCCTGGCTAATTTTTTAAATTTTTGTAATGGCAGGGGCTCACTATTGCCCAGGCTGATGTTGAACCCCTGAGCTCAAGGGATCCCTGCTGCCCCTCCCCAAAGCGCTGGGATTACAGGCTCTGTTCCTCCAATGACAGCTGAAGGATGATAGAGTTTCTAACGATGGAAAAGGGTGAAGACCGTGTTCCACTTGCCTCTTGGTTTCTTCTCCTGTCTCGTGTGGCAGTGGCAACAGGGGCATCATCTGAGCAGTGGAGAAGTTTGGGATGTTCTGTTAATCCTCTGCATCACAAAAGGTTGGGTGCTTACTGTGTTTGAATTGGTTTTCTGAACTGGGACAGTACTTTGTTGTCAAAACCCAAGGGGTTTCATTCTACGTCCAGTTGCTTGTAGCACAAAGATCCAATTATTGAGACAACAAGGACTAACAAGGAAGAAAGGAATTTTTAATATGACAGATGTCAGGAGAAGCCGTTTCAAATCTGTGTCTTCGATTAAGGGGGATCACGGGCTTTTAAGGGAGGGATCACGTACCTTGGGGCAGGTCGAGGTGTAACTAACAAGGGGCTACGTGCATTGGGGCAGGTTGCGGGGGATCGTGAACGTTGGCATCAGGAAGTCAGTCCAGGGGCATTCGGAACCTCAGCTCTTTTGTCTTATAGAAAATCCTCCATTTCTAGGAAACAACTCAAAAGGTCAAGTGAGTTAAGGGAGAGGGTTATATAGGAGTCACTGAAATTTGTTCTATGGGGGGCTCGTTACAACTTCCTTCGTGGGGGAGGTTTGGAACAGGTTACCCAGCTTACTCTGTGTGTGGGTCATTTATGAGTCCACATAACTTTTATAGCATGTTAATATAGAATAACCATGCCATTGCATCATTTATCCAACAATAATAAATTGTTGGCCTTCTCTTTGTCAGGAAGCCCCTCCCTTACGAATAACTTTAGTTTCTGTCTTCAAGGAGCTTATAAAAGGTTAAATAGAAATAATTAGGAATGCATGGGCCAAAAGCTGCTTTAAATTGAACAAATATACATAATTTGAACTTACATATCTGATAAACATGTAGGGGAGGGAAAATGGCTTCCTATACTCTTCTACATTCTTTCGCTAGACTACAGATTGAATTGACATAAGATAGGAACAGGAGAATAACCGTTTTAATTATGTATGTGTGCACTGGAGTCCCACAAAAATAGGAGACTCAAAGAAGGACGAGATGATTGAGGATTGTATAGCATCCTGAGCTACAGGAAGGAATAGAAGCTGGGGGCTTCTGGGTGGGGTGTTGCGAAGATAAACCGTGGAAGGGTAAGGGGAGGACACGTATGGTGAATAAAGGTTAAGGCAGTTCAGTCTTGCAGGCGATGGAAGTTGTCTTGGAACAGCTCTCTTCCTGATCCAGATACCTTTACTAAAGAAATTTCTTTTTTAGATGTAAATTTCTTTTTATAAAAGGGCAGATTTTCAGAGCTACTCCTGTGTCTGCAGTTTCTCAAAATAACCAGCTTGAAATAATCAATATGCCAAAGAGGTATATTTTGAGGTTGCATGTTCTGGTCTCACAGTCATATTTTGGGGTGGTGTGTCCTGGGCACCAGCAATCAAAAGGATGTGTGAACTAAATGAACGTTAGCAAGTAGTTTCTGACTATAAGTTGCTAATACAGTGTTAGGATAGTAAAAAAAAAAAAAAAATTGTTGAGTAGTAGAATATTCATAGGAACTAAAACAAAAAACTATAGGAAAATGCTAAAACAATCATTACCAAACTTTTGAAATAGTTAAGAAGTACCATGATACACTATTATCTGCATGTTCTAGTGATCTGAGGAATGTATGACATGGAAGATTCCATATTTTTAATATTTAAATAAGTAGTCTCACCAGTCACCTTTGTTGCAGAATAAAAGGTATTAAATGTAATTGCCCCAGCCTTAACCTTTTAGCTGGGTTTGGTACTTGTATTACATAAGTATGGCATAAAAATCACTTTGCCATTTCAGAAACATATAACCTTATAAAGAAAGCTGTTAATAAAATTCTTGAAGTTTTTTCTTTTTACTATGAAGGAGAAAAAAAAGGAAGGAAAGCGAGAAGGAAGAAAGGAAATTAGCATTTGATGGCTGTCTGTTTTGGAAACACACTTGGGCTTGCAGATACATAAATGCGGTAGGGGAGATGAAGTGGTATCTTTTCCTCACCCTTTGAAACGGTCATGGCTGACACCTCTGTAACAAAGACAGATGAACAAGAGAGAACCATAATGCATTTATTTAATGTAAGTTTACACATGGGAGCCTTCAGAAATGAAGACCCAAAGACTCAATGCAAACTCTGTATTTTTTTGCTGAGTATGATGAAAGAGGTGGATAGTTGTAGAGAAACATGATTGGACAAAAGGGGGTATGATTTAATAGTAATAAACTGGGGGGAACTCAGCAAAGCCCGTTTTTGTTCAGATTCTTTTCTGTGTTTCTGTTGCTTAGTATAGCAATAGAATGTAATGAATTGAATCCATTTCAGTTAATAAGTATCCGGGTAGCATGGGCTAGAGTTCAGAATACACTTATTACTCACTTATCTAGTAAAAAGGGATTTATGTGCTTAGTGTGACTTCAGGGTCCTTTTAAATTAGGGAAAGAGGGACATTGTAAAGCAGAAGAGTTACTTACCCTGTTAATACTGAGAAACAGTGTTTCAACAGGATAGTCTTACACCGGTTGGAAAGGTGGACTGCAACAGTGTCTCATTGTCCGGAAAGGTGGACTGCAACAGTGTCTCATTGTCCGAATACCTTCTGTACATAGATTTGCAATTTTCTCCAGGAATCTAATCTGGAGCTCTTACAGAAATGTGGTTACTAAGTAGTCGTAGACTATCCCGGGAAAGAGGCTTCCTCTTTGCCATAAAATGTTCTTATTTCCACAGCTGCTTCTTCAGCAGGCACAGGAATATGCCACACCATTTTCCCATCATTTCCTCACAAGTTACAGAAAAGAGCTTGTGGTTTGCAGGAAGCCCCCAGGCGTTTGCAACACGCAGGGGGCCTGGGCCTCTGGGCTCACCCATGAGAATTGCTGATATAAACACTGATTGGTTCATCTGCATGTCTCCTGGTTGTGTTTTTCTTATGTCGATGCATGTATCTAGGCCTACATCTGTTTAGGTTAAAGTAAGTAATTCCTTGAAGCTTATTCCTTTGACCTCTTTTTATAAGGCGCTACTTACTTAAAGATACCTAGTTCTCTAAGTAACATGTTGGTGGTCGTTGGGGAATTGGTCTTTCCTGCTAAAATCTAGAGGCAAAAGGGGAGCTTGGAATACACATGGTCTTTTTGTTAGTTTCTCAGCTCCAGAGTGTGTTACTCTCACCTCAAAGATTGGGTTAACAGTTGAACAGTCTCGAATTTAGACATCAAACATAACCTTTTGAGCCTGTCCATGTGCACACAGAGAAACACGAAGGAGGGGAGCCCAGGGACCGGGTCTCGTCTTCTGGGGCCCTGCTGCCCGCCCTGGCTGCCGGCAGGTCGAAGTCTGGCTCTGCCTCTTGCAGAATCAGAATAGTAATTTCATTAGTGTCCTGGAGCTAATGAGACTCCTGCCTGAAATTTGGAAAGCTCCTAAGACACTGAGGAACAACATCGGAATGCTGATTTGCTAACTGACATTCAGAAATGTTACTTTTGCAGCTGGCCAGCTGTAGGCCCAGTGAGCCATATTGTTACTCATTAGTTCATTGCACAAATGAATAACACGTTCTAGGCTCTTGGGGTACAGTGTGAACAAGGCATCCATTCAAGAGTAGGCTGAGAGGGAGGCAGAGTGTGAGTAGAGACAGGTAGCAAATATGTAAAAGAGGAGGAAAAACTCTCAGTTAATGATGAGTGCTGTGCAGGGGCTCACAAGAGTGGCTGGTGGCTGAGTTGCCTGCCCCGGCCAGTGAGGCTTCTGGAACACTTTAGCCAAAGGACATTTGATGAGTTTAGAATCAAAGACCCCCTTGACTCCTTACTTTTTTTTTTTTTTTTTTGACAGACATAGGCTTTCTTTAGTTGTGTTTATAGATATAATCCAGGTCAGGCCAAAGCTCTCCAAGTTGGTTTTGCATATCTTTGTTTTCAATTTTGTTTCTATTGCTTTACATGCTTAGCTCTCAAAAGGAAGCCTTCTCCCCACCCTCTTTTCCCCCCTCAAATTCATTGGGTCTGGTTCCTGTCCATATTGCATGTTCGTGTTCTGATGTATTTAAAATCATGAAATAATCAGGCCCCGTGTAGGAATATATTTCTGAGAAGTATTTGCAATGTCAGTGATTTCAGATTTCATATGTCTATTCGTTTTATATTTTATTCCTGGAATGAGAGTACAGATGGGGCCGGCAGGACAGTGAGGTGAAGTGGTGGATGTCCTGGAGATGATTGAAAACCATTAACATTGTAGAAATGAAACTTATTTTCAGGGGCAAAGTCTTAAGTATTATTAACAAATTCATGAGCAAATTCCAGCTGAACTAATAGACCTGAACATTTCAAAATGTATAAAAATCGCCTTTCTTTTGGCTTGCTTCATTTGAAAGCACTATGGAGACAGATTTGTAAATTAGAAATTTTTGACACCATCAAAAGTTGGGCTCTGGCAGTTTCTTTAGGGTGGGGAAAATTATGGTCTGCCTACCCCCGAATTATACAATGCTGTTTAATACATTTTAAATAATGTTCTTTCATTTATTAGTAAAATTTCAAAGTGAAAAAGTGTGTGAAGATGATCTTACCAGGCCACCCTACTTAGTGTTCTCTGTCAGGCCTCATTGGTTGTTCATCAATATGTGTTTCTAGGGAGCCGGTTCCACTGGGCCAAACGGAGCCTGGTAATTTAGCCAGTCATTAGACCTGGAACACCTGGGTATTTTGCCGGCTTCTACCAGCTTCTCTGATATTATTTGTCAGCAGTCTTTTGAAAATAGTATTAGGCAGTACCGACAATAAAACAGATACTCTCTGCATGAATGTGTTTGGAGGCCGAAAGATGAGCTAATTAAGCATTCTATTTTCTGATGCATATGAAACATTTGAACACACGGATGGTCCTTTTGAAATTTGTGATTTGCTACTCTTTACAATGAAATTTAAACTGAAGTCTTCCAGGGGTGGAGCCTCAATTTTAAAATTATTTGCATTTTTGTTTTAGTGTGAAACTCTATTATTTTAAAATGCGTGAATGTAACAGTTAACCGTTGACAAGCAGGTAAAATCTAACATGTATGTTCTTCTTTGGACATGTTACAGCATTGAGTCATGTAATGAGTATTTAAGAAAAAAAAACAATTCTCTGGAACACCTACCTACCATGTTGGCAACTGGGCATAATAGAGCATTTGTAATTCTAGTTACAAATTGCACTGCAGTGCACAAGGTCTCATTGCGCTTAGAGCATTTGCTGCCTCACGTATTTGGTTTAGAGATGAGAAAATAAAAACATCAGAGTATACTTGCTAGGTTCTAGGGTTTCAGGTTCAGCCTCTGTACAGAAAGACTTAACAAGAAAATCAGTAGTCGCCAGAGATTACGCTTGGCATTAAATTACCCGAGATGAAGTTAAATGCTTTTGTTTGGGTTTGAACAAAAATATACTGACAGATAATGAAGCAACAAATAAACTAACAAACAAAACCAACCTCTTCAGTGCAGATGGGCTATTAACATTTAGCATTCTAAGATCGTCCAGAAAAGCTGTAACCAAAGCTCTTTTATTTGATTTTGAAAGCCGTGCTTTGTTGAATATTTGATGAAACCAACTGCAGATATCTGCAGTGGCGTTCTCGGTGAATCCCTGTTGGCAGCTTTAGGAGTCTGTCCTTTTGGAGATTTCCAGGGGTTGATTCTCAATCCGAGGAAGAGAAAAAAGAAGCATAATAATTATAATCAAATGAGTAGGCACCAGAATGATATGGAACACTCAGAATTTTCCACCTTCCAATAAAAATTCCACATGCTGGTTTGAGCGGTGGCCCTCAGGTTAAACAGAGGGGGGTACAGCTTTGCTTAGAGGGTAACTGTCCAGCAGTTTGTCTTCAGGGAGGGCTGCTTTGCTGGGTGGTATCCCTGGAGATGCTGGTGAGAATATCCTTTTGTTTGCAATAACTCTTGACTTGATTAATTTGATAAGCCTGATCTTTCTTGTCTGTAGGGCAGAGAAATAAGCAAAGCAGCTGTCCAACAGGAGTGTCCTCTAAATGAGGGAATAAGTGTAGTTTTCTGATGCCAGTTTAGAGAAGAAGGTTTTTAAAAAGTTTTCATGTAAGGAGCCTGTTTGGGAAATAAGCTTTCTGTCTCTTAAAACAAGAACCCAAACAACAACAACAACAGCAATTCCTCCTTTCCTTGGATACCCAGCCAGCCAAGTGATTTATTGAAATACTGATCTCAGAAGAGCAGTAATCCTGGGGGTGAGGGGAGGTTGGAATTTGTGGCTATCACAGTGTGTCTTGGAAAAGACCTGTTATCGCACATAGTTCACCTGTAATTGGGACTGGCAGGCCTGGCCAGCTGCAGAGCAGAGGATGAATGTTTTGTCTTACTCTATGCCAGTGTGTCCGTCTTGGATTCCTGGGCATTAATTGTTAAATGTTGTTAGGAATGAAACTTTAAGAAAATGGGTTTGAACTTCTTTATGCCTGGGGTTGTGGGGGGAGATGGAAAGAGAGACCGGTTTAGAAACTTCATATTAGAGTTTTTAATGCCATATTTTTTCTTTGAGTCATTTATTTGATGGCTATAAACTTTGATGGGTGATATCCATCTTCTCATAACTCTGCCCATCAAAGATCGAGTCTGTTCTTTCTTAAGAGGACTGATGATCAGGTTGATAGATTTCCAAGCCTTCTGTTCTGCTATACTGCCTCTTTTCCTGCCTTTCTCTGAGAGGAACATCAGTATTTCCTGAGGATGGAGGTGAAAAAAATGCCTATCTCATAATACTTGAATTATAGTTTTGGTGAAAAAAAATTTTGGAGGGCAGGGTAAAGGAATGTAAAATTTTTAGATTTCACTTATCTCTGTTCTTGCTAATTTTGTATTCCAGTGTGAAGAACAGAGCTGATGGCCATCAGTTATGCTCTGCTTTTTCAAAAAATGCTCTACATTGGCTATAGATTTAATTTGATGACCAAATGCAGTTTTACCTTTGGATATTTTAGGCACTGATTTAAATGCACTAGGAATATTTAAGTCTATCCAAGTCTTTCCTCCACATGGGGTTCATGCAATTTGAAACAATATAGTTATTGGTTCTCAGTTTTTGTTTTGTTCTTCTTAGTCAACCAAAAAGCACAGAGTTGATTAAATGTTTCCTTTAGGATGTTTTATTGCATGATAATTGTTTTGATCTTTGGGTCTTCCATAATCATAATAGGAAAGTTTAAATACCTTGGCTATGTCACAGTGATTTCTCTTTTCTTTTGATAGTGATGGAATGAGATGGCTGTGATTGCATAAAATATTAAATGGTTCTCAGTTTTTGTTTTGTTCTTCTTAGTCAACCAAAAAGCACAGAGTTGATTAAATGTTTCCTTTAGGATGTTTTATTGCATGATAATTGTTTTGATCTTTGGGTCTTCCATAATCATAATAGGAAAGTTTAAATACCTTGGCCATGTCACAGTGATTTCTCTTTTCTTTTGATAGTGATGGAATGAGATGGCTGTGATTGCATAAAATATTAAATTGTTATTAAATTTTAGTGTGAACATGTATTCATTTTCTAAATGTTGTCTAATCAGATTCTAATTTACTTCTCCCCCAACACCAAGAGATCATTTGTTTTTGTTGTTGTCTTGGCTTGTGATATGAATGGTTTGCTCTTGCTGGGCTTTTATGATAAACATGACTAGAATTTTACTTTCACATTTCTAAATGCATAATATACTTGGAATATTTTAAGCAAAAAATGATAAGTAAACAGATCTGCTTGGCACTCTAGAAATAATCGTAGTATTTGTCCCTAAGTAGGTTTTTTTTTGTATGGATAATTCATATATTATAGGCATGATATAGTGTTTACTGAAAATATTAAGAATGGGTCTCATAACTTTTATGAACTGTTAGATACCACATAAAAATTTAAAAATTTCCCTACTGGGTGCAGCAGCTCACGCCTGTAATACCAGCATTTTGGGAGGCCGAGACAGGAGGATTGCTTGAGCCCAGAAGTTCAAGACCAGCCTGGGTAACATGGTGAGAGTTCATCTCTACAAAAAAATTAAAAAAGTAGTTGGGCGTGGTGGCACATGCCTGTAGTCTCAGCTCCTCGTGAGGCTAAGGTGGGAGGCTCACTTTAGCCCAGGAGTTTGAGGCTGCAGTGAATAGACAAATTCCCTTTTCTCTTGAAGCTTACCTTGGAAGTTGGGGGGATTCTGACAATAGAATAAGCAAACAAGATAATTTCAGGCAGGATATTGTTTTTAAGAAAAAAAAAACAGTAATGGGAAAGAGAGCAACATGGAATTTGGAGGTATGAAGGAGGATATTTTAGGTAGGTTGATCTGATTATTCCTTTCTATGGATGTGCCATTTGGGTGGAGTCGTGAATGGTGGAAAGGAGCCAGCCCTGGAAAGATGGGAGAGAAGAGCATTTAAAGCAGATTAGCGGCAAGTGCCAAGCTCTTAGGCAGCAGGAACATGGCGTGTTTGAGGACATTGGGAAAGAGTGTGCACATGCAGTGTGGAAGGTGGAGGGGATAAGTGGTGAGGTTCAGAACGTGGACTTGAACTCTTACAACACTCAGAGAGCTGTAGTAATGCTCCTCGGTCTCAGCCAGGTGGTCTGGGTACCCCTAATGCTAACAGAAGACCAGTCGACTAATTATAAAATGTGATTAAACAGAAACAGCTTTGTAGTTTATAAAAGCATGGATTTCATTTCATTTCACCCTCCTCACAAGCCTTTGCTTGGTTTTGTTTTGAATCTTTGCCATAAATATTTGCTAATGTGCCCTGTGAAGGACACGAGAAGGAGATTTGGAAACAAAAGAGATTGTTATCCCACAGACAGAGAAGATCTTTGATGAAAGCATGGAGTAGGGAGGTATGACTTAGAGTCAACTACCGTGTTGTGGAGCAGGAGGAAGACACAGCTGGTGCAAAACACAGAACATGTCCGAGCTTAAAAGTGGTTCTGGGAAACGGAACATGTGTAGGTGTGGGTTTATGTGTAGGCGTAGTAGTAGGTGTAGGTGCATGCATGACACCGGTGACTTTGACTTTCAATCTGTTTTCTGAGTAGTTCTAGTTCTTGGACGTTCCAGTCGGAATATTGGTTATGATAAAGAGGAAGCCAGTGGGGTGGACTTTTCTTGAAAATAGATCCTCCCATTAGGAAAAAAAAGAGATTTTAAAATACTCTGCTTTAAAACGTCAGAAGCGATGTGAACTTTGGTGTGTGGTAATTGCCAGATGATTGATACAGACAGTAATGTTTTTAGAAGTAGAGGACATTCTCGTTTTAAGTCCTATTTGCCACACATCTGTAGCTCACTGAGCCTGTCCTGTTGGTGATCACCTCCAGAGAAAATGTGGGAGTCGATATTAATATCTGGATCAGCATGCCCATGTTTTATTTTATCTCACTTTCACATGTGTAAGAAAATCTACTATGTGCAAGAAATCTTTGTAAGCTCAGTGTCATAGGTAACCTGCCTGTTGAAATTTTGGCTATTAGCCACTTGTACTATCAAAATATTATCATGTATTATCTAGGCACAAACAATCTCTGAGATTCTTCTGGAACCTCTTATTCAAAACCTGATTTCATCAGGCTTCCCTCATTATGCAGTGCAGTGGTTTAGAAAAAGGCTGCCTTAGATTCGTCTGCATGTGCCTCATTGCTTCAGATTTTTGTATCGCACAATGAGCAATGATGCGCTTTTGCTTCTCAAACAGGTTGAAGATTATGAAGCTCTGTGCAAACATAAGTAGCTTCTCAGCTGGAATATCAATGCCTTTACTCATGGGTTTCTCTGCTTTGCTCCCAAGAGGTTAAAAGCACTTGTCATTCTCGTCCATTTTACGTTTTCTGATCATTGGCCCTATTTGCTGTAACATCAGCGTCTGCTAAGCAGCAAGTCAGCTTGGCTGTACCCTTAGAAATATGCAGATCTTTGGGAAGAGAAGAGTGAATTAATCCCTGGCTTAAATGGTCTCCATTCTCACCAGTACTATTGGAGTGTAATTAAATCATGATTTAATTCTTTCTATTAGGGAGATGTTATTCCTTTTTAACTAAGATCTTAATGTATGGTCATAAAAGGTGAATTTAATCATAGGCTCTTTCATTAGACTTTGAATTTTGTTTGCTGTTGGGTAGGTGAATCTCATTATGCTTCCCAGGCTTGGGTGCAGACAGACAACTTTCTATTATTAACCTAGTTTCCGTCAGGGGAACATTGTGCAAACTGGTTACCACCCACAGGTGCGTTATTTAAGAGGTCAGAGGTGAGATCCTAGAAAATTAATGTGACCTTGATTGTTTTGCAGGCCATTGAACGGAAGAAACAAAAGAGCTGATAATTTAAAAACCTGTTATCTTTCATCTTAAATACCTGTTTTGAGATATATACTTTTTTTAAAGAGGAAAGCCAGTGCTCCAATGAGTAGAACATCTTCACGAAGGCAGGTGACAAAATAGAATACTTCTATTAGGAGGGGTAAAAAGAGATGCAAAAAGCAAGAAAATATTTTTAGAAATTTACCAAATTTTCTTTTGCCCTAGGATGCTTCTGACAAAACCAGGGTTTTATTGACTTATTTTTTTAAGCACTCACTGTGCATAGAATGTTGGAGCCCTAGGAACTGCTGTTGTCATCTGGTTATGAAGGGGACCGGAGGGCCCTGGGGAGGTTCCCGAGGTTCTGGTTGGTGGTAGCATCAGAGTAAGGACTCAGGCCTTCCTGTTTCTGGAACAATCGATTGTATTATGTTATGCCATAGGCGCAGAATGACTGGTGAGTTTGTATCCTAGGTGAGGTCCTCTGCTGTGTTCAAGTACTTGGGATATCAAAAGACCTGTTTTTAGAAGGATGGCAGCAAGAAGGCTGCTAGCACGAGCTGCTGGCCGATTGTCGTGCCTTAGGGTAATGATATAGCTCACTTAATTATCACAATAATTCTGTTAAGGTTCTTATTATTATTGCTACTACTACCACTAAGGCATTGTTGACTTGAATTTTCAGATAAGGAAAAAGAAGTCCAGAAAGATGAATTTGAAACCCATGTGCCTTGGTACAGACGTCATAGATACAACTAACTTCTCTTTCACGTAGCGGCTCAGTGCATCCAGACAGGATTAGAAATGGCTCTGACAAAAGAAAAAAAAAAAAGGGAAGCAGCAGCCCAGTTTTCGTGTGTGTTACTTTATGGCTAACTACTTCTACTGGGGTTTGGAACCAAAGACAATTGGTTTGAGTCCTGCCACTGTTGCTTATTGGCTGTGCGCCTTGGGTAAATTACTTCATCTCTCCAAACCTTAATTTCCTCGTTTATAAACTCAAGACAGTGATAGAGTAGAACCCATCTCACTGGGTAGTGGGGAGGGTTATAGGAGATACTTGGAAAGTGCGCTGAAAAAGCACCTGCATGCGGTCAGTTCCTGTGATTGTTAGCTCATAATTTTATTACAATTACTTTGAGAAAACACACTCTGACCATAAAACTAGGGGAGTTGTTGGAGAGAGTAGCTAGGTCAGGTGACAGTCTTTCACCTTGGGGTGACTGTTCTCTTTCTCTGCATGTTAAATTTTCTGTATAGATGGGTGGGACCTACATATGTACACACTGTAAATACCCGCCTATACATGCACATGGGCAATTTTTATGCATGCATTTTAATTGTTCTCTAGGCATTAGAAAATGGGACAGAAACATTAAAAGAGAGTTTGACTTTCATGATAAAAGATTAGCATAGTTAATTTTATTTAATTTAAAAGAGTTCCAAGATAGTTGATTGTGGTGGAGTATTCAACATTAGGAGAATTACAAAAAATGTTTCATTTTTCTTCATTTAATCTGGTTTAATATTTGAACAGAAGATAGTTAATGAGGTTAGAGGGCAATGCACTTATAAATCAGTGGGGCTTGATGTTTTCCTCAAGTGTCTTGAGTTTTAATGTCTTCCGATTAGTGGCAACATTAAAGAAACAGTAAACATCTGCTCTACTTATTACTATCACCTTGGCTTATGCCACCTTATGTGATCTGGTTTCCTGCTTTACTCTAAGGCATCATCCTTGGACACTTCCTTCTAAACCAGGCTCTCTTCAAACTGAACTGTGATTTTCAAATGCATCTGCTCTGCCTTGTCACTCGCCTTTTGCATTTATGAATCTTCCTCCCCCACCACACACTGACTGCTCCTGACCTCTCGCCTCCCTTTTCATCCACCTCCCTGCTATCTACCAGATTTTTCGTTTGGCCACCACTTCCTCCATGGACCTTCCGCTGCCCTCACTGCCCTGTTGAAGTTCCATCTTCCCTCCCTTCTCCACAGCGCCTCCCTGTGGTAGCTCTCAATAGAGAGTTGCAATTGCATGTTCTTTGATTTCCCTTAGACCTAATCTGAGATTTGCAGTCTCATACTCTTCCTAATGTCCCCACTGCTTTTTCAAATAGCAGTCAGCAGTGTGTGGTGACTTCATTTGAATTTGTGCTAAATATTTAGGGGTATTTCCATAATGGGTCTCTTTTTGGACTCTACTGTTATCAATACTCCAACAGTGATGCAGGATCTGGAATAAGTAGTATTTATAAAGTGCTTTAATTACTAGTGAGGGACAAGTGATTTATGAGATAGGCTTCACATTTTAAAAAAACTCCCTGATTTATATAGATTGATCAATGATGGTTAAAAAACACTATGTTAACTAAGGTTTTCTGTTTGCAATGTTTTTTTAAACAAATATTTTCTCCAGATTTTAAATGTATTATCGTGAGTCAGCCTTTATGATTGCAAAACCTTAGTCTTGTTAATAATGTATAACTTCCAAATGAATCATACACTTATGCATAGCACTTGAATATGCAAATTTTATAATACAATCTGAAGGCTCATATTTTTCTGTTTATTTTAAAAATGTTAAGTCTCATTTGCATTACATTTTATAGATATGTACCTTATAATCTCTGCAAATCCATTCAGTCTGGATAGTGTCCCCTTAGGGCACCTTAATTATATGCTGTAGGTCTTGAATTCTTTTATGTATTTTTTAGGAATAATTTCTCCTCTTTATTTTCCTTATGGGGTATCTTAAAATAGCAAAAATGGTTGCTTTGGGACTTCCTGTTATAGATGTCAGTCTTCTGGAAGTGTTTCCAGTTTTTTTTTTCTTTTGGCCTTTAGAACATTAATTATTACTTTAGAGTTACGTCTATAACCCATGGATGAATTTTTTCACTATATGTCTGTCTATATGTACCTACATACTTATATACTCACGTTTGCATGTGTACATGTGCACTGATAGCATGTTTGAAAAGTGGTTGAGTTGCAATTGTTTTAGTAGAGATAATTGAATCATTGATGTGAACTCTTTGGGATATACAGCACCATTCTTAATGCCTATGCTGTATCTTGTGTGTTATGTTGAATGGCTTTTGGAGCTAAAAAATATCTTTGATTCCAAGCAGAGTGTCCTACTAATTAAGACAGCCCCAGCCAGGTCAACATCTGTTGGGTTCCAGGTTCACTCTTGTCTTGTTCTTGTGTTCCTCGTTTGCAGGCAGAAGGATGTATTACAGGCCTGTTTCCCGTATTGACAGCTGTAACTTGTAAAGGCTGTACGTAGCAGGTCTTCTACTCTTGTGGTCCACGGCTCAGCACTGAGCACTTTAGACACATTGTAGATGGGATAGGTTGGAAAGTGAATTTAAAAATTATATTTCCTGTTAACTCTGACAGATGGCGAATGTTATTTCACTTGCATTCATGTTGTAGACTTTTCTCAGATAACTTTGTCTAGTTAAATTGACAATGGTTCCTAATTTACTTTAAAATACACTATCATATATAAACATGTGTGGCTATCTTCTTAGGAAAATCAGAAAAATGGCCAAAAGATGATTTCACTGTGTTCTAGCACTTAGTTGCATTGAATATCCTTTGAAATAAGTAAACTCTTGGTTTTAACTTGAAAGTCTTGCTATTAAAAAGAAACCCTTTCATATCACAGGTTTTGTTATAATACATGAGCTTTGTTAATTCTCTTGACTTTCCTGGATTTGCAATCAAACTGTCAGTACTCTCTACCTTGGCAAGTATGTGTTTTTAAAAAAAGTAAAAGTCTTTAACACTGCAGATGTTAACATTTTGCTTTGGATCACAGTGAAAATATTGATACTTTATTTGATAGAGTTGGTAGCAAATATTTAATTTGCATTGTATTGCTATGTGTCTGGTGAAGCTGTTCTTAAGTTTGTATCAAAGAGCGTAGTAGGTTCAAGAACACATTATTTTAAGAAAACTGTGTCTAAAACAAGTTAATATTGGGAACAGATATGTGTGTCAGATGCTTAATTATGGAGGAGGAAAAAATATCTTGCTATTTACTGAGATTACCAATGCTTTTGCAAACATATAACTAGATCTTTTTGTAAATAAAAAGATAGACTTCAGTATATGTCCTTGAAAATATTACCTCCTTATCAACCTTGTAAGGCATGGAGCCTGGCTTTGGTGACTGTTAAAGAGTATTTTGCTGCTCTCTTTTGCGGGCAGAATCTTTGCCCAGCTCCTTTGGATTGGCTACTGCACAACATTAAGTCACTTTCTAGTTTGGAATTGCAATATTATTTAGGACATGATGTGACAGCAAATTTTATTTTAAAATTTTCTTTAAGTATTAAAATTTAGATATTTAAAATAATGTTACAGATCTGTAAATTATGAAAGCTAATAATAAATTGAAAATGTGCGAGCGCACTCCAATTTAGGAGCATTACCAACTTCAGTAGTTCCCTGTGAGCATTTTTGATCGCAATTCCTACTTCCCACTACTTCCCAGTTGATACTCCCTATCCTGATTTTTTGTCTCATTCTCTTGCTTTCCTGTTTTTTTAAAGCCACATGAGTGTGTTATTTGCTTGTTTCTGAACTTTAAAATGATTTCACATACTGTGTATGCCTTCTATTGCAACTTGCTATTTTCACTTACCAATTATGTTGCCAAGATTGATCCACATTGATGTTTGTAGCTATAAATCATTTACTTTCATGAGTGCATAGTATTCCATTTTGTGAATATGCAACAATTTATTTATGAAAACTACTGTTGATGGTCATTAGGTTGTTTAAAAACAAGGTGGTGAACATATACGCTATCTTTCTTGTATATGTCTTCTAATGTACATGTGCAAGAATTTCTCTAGGATTTGTACCTAGAAGGGAAGTTCCTGGGCTGTAGGGTATGGGCATGGTCATGTTCACAAGATAATATCACATTGTTTTCCAGAGTTTTCCAATGTGTTCTCTCACCAACTAAGAATTCTGGTGGTTTCACAACTTTTCCATACTTAATATTGTCAGACATTAATTTTTGCCCTTGTGATGGGTATAAAATAAAATCTTGTGGTTTTAATTAGCATATCTCTGATTCCTAATGAACTTGAATATCTTTTCATGTGGTTATTGGGTATTTATCTTTCTTCTTCTGGAAATGCTCTTTATTTATCTATTTGATTGTCATTTTTCCTGTTTTCTTTATATATTCTTGATGCCAATTCTTTGTAAGTGATATGTAAAAAGAAAATCTGTATTTCCCCAGTTTTGGGCTTGTCTTTTCTACTCTCTTTCTGGACTTTTTTTTTGCTGAACAGACATTCTTAATTCTTGTAGTGGGAGAATTTGTCTATTATTTTTCTTTATAGTTAGGGCTTTTCTCTGATGGATTTAAGAAATCCTTCTTTCCTCCAAGGTCATAGAGATATTTTAAAAATTTTGCTTTTAAAAATGTCAAAGTTTTGCTTTTAACCTTTAGGTTCTTAATGCACCAAGAATTTTTACAGATGTATACCGTATGGTATGAGATGGATACCTAATATTATTTTTCAAAATATATAAACTATTGTCCTAGCACCATTTATTGAATAGACTATCTTTGCCCATTGCCACCTTCATTGCATGTGTGTTTCTGAACTCCCTGTTCTGTTAAATTTGCCTCTTCCTGTGCCAATACCATCCTTCCTGAATTATAATAGCTACAACAATAAATGTGATATCTTTTAGGGCCATCCTAGCTCTTCTTCAAGAACATCCTGATAAGCAGATTTTCTCTCTGCCATATGGCTGGTGCCAGAGAAACAGAAATAGAACCGGGACTTCTGCATTGCTTTTACTCCTCTTCAGAAATATTTCAGATATTAAGAGATGTACTCTTAGAGCTTTTTGGACAAAGATTCATTAAAACTCCTATCCGCTGATAGGCTAATCACATTTGTTGAACTCGGTCTTTCTTATTATATTTTTTTTTTACTGGCAAACTTGAAGTCCTAGCAAGAAATTCAGAAGCTGGTATTAGATTCTACCTGTCATTCCTCCAGGAAATTCTTTACATTTAGGCTACGAGGCATACCTTCGTAAGTCCTTGAGATAGTCCTCCAGATGCGGGGAGGGAGGAGGAAGCAGAGAAGACCTAATAACATTTATTGGCACCTATGAGTACCAACTGCTCTAGTAAACCCTTTATCTGCTTTATGTTATTAATATTTAACTTCCCAACATCTCTGGGAACGGATTCTTCTTCTTGTCCTATAGCCAGTGTCTGATCTGGGCTACGTATCCCATCGGTGTATGTCCACAATGCACATTCTCCCACCCACACTGGCCGTGCCAGCAACAGTGTTGCTGTGGGGACTATGGGACTAGCCAAAGAGGGGTGTGTGGAAGAGGTATGGCTAATCCTTCAGAGTGGATAACTGTTAGCAGATGACGCACCTGAAGAAGTGGGGGCACACCTGCCAGGTGGAGTCTGAGGAACCTTGGCCACAGCCAAGATTCCCATTGTCCTTGCGGAACTCTGCTCTGCGGCTCGATTCTGCTTGGTTGAGTAAGGAAAAGCAAAGAGAGGGTCAGCACGCTCTTAGTAAGCCTGGAGGGCAGAGCAAGGTGCCACAGTGGCACTGGCTTTCTGACTAGATGTCAGGTCTGTGACACAGCAAAAGACAAGGCTTTGGCTCCTGGGTGTGTTGTTGATGGGAGGCCCAACCTACAGAGCCATGTCCCTGTCGTCCATGTTTGTAAGGCCAGGTCAGGAGTCCCAGTGGTGAGCACTGGATGGGAGATGGAGTCGTGGACAGTGGCCCGATGAGGAATGCTGCATTTCTGTCATCAGGCCAGGAAGGCCAGGCTCTTGTGGGGCCGGCGGGAGGCTGGAAGCGAGTGAGCACAGCTCGGATGAGGATTGACAAGGGAAGATTCCAAGCTGCCCACCCCCAGCTCTCAGCCCTGGTCTGTTGTTCCTCTCCTTTCAGATGTGGACCCTGGGCTGCTCAGTGTGGCCTGTGTTTCACATTTTTCCTGTCTTTTGGACCTTGATTTCTCTCTTGATTGCTCTCTGGTAACTGATCCTCTCTGGCCCCTTCGTTTCTAATGTATAACTTGGCTTTACATCCCTTGGAAGCTTTCCCTACTTTTGATATTTCAGTGCAACTCCTCTTTCTCTATTTTGTTTTTCTGGACAGATTAGATAATAATAATT
>NW_012152618.1:2333814-2337052 GCF_000956105.1 Propithecus coquereli | reverse complement strand
CACCACCGCCAGCCCCTCACCATGCCCCCCTCACTTTGTTTTTAAGCATTTGTCTATTTCCTTCTTTCCTTAGATTAACAATAATAATAATAATTGTTAACCCTCACTAAGAAGATTCAGCCAGTGGTCTAGGCATTAATTCATTACATTAGCATATGTAATCCTTACAGTAGCCCAAGAGAGAGGTTCCAATGATTATTCCCATTTTAAGGCACGAGAAAGTTAAGTTCTTTACTCAACATCAAGCTATTGGTGAGTGGTGGACTCAGGGTTTGAATCCAGGCTTGGGAGCTCCAGAGAGACAATTTAACATCCACGCATGGTCTGTATTGTCTATCAAGAGACAGACCAGCAGATGTCAGAGCTGCCCAGGGTGTGTCAGAGGAGACGTTTTAGACACTCTGTCAAAGCTGGGGACAGCTGGGACTCCCATAGGTACAGTGGCTCTGATTTTCCTCGACTAGAAATAAAGCAGCACCAAGGATACAAAACCAGCTAACCCAGCAACCTCACTGTCCTGTGAAAATCACCACTGCACATGGCTACCAATGTCCTGCTAGGTCTTATACATAGGCTGATTGAATGCAAAGTAGGTTCTGTGTGCAAAGGGTTAAGAAGCTAGATGATAGAGTTTGGATATAGTTTAAAAAGAAGGATTAATGATGACATACTTTTTTTTTAAATCTGTAATTCCCATAACAGCTGATTTGTTATGTGGTGGTTAATCCAGAAGGCCTAGAGTCAGGATCTTGCCACCAAAAATCAATGACTCACCACAACCAGAGCTAGTGTGTGTAAAATGAATTGCAGTCTGTTGGAGGCAGCCATGGCATGGCACGGCGAACTTGGTCTTAAATTTATTTTCACATTATGAACGTTTGGTACATACAAAAGAATGTGTATTGTATTATGTGGCTTCAACATAAAATGGAGCTCCCTGGGGCTTGCTCCTGATCCCATTCCCCGCCTCAACTCCTGCTCCTGGAAGTTGTCACCATCTCCCTCCTCGTTTCTCATTCTGCTTTCCTTTATTTTTCCATCATGAATATATTTTTAATATATTTTCAGATTTGCCTGCTTTTGAAATTTATAAAAATGGCATCACATACTATACATTAATATATTCTTTGGCGATTTGATGTTTCTAAGACACAGCCATTGATATCTGTGGCTGCGGATTATTCAATTTCACAGCGGTCACTGTACCATTCCATTATGTTGACGTACACGATTTTTAAAAATCAAGTTTTCCTGTTTTTGAAGGTGGGAGCCAGCTGGATGTATTTGTGAGATCCACAAAGAAGGCCAGGAAGATTTGAAAGGCAGCCAGGACCAGACATTCAGGCATTGCAAGCTGGCATAAGAAGTATAGATTTTATTCTGAACCCAGTGAGACTCCATCAAGGGGTTCTAAGTAGGGACATGATATGACTGAATTTATAATGATTTACTTTTGTATCTTCCCATTTATCTGGGGAAACAGCCGTGAAAACAGGTAATTCTTGTCTAGTGTTAAGAGATAAGTGAACACATCCGTGGGTCAGGCAGACCCCACGGTTCAGCGTACTGTGTACTCACTCTGGCAACGTCCAACCTCTGTTCTTTGCCAGCGAGATCCTGACCCGAGCCATTTCGGACTAACCACTGCAGAACAAGCTGGCTGGTACAGGATTTACAGATTGAAATAAAGTTGTAAGTCACCAAAAATCCTTCTCTTTTCAAAATATATCACCCCAACTTCTTAACCCTTTACATGCAGAACCTCCTTTGCATTACTTTGCTATATTTATTAGTGGAATCCTAGGGCAAGCCATTCATTAAGAATTTGGCAGAGGAAGAAGGATCTGTGAATAGTGACTTTTAGGAAAGATCATTTAGAGCAAAAGAACTAGAACCAGGAAAGAGCAATTTAGGGGGAGGTGTACTCTCAGTGTATAAAGAAGGCAGCGACCAGCGGACCAAATGAAGTCTATGGGATGTGAGAGCTACAGATAGTCCTGTGGATTTACCAGTTGGGAGGCCACCGGTGACCTTTGGATAGTAGTTTAGGGAAGATATGGGTGTGGAGCCACCGAGGACCTAATGAAGGAAAGCGCATTGAAATGTTAATGTGACATATGCAGGCTAGGAGAAAGAAAATTTCCAGGATAAAGAATACATATAGAAAGGAGTTGTGGGCGACTCTTTGAAGGTAACCTTAGAAAGAAAGTAAAATGTTACAGTGCAGATTTAGCCTAATCAAGAAACAGGGGGATGACTAAGTGACCTTCAGAAATGTTGACACAATATTGTGTCTCCTCCTTTGTTCCACTTAGAGACTTACTTTTGCTAAAATACCAGTGACAAGAGGAGGGATGACTTTTCTCCGTAAATGAGGGCAGCTGATACTAGTCAGATTTTCCATACACCCTTTGAGCTTATCTGACAAGTGAAGAAGTAGCTTCATATTGCATATTAATTTCTGGGCAAGTCAACATTGAGAACTTGGAAACTCCAGCTACTCAAGGGAAGGAGAGTCCAAATACTGTAAGATCTTGCGGTTAAATTGATCAGGATTGATGACATAATCCTTTCCCCTTAATTTGTTGCTGTTGGAAGCCTTCTCTCCCGCTGTCCCCTTCTGGGAGAGCTTGTCCTAGTGTTGATGTGTAACCCTTAGCTTGGGGTATGCCTAGAGTCAGGGTTGCCACAGCTGGGGAGGGGCTCTGAGGGCCCCCAGCCTCCATCCAAGTGAGCCTTAGTGTGGCTGCAAAGGAGGTGTTGGTGGGAGGGGCAGAGGACAGGAGGTAGGTGTGAGAGGAGGCAGCTGCAGAATGATTCATCTCACCGCTGTCTCCGGAGGACCCAGGTTCCTGCTCTTTCTCCCAATTATGAGATGAGAAGATGCTGACTCAGGTCTTTCTGCCCCACATGATGCGAGTTTAAAGTTTTCTCAAATTATGGAATACAATTTACAAGAGAAGAACTACTTTCCAGGAGCCATAAATAACCTTTATTAAAGCTTAATCTAATCAAGAATTTTTTTTTTCCCCCAGAGACTTACATAATTTATTTTCTGTTAGATAATAGGTACAGTTGCATGACTCCTTACTTAGGTCCTTGGCAGAATAAATAGTCTTTGACAAAAATAATACTTACGTAGTCTGTTTGTATTTAAAAATTAGATAATGATGAATGTTAGCTATTATTAAAATGCCATTTGGGGTACAGTGGTGTCTTATAAATAATCCAGGAAGTC
>NW_012152618.1:2327667-2332124 GCF_000956105.1 Propithecus coquereli | reverse complement strand
CCATTCTACGAAGTGAAGTATCCCAAGAATGGAAAAATAAGCACCACATGTACTTACCATCAGATTGGTTCCACTGATCAACACGTAAGTGCACATATAGGAATAACATTCATTGGGCGTTGGGCAGATGGGACGGGGGGAGGATGGGATGGGTGTATACACACATAATGAGTGCTATGTGCACTGTCTGGGGGATGGGTAGGCTTGAAGCTCTGACTGGGTTTTGAGGGGCAAGGGCAATACACATAACCTAAACATTCGTATCCCCATAATATGCTGAAATAAAAAAAAGTGTCTCCAACTCTCTGTCACTCCTCCTGTTGTTAGTCAGATAACAAGCAGCAAATCTTTGGGTATTTATGACGTGCAGTGGGGATACATATACGTGGAAGATAAGGTCCCTCTCCTCATGATATCCTGGTCTAGTTGGGATGAGAAGTGATGGTGCACGGTTGTGTACACTCAGGATAAAGCGAATGGCATTGACCAGTGCTGGGGAAGTTTCCAGAGCTTTGTCTCTCTGGGGCCATTGGACTTTTGGAGGCGTAGACAACATGGGAATCCAAGTCAAAGCCCAGCAAGCATAAACATTTCGGCTCTTCTTTTCCAGCTTGTGTGCACGATCCCTTAGACTGCAGCACAGCTTGTGGGCAGCCGTGCCATGCCATCTTCAAGTTTACCTTGCCTGCTCCCTTCGGTGCCTGGTTAAAGGGTTTTATTGCCATGATCATGTTGACACAAATCTATCTCTGGGTCTTAGGTCTATGATGTTTTCGGTTTCAGGGCTGCAACTCCAGGCCCTTCAAGGGTCTACAGTCTGGGAGCTGATTTCCCCCTTTAACTCCAAGTGTTCTTGTAGCTAAATGCCACATCCTGCTTCATGAAAGACAGGATCTCGTCTTGCAGGGCTTTATAGTTGTGAATTAGGAAAATGTTTTTCTCTCTCTTTTTTTCTGTGTTCCATTCCCAGACATAATTACTCCCTGTGGCAAAGGCTCCCTGTTAGTGCAGACAGTGCATTTACAACTATTTTAACACAAGCAGGATGGTTATATCTACCTCTTTTATAACATACTGTTCCATAGGTGAAAACAAATACATGGTCCTGTGAGATCCTTGGTAAAATAACGAGCAATCCCGATTCCACTGTCAGTCTGTTGCAGGGGCATCTAGCTTCAGTGTGACTAGACTGAATCCAACACCTGGAGCCCAGTATGAAGTGGTTGTTTTTTTTTTTTTTGACTTTTAAGGTGTCACTGATCACAAGTTTTCGGCCAGATGCTTTGATTTACACTTGTGTTTTTTCAACTTGATTACCAAGATTGAACGATGCATTCTGGGTGATTATTCTGGGTGTTCTTTCTAGTGTAACAATAGAAACGGAATGAGATCCACTTGCATAACAGGCCCCATCAAAAAGTACAGGCTGACCTTTCCCTTATGTCCCCAGAAATCCCATCGTCTTGATTTACTGTTGAAAACAGAGAGAAAAGCATTTAAAAGATAATTATGCGCGTTTCCCCGTGGCTGTGAGTGTAGCCGAAGCCTGCAGTAAGTTTTCAGCATCTGGACGTATTTGTGTCAAACGACTGCAGAGCTAATAGGCTGCGGAGGATGCAGCCCGCATCCAGCGGCCTCCAGAGAGCCTTGCTTTGCTGGCCTCAAGCCTCCTTCCACTGCGGCGTTTTGAGGAGGAGACGCAGGCTGGAGAGCAGCTCCTGGGCCACAGACTGCGTTGCGTGGTGGGCCACCAGTGGAAGGGAGATCAGCTTTCTGCCAGCTCCAAAAGCCAGAGGCAGAGGTGACTGTGCTGAGTTCACAAAGTGAATCCATGGGCAGCTTGGCACCCCCACTTCCCAAATTCAGATTTGAATTGTAATAAAAATGCAGTGGTGAGAATGTCACATAGACTTTTAAATTGTGAAATTGCTCTCGACAAAAAGCAGATGACACAATCGCAATCTTCTGTGGCCCCAGGAGACTGTAGGGGTCATTTTAAGAATCCAAAGCCCTCCCCAGGTTACATCTTTTAAAACGGGGACTTCTTGTATTTCGTTTTTTTAGTTGCAGTTTGCTTTTTAGTTGTATTGTCAAAAATCTTAAATGTCTTTGCTGTTTGTCACATTGTGCATACTTCTCAGTGATCTCTTCTTTTTATACTTCAGTTTAACGCATTCTTCTCTTTGTCCAGATCCCTAAAACTGTACGACTCAGCTGGCAGAATTAGCATTTTCATCATTCCCAGGCCTTGGGCAGCTAGTTTAAAAAACTAAAATCGATCTGGTCTCATTGACTGCTGCTCTTGGCGAAGGAATGTAATAATGTCTGCCTGCTGTAGTTTTGCTGTGGAAGGTTGGTGAATGAATATGCTTCAGCTGTAAATCTATTTCTCTAAAGGTGGTTTTCTAGCATTTTTAAAAAATTTATGTCAAAAAGGAAGGAGAAGAGTCAGGGACTCCTTGTCTTGGCTGGATATTGTAGGCTATCTATAAAAGAAATGGGAAATTGACATTGTGTCAATTTCTAAATTGGTTTGGTTTGATTCGGTTGTTTTTCTAAAGTTCAGCATTGCTATTTTTGGCTGTTTATTTTTTGTTTAATTAAGAAAAGATGGCATCTGTTGTGGGTTTTGTTCCCTGATCTAGATGAGTGTTTAATCACAGAAGGTTTTAGGTCTTGTAATATGCAGTTCAACACTTAGCAACACAGGCTTGGAGTCATAGAGGGCTCTTATGAGGATGTCACCTCACTAAGCCTCAATATTTTATATTAAATGGTGATAATTATGATCTAACTATTGGAATTATTAAGTGAGATAATACATATAAAGCTCTTAGCTCAGTGCCTGGCAGTTATCATTATGTAATTTAAAGCAGATCCCTAGATAACTTTATCTAGGCAGTCTAGTGTCGTGGCATTATTTTGTAGACTCAGTACTGACTACCTCAGATTCTTTGTTTTTTATAGAGTTTTTATTTTGTATTTTTTGTTCATCTTTTTTTTGCGATAAAAACCACATAACACTAAATTTACCATCTTAATCATCCTCAAGTGTGTAATTTAAAAGTGTTAACCATATTCACATAGTTGTGCAACAGATCTCTAGGACTTTTTCGTCTTGCAAAACTGAAGCCCTATAACCATTAAACACAAATTTTCCCTTTTTCCCTCCTCTACCCCACAGCCCTTGGCAAACCACCTTTCTACCATTTTGTTTCTGTGAGTTTGATTACTTTGGATATTTTATAGGAGTGGAATCACACAATATTTGTCCTTTTGTCACTAGCTTATTTTGCTTAGCATAATGTCCTCAAGGTTCCTCTGCGTTGTAACATGTGACAGGATTTCCTTCTTTTTTAAGACTTCGTAATATTCTGTTGTATGTATGTACCACATTTTCTTTATTTATCTGTGAATGGATGTATGAGTTGCTTTTACCTCTTGGCTATTGTGAATAACGCTGCAGTGAACACAGGTGTGCAAATATCTCTTTGCGATCCTGCATCCTGTACATATCTTTCAGATATGCGAGGGCTATCCAGAAAGTATCCAGCCATGCAATGGATAGATACTTTCTGGATAGCCCTCATATACCCATGTTCTGGACTGAATGTATCCCCCCAAAATTTATATGCTGAAATCCAGTCCCTAAAGTGATAGTATTTGGAGGTGGGCATTTGGCAGGTGATTAGGTCTTGAGAGTGGAACCCTCATGAATGGGATTAGTGCCTTTATAAGAAAAGTCCGGAAAGCTAGCTTGCTCTCTTTCTTTCATGTGAGGACGCAGCAAGAAGGTGGCAGTTTGTAACCTGGAAGAGGGCCCTCACTAGAACCTGACTATTCTGGCACCCTGATCTCAGACTTCCAGCCACCAGAACTGTGAAAAATAAATGTCTTTTGTTTGTAAGCCATCCACTCTATGGCACTTTTGTTATAGCAGCACAAACTAAGACAGTCTAGAATTCGGATTACTAGATTATATGGTACTTCTATTTTAAATTTTTGAGGAACCTCCATACTGTATTCCGTAACGGCTGCACCATTTTACATTCCTACCAGCAGTGCATAAGGGCTCCGATTTCTCCACGGCCTTGCCAACACTATTATTTTCTGTTCTTCTGATAGGGGCCATCCTAATGGGTGTGAGGGGCTATCTCATTGAGATTTTGATTTGCCTTTCTCTTGTGATTAGTGGTATTGAGCATGTTTTCATGTGCTTATTGACCCTCTGTTTATCTTCTTTGGATAATTATCTATTCAGTTCCTTTGCCCATTTAAAAATCAAGTTATTTGTTTTTTGGTTGTTGAGTTGTAGAAGTTTCTTATATATTCTGGATATTAACCCCTTATCAGATACAGCTGGCTCTTTGTATCTGTGGGTTCCTCATCCTCAGATTCAACCAACTGCCGATAGAAAATATTTGGGAAAAAAAAACAATAAAAAATACAAATTAAAA
>NW_012152618.1:2322062-2324902 GCF_000956105.1 Propithecus coquereli | reverse complement strand
TCTGTCAGGCACACAGTCAAGATCATTAATGAATTCATCATTCCTAAGCCCTTGGTTGAACCCCACTGTGTCCTATATATGAATGAGACACAGCCAGCAAGGTGCTAATCGTCCAGACTCTGAGATTGCTGTGCAGGAGAGGTAGGTCTGGGAATATTGAATAGTGGTGGGAAGTCCAAGAGAATGGGAAGTCCAGGAGAATAAGGGACAGAGTCCACGGTGATTGGCTGAGATAGGAAGGTATCAACAGGGTCCAGTGCACTGGGCAGGCATGTGCTAAGGAAATCAATACCGACCACCGATGCAGACACTGACCATCCTTGTAGACTCCAGCCCAGAGGCAGGCCCACATCTGTCTTGTATACTGAAGTAGGGGAGAATGGGCAGGGCCCACAGAACTGTTCTTGCTGTGAGCAGGGCCCACAAAGCATCTTTGCTTCCCCTTGAGCCTGACCAAAAAAAAAAAAAAAAGCTAAAGGAGTTTGAAGAGGTTTTAGCTGCCCGTTTCCGAACATCGTGTTATATTCAATTGCAGCTTTCTTTGGTATAATAGAAAAGTGGCTAAGGAATAGTAAGAACAATACTGGGGCTAGAATCCTACTTCCTCTGGGAATTCTTTGATCCCCAGTTTCTTCATAGGTAAAGTGGGGATCTTCTTGGCAATCACATACTAATAATAAGATGAGATTTGCACAAGTGCCTCACACAGTGCCTGGCACCTGTTAGGTGATCACTAAATGTTTATTGAATCTGATCTGTGAATAGATATGTTAAGATTTCTCCAAACCCTTTTAGCTCTTTTAAGCTATTGCTCAAGTCGTTAGGTTCATGCATACATTTTCTTTATAAGTTTCCCAATATATTTACTTTTTCTATATAAGTCGAACATGCTCATTGTATATGCTTTATAAAATATAAAATACAGAAAATGTAGAAAAATAAATTTCGGTTCCTAAAATTAATTTAAAGTGAGCATTAGATCACCCAACATCTTGGCACTTGGAAATAACCAGTGCTAGAATTTGTTAAGTCGCCTTCAATCTTTTCTATACATTAATTGGGGAGTGTATTCTATTCTGCCTTTTGCACATGGAGGAATGTGGTGTAGTGGTTAAAAATACCAGATTTGGCACCCGATGGGCATAGGCTCTCGTCTAGCCATTGCAAAATTTGCATATTGCATAATGTTGAGTTAGCTATTGATCCCTTAATGCCTGTTTCTTCACCTGTAAAAGGAGATAATAGTGCCCACTTCATTGTGGGGATATGAAGAATTAATGAGATAATACATGTAGGGGGCTTAACATAATATCTGGGGAATAATGAACACTCAACAAATGTCGACTGTGCTTATTAGTATTGAATCGTGGATATTAATGACAAAATAAAAACAATTCTTTGGGAAAAGTTCTTTATAATTTCAGCTTTCAAATATCCAATTATCTTAGTATCTCTTATCTGGTAAGCTGTTAAAATCATTGGGTACTGAAGAGTTACCAAAAGGAATCCATGGATTTCTTTTCTAATCTCCAGACTGACCTTTCAAAGACATCATAGCAGTGCTTTCCTTTTTCTAAGAAATCATTAATTACAAGTGTCAAATAAAATGGCAGCTTAAGGAACAACTGAATGTATTATGGTCTAAGAATGCTTAGTGAAGCAAATGTCCTTTTGGTAGGTTTTTAATGGTCTAATAATAAATTATCTTTAGTTGCATTTTAACCCTATTAAACATATTGAGACAAGGAAAGTTTAAAAAATATTTTGTTGGCTAACCTGGGTAGAATAATAACACATGGAAACATACTTACCTGGCTTTATTAAGTTTTGTGGTATGCCCTGTGCTTTCCAAAGTATTTCTTACTAGATTCTCTACAAAATTCTAAAAGCTAGCTAGATATCAGAACCAAAGCTATCTCTCTCTCTAAAATTTCTCTCCCATGTCTTCTAAAAGTTCCTAGGTTTTTGCTTTTATTGAATTGATCTTCATTTTCTGTTTCTTAATCTCTTAATTATATATTCCTTAATTAGGTAATCATACAACATTCAGATATTGAGGCAGATACTTTTCGGGATGAAAAGGATTTAACGATTTTTATCCCAATGAGGAAAAGGAAGCCATATGATTAATTATTTTTTGAAAGATGCATTTGTGTGACTGTGGTGATAGGAACGTGTGGAGTTGATGAGGGAATTGGGAGGTGATGTCATCTCGTAGGAATGAGGGTGGTAGGGACTGAATAAGGGGCTTGAAGAAGTGAATTGTAGGAGGGAATAGGAACTACTGAGGGAGTTGGTTTAAAAAAGCCGTTGATTTGATCAGTCATTGTGGGTGTGTGCTGCTTAAGGAAAGAAATGAAATAGGAACAGATCTGATACATAGGAACAAATTTTTGGGAATGAAGCGATGGGAAAGACAAGAGAAGGTTATGGTCAGTTGGGGAAATTAGGACATCATATTTCAGAGAGACATGTTTCGAGGTAATGACACGGTTATAGCTATGCATTTCAGACTTTTTGATAGAGTGGTTTCAACAAAGTACTGTAGATGAGTCAGTCTGGTCAACTTGCCTGAAAATGAAATGAACCACCTGTTCCCATCTGTAATAAATACACTTTTATTACTGTAGGACTATTCAGTTTATGTGTTGAATCTGTAAAAGTGTTGAGCTGGTTATTCTGTCATTGTACAAATGTATTACCATCTCAACTGTGCTTCATTTTCATGACATGTGGTATGTGCTGTTTAATCCCTGCATTTTAAAATTTGATCTTTAATAATCTTTATTACAGGTGTTTGAATGCATGTGTTTTCTAGATATTTTTTTTGTGTGGGGTAT
>NW_012152618.1:2319464-2321898 GCF_000956105.1 Propithecus coquereli | reverse complement strand
TATATGATGTAAGAGTCCAACTTTATTATTTTATATGTGGATATCCAGTTTTCTCAGCACCATTTTGTTGAGGAGACTGGTCCTTTCCTCATTGTGCAGTGTTAGTGCCCGATTTTTGGCCATAGATGCAAGGCTTTATTTCCGGGCTCTCTATTCTGTTCCATTGGTCTACATATGTCTTAATGCAAGTACCACACTATCTTGGTTACGGTTGCTTTGTAGTATGTTTTGAAATCATAGTGTGAGACCTCCAACTTTGTTCTTTTTCGAGATTTTTTTTGGCTGTTTGGGGTCTCTTGAGATTCCAAGAAAATTTTATGATTTTTAAGAAATTTCTGCAAAGAATATAATTGGGATTTTGATAGTGATTGCATTGATTCTTGACTGCCTTAGATTTTATCAGAAAAAAATTGTTCACCAGTCTTAGCAAGAAATGTGAGCTGTTGGCTATACAACATTTCTTTTGCTCTAGAGAGAGGCTTGTCTTGCCAAGTGCGTGTTCTGATTGAGGCCAGATTAAGAAAACAGCATAATCAAACCATGCAATGCAGTCTGTGGATAAATTGTCTCTAGCTCTAAATGATGAAAAGAGTATTTTAACAACTTTTGATTTGATTTAATGATCAAAACAGTGAGCATTTATTATTCTTGCTGACAAATATCAGTTTTATGTGAAAAACCCTCAACTAACAATTTAAGAGATCAAATGACTAATGGAAATTTTTTACCGAGGAAGAAGTAGGTGATAGAAGTTTTCCATTGTTGTTGCTGTTGTTACTTGCTGAATAATATTTGCTACATTTTTGGGTCAGGTCTCTTAGGTGAGAATGAGTGGGCTTTGTGTGTTTAAGTTCCTAATTAACCACAGTGATGCCTTTTCGAATTTCTTCCATGGTCTCATCACCTGCAGTGAAATAGACAGGAGTTTTTGGAAAATGTTCAGTATGAAGATACTAAGCTTAGAGGAGACAGGTGACTCGTTTAATGCCTGGTAGCTCCCAGGGACAGAGCCAAGACTTAACCCCATGCTTCATGATATTGCAGCCTGTGTTCTCTCTAGAACAAAATCATTTTAGATAGTATTTAATAAATGTATTAGTAATGCCAAATTTGTGAACTAACGTATATAATGGAAACCACATATTCTACTACTAGACCAATTCACAGGGCACTGCCCCTTACACAGGAGTCAAGATCATGGGGAGTTTTAATCATCTTAAAATTCCAGAAGAGGAGGATGGCAGAGGGCATTTATTTTCAGCTAAGGAGTTTAGAACAAAGATGTGACAAATATAACTTACTGAGCCAATTATTTTTATTTTAGTTCACTTAAATTGCTTCTTCAAATTAATTAACAATAAATATCAATATGCATTATCGGTGACAGTATTCTAGATCATATATATAGTTAAATTATATGATGTCATTTAGAATTCAAACCTAATGACAGAGATAAAGCAGACATATTGTTCAGTGTTCTTCCAAATCCCAAATCCTGGGGCACGAAAATGACGCCTGTTTGGAATTTCTCTGGAAATCACCTTTCTCTGCCTTTTAAAAATCTCTTGAAGGTTTTTGTGTGACTTCTAACTTGTCACAGTGACAGTGTTCGCTGATTAAAATGGTGAACCTGGGGGGAATTCATTGCATTCAACAAACTGGTACCTTTGCTCCCCTCAGCGCTAAGCACTGAGTGATGCTTTTTTGGGGAAAAGTTGTTGTCAATTGCAGATGTATTTGGATCTCGTTTTTATGTAACTCACATTTCTTAGTTTCCAAAAGCTCTGAAGATGAGATACATGTCTTCTACTAATGTCAAAGCCGACAAGTGCGTATAAAGAGGCACAGATGTGTTATAAAACACTATAAAGCAAAATCAGAGGCATCAGGACTTTGACCAAGAATGTGTTTGTTACATCTCTGTCATATTTTTTCTTACTACACTTCTAATAGTTTAATAAAAAATCTCTAATGATGAGAAGGTTGCCTTTGTCTTGAGCCAAACGTTCTCTTCATAGCCATTCCATCCTTAACTTCTGTTTTGTCTTCTGAAGTTTGAGGAAGCAGCATCCTTTTGATGTTTTTGAGTACTTGCCATTGATCAGAGCACTTGGAAGGGAATTTTGCTTAGAAATGTCTTTCCTCTGCATTCTAAATATTTCCTTTGCATAAATGCATTTAATTTCTTCTTTTCTTGACCTTGATGTAGTTGCTGGCAGAGTACAGATAGGATTTTAGAGTTCCTTGGCATCTACTTTCTTATCTAGGACACTGGCAGGGTTGGAGGGACCTGGGTTAGAAATCCAGAGGAGAAAGGAGATTTTTGTGGCTGTCACACTTCTGTCAGGCACACAGTCAAGATCATTAATGAATTCATCATTCCTAAGCCCTTGGTTGAACCCCACTGTGTCCTATATATGAATGAGACACAGCC
>NW_012152618.1:2314389-2316749 GCF_000956105.1 Propithecus coquereli | reverse complement strand
TATATATATTTCCTCATAGCTGTGGCCCTCAGCCCATGGGCCACGGACCAGTACTGGTACCCCTATTCTATCCCCCACCCTTGGTCCATGGAAAAATTGTCTTCCACAAAATTTAGGAACCAGGAGGCCACAGCAGGAAGTGAGTGGCAGGCTAGCTAGCGAAGCTTCATCTGTATTTACAGCCTCTCCTCATCAACCACATCACTGCATAAGCTCCGCCTCCCCCTCCGCTAGTCCATAGAAAAATTGTCTTCCATGAAACTGGTCCCTGGTGCCAAAAAGGTTGGGGACCGCTTTCTTATAGTATGCCTTATAGTATGCTTTAGCATTTATACATAAAGGGGAATGATCTTTTGTTTCCTCAAATAGTCTTTCAGCCTGAGAAATGTTGGAAAATGTGAAAAAATAGGTTTTCAGTCTGGAGGATTGATTTGTTTATTCCTGGTGATGTGGAATGAACCTGACTGCTCTTAGCAGACATTATCGTAAGTGGTAAATAACGTTTCCATTGGATGCAGCAGACGTTGGAGTCTGAGTATCCAGACTTTATTTTGAAATCCACAAATTTTAGGGTCTTGCAAAACTTGGAAAGGATTCAGAACATCACTATGGAAGAAAAGTGTCTGGGACATTTCTGTTTTTTTCCTCTCTCTTTTTTTTCTGGAGAAGTGATAATCCACGCTATGACTTAAGAAAGGTTTTCAACAACTTGAAGGATCATTGTCTAACCCCATTGGCCAGGTTTTCTTCATTTTCACTATGAATTTAACAAACCTAATTAAATTCAGGTCAGTGCCATAAAGTTATTGTTAGGTTAATCCAGTTATGATCAATTCGGTAAGTGCCAACTTCATGGGTGGTACTTTGCAGGGTCCTACAGAGAGTATGACATGAAAGTTAAATGTGTTTTTGTCTTCATGGAAATTTTGCTTGCAGGATAGAGGTGAGACATTCATGGATGAAAAATTAACAATATAGAACAGCGTAGGGTTCCATCAGTTCTCGGGATTATTTCTACTCTGGATGAAAAATAATTTTATGTCTGAAAACATCTCTTATACGTGGGAAAACCTGAATTAAAGTTTCCTACTGAAAATTTAAATGATGTGTCAAATCTCCATTTATATTAAATAAACACCAAATTGTGCTAAGTTGGATTTATTTCATAAATTTTTGTTAATGAGCTGGCTTTTGTTTGTTGTAATAGATTATTTCTATGGTACTTGCTGTATATCTTTGCTAAGTTCTTTACAGCTGATAACTCATTTAACCTGTCACAGGAACTCTATGAAATAGGTCTTTTATCATCTTTCTTTTAAAGATAAGGAAATCAGAGAGGTTAATTACCCAACTAATGTGTGGTAGGGCCAGGGTTTGGATTCTGGCAGTCTGCCTTCACTATGCTATGCTGCCTCTTTATTTTTAGTATCTTCTGTTTTATTCTTTACCAGCTCTTCTCAATTTTATCCTTTAAATCTCCTCCTATTTTTTAATGAATCAAGTGGAAGTAGATATTAGTCAGAAAAGGAAAATCTACAGATATTTTTGGGATTACTTTTGCCATTCTGGGGCATTATTTTTAATAATTGTGACTAAATTGATACCTTTTCTCCACCCCCCAAACACGCATTAAAAAACATAGAAAACAGCATAGTACATTTTTATAAAAATAGTGTAATTTTGAGTACTTATTTCTTTCAATCTGGTTTAATGGAATCTCAATACTCCCATCAATTGCCAATGTTATACATTCTGTGACTATCTCTTTTAGTTTTGACTCCCTCAGTTGATTGCTTAAGGATTTCTTCCAGCATGAAATATTGTGATGGGGCTGGGATATCAGTCATTCAGGAATCTGGTTCTATCAGTATGTCAATAATGTGAGAGGAATGAATGAACGAATGAAAGAACCCTGCATTCTTTCTTTGTTTTTCTCTTTCTCTCTCCCTCTGTCTTTCCCTCTTTTCCCTCTTTCCCTCACTGTCTGTCCTTGCCTTCCCTCCCTCCTCTTCTCTTTCCCCTTCCCTTCCCTTATTTCCTCCCTCCCTTCCTCCCTCCCTCCCTCCCTTCCTCCCTTCCTTCCTTCCTTCCTTCCTTCCTTCCTTCCTTTCTTCCTTCCTTCCGAGACAGGGTCTCACTATATTGCCCAGGCTGGAGTACAGTGGCTATTCACAGGCACAGCACTGGGCTCCAGTGATCCTCCCACCCCATCCTCCTGAGTAACTGGGACGACAAGTGTGTGCCACTGTACCCAACCCCAAATTTGATTATTCTATTCCTTCTGCAATGCCTTCCATGTGGTTTTTAATAATACAGGATGACATTTGTGGAAAGATAGTAATTTTAATAAGAAACATCAA
>NW_012152618.1:2300756-2314339 GCF_000956105.1 Propithecus coquereli | reverse complement strand
TTGCATAAAATAAGATGATGCATATGCAATGTGATTTCGTTTGAAAAATGCTTGAATAATAGATTATTCTATTCCTTCTGCAATGCCTTCCATGTGGTTTTTAATAATACAGGATGACATTTGTGGAAAGATAGTAATTTTAATAAGAAACATCAAAGCATCATTTTCTTGAGTTCTGATTTTAAAATAAGCCTCTTTTAGCCAAGAATCAAAAATGACTAGACCGAGACATGTATGACCTGTGTCTGTCATTGCCTTGCTCGCTAGTAACTGAAGGAAAGAAATCAACCTGACTCGATGCCTGTTTACTTCTAAAGTCTATTAGTGTCACTTTGAGGTCCTGACATTGCCCTTGCTATTATTCAAGGTCTTGTTTTACTGGTGGAACTTGGTCTTGACAGCTGTCTGTTTTTTTTTTTTTTCCTAATAGTTCTGGACAGATATGTTGATTTGTAGCATCAGATGAGATGCGCGTTTGTCAGTTCCAACGAAAATAGCTTTGTGAGCCTTGCTGTGAAATCTCATTTGTGTTTTTCTGGCCATCATAGGGAAATTGCAAGCAGACACGATGGGGATGTCCTTTTTCTAAAGGCTCGATGCACTAGAAGTGGAATTAATTGTTAGTGCATAGGTTCAGTGTTTATGATGATTTAGGGAAGCCCCTTTCCACAAACAGGGATTCACATCCTCATTGCCTTCCCTGTCATCTTCATTGTCGTCATCACTGAGGTTTAAAACACGGGCTCGCTTTCTGTGTGGAATTCCTATGGTGACAGGCTCTCTAGGCTGCCTGTGTCTCATCCTGTGGCTGTCCGATGACTCTGGCGCTGGACCGCGTGGGGAAGGTGGGTGATGGTCCTGCTGTGGGCTGACATTATCTGCTGGAGGGTGGACTGAAAGGTAGCATGTATTTAGGATTAGTTTGATAAGGCACCATTTGGTTCTGTCTGAGTTATTTAATCATATCTACTGATTCGTTGAATTACCTGCCAGATGACTACAAGATAGGCTACCGCGATATGGTTGGATTTTCTCAGAGAAGGCAGCTCTGGAGAAATGTGAGTGCAAGATATAAAACATTGTTAATAGAGTTGGAGAAATAAGGATGGGGTAGACAAAAACCTTAATGCAGGACTCAAAAGATACTATTGGTTATTATAAATTTTATTATATATAGGAAAATAGTTTTATTCTAACACCATCAAAATTCTGTATTTATATAAACTTTGCATTAACATTTTCCTCAAGATAGACGTGCGTGTCTGATATATCTGATGGGTGTATTTTTGTGTCTGATAATATTCTGCTGTCATTTCTTTCTCCCTCATTTTTAATTGCAATCTCTTCTCCCACCTCTTTTTGACTGTGAGCACTTCAACACTGGGAGTATTAATAGATTCAGGGATCACTTAGCATAATCTAAATTTCTCCTAGTCCCTTTCCTTTACAAATTATCCATGTAGTTTCCTTTAAAAAATATCTTTTTATCCAAAAGCTTGTTCCAAACAGTATTCATTCGGGAACTCTGAAGGCGGCCATCTACATCTTTTGAGTGTTGTTCTGACTCAGAAGTTTCCTCTCTGCTCTGACCTCTTAGCTCCGGGGTCTTGGAATACAGGGAAAGAAGGAGAACGGCAAGTGGACAAGCAGACAATATTGTAAATACTGAATACTTCTAAACAAAATATTCACTGTAGGAAGAACTTTGTAAACTAACACAAAGACAAATTTTTTAAAAAAAATAAATTTTTTTCGCAATTCTTTAACCTTAATAATTCACCTACTTCTATTTGCATGTGTGTTGAATTATAATCCATATAGATACAAAAATAATCTAGACAGATGGTCATATGTTGACTGATACACTTAGCATTGTGTCATACTATTATATTCATCCCATAATTTAAATTTTAAATAATATTGTATTGAGTAGATGTGCTTTCATTTACAAACTTAGTCCCTTATTGTGAACTGTTTAGGTCGTGTTCAGGCTTCGGCTAGTACAAATAATGCACATTAGTTTATTTATTTAAAAAATCCTTATTCTGGCACTCACCAATCCACTATTGGATACTATCCTGGGCATTGAAATCTTTATGGAAGAAGCAAACATTTGACTAGTGATAATGAGTTCTGTGGAAGTAGCTATTACAGGAAAACTAGTTTTTGTGAAATATTTTGTTAGTTTACCTAACTCCATATGATAACTATCCTTCCTAAATATTCCTAACATGAGCTATAGAAAAAAAATCTATTTATTCACTTGCTATGGTTTGAAGGTGTCCCCTTTAAAATTCAGGTGTTTCCAATGTGATGGTATTAAAAGGTGGGGCCTTTAAGAGGTAACTAGGTGGTGAGGGCTCCTCCCTCATGAATGGGATTAAGGCTTTTAAAAAGAGGCTCCAGCCAGCCTTCCTCCTCCCTTGCCCTTCCACCTTCTGCCATGTGATGATGCAATAAGGCCCTTACCAGATGCCAGCACCTTGATCTTGGACTTCCCAGCCCCCACAATTGTGAGGAAATGAATTTCTGTTTCTTTATAAGTTACCCAGTCTCAACTATTTTGCTATAGCAGCACAAAATAGGCTAAGATGCCACTAGTAGGATACCTATACTCTAAAACTTTTAATTTTCATCCTTTTCAGCCTTGTACATAATTACAAAACAATAGTGGCATATTAATGTTTTATTGTTTTTCACCTTAGCTGAGATCTTTGAAAATAGTTGGGGAGTATTAGGTTCCAGAGAGATTATAAGGATTCAGATTTGCTCTAGGTGAGGCCCAGTTGTTCTTTCACTCCCAGGATGGGCTGATGTTAGGTTGACCCATGAGAGTCGTGGGAAAAGCTCTTGCATTAGGGGCACATTCGCTCTGTTGCAGCCAGCACACCCTATGCGTGCATTGTGGAATGATTTTTGTCTACGCGGATTAAGATATGTGTGAAGTAGCTGATCATTTCAAAGTTGTCTCTGGTAACCATTGAGCCAGAGACAAAAACAGGGGCCATCATCACAAAGTTTGCTGACTGGAGTTTATTGACAATAGTGACAATTTTGAATGTCCAAGACTCAATGCTAATGTGGGTTGCTGTGTGATTTCCTTCTGTGTGAGTGCATGTGTGTGTTTTCCTCAATTGAAGCATTCTATACTCCGTTGCATAAAATAAGATGATGCATATGCAATGTGATTTCGTTTGAAAAATGCTTGAATAATATAGTGGCTGAACTAGAAGTGTGGAGTAGCACATGCTTCTGGGGATGCCTTATGAAGCATTTGGTTAGATGGACATGATTTTGGAAATGGCATAACCTTAAATTTTTTTCTGCTTTATGGAGGTATAATTGATAAAAGTTGTATATATTCAAGGTATACAATGTTTTGTTTTGAGATACTCATACATTGTGAAATGATGACTGTAGGGGCTGGGCCTAGAAGGAAGGATGGATGGAGAGAATGTGAGCAGGTGAATGAAGGGTCAGACAAAAACGCCTACCCGAAGTTGCTTGTTTGCTGAGTGCAAAGGTCAGCTGAAAACAGTTGACCTGTATGAAAGTTGTTAAAGAAATTAACAAACGGCCCTGACTCTTTGCACGTGTCCTTGGAAATAAATACAGGGAGGAAGTTAGCTGAGGAGGCCATTTTCTCCTTTAGATTGTCGTTTCTCCCCTTCTCTCTGAACACTGTGTGTTTCCAGTAATCATTCATTCCTTCGCTACCAAGCTCAGGAGCGAAAAAGTAGCCGCAAAAGATGACCACAATCAAACTAATTAACATGTTCATTATCTCACAGAGCTACCATTTTTTGTGTGTGGGAGTGGTGAAAACACTTCAGATCTCTTGGAAAATTTCAAGTATACAATACAGTATTATAAAGTATAGTCACCATGCTGTACGTTAGGCCTCCAGAACTTACTCATTTTATAACTGCAAGTTTATACCCTTTGAACAACTCCCCATTTCCTTTTGCCCAGAGCCCTGGTATCCACCCTACCACTCTGCTTCTGTTTTGATTCTTAAAAAGTTTGACTTTTTTAGATTCTACATATAAGTGGAATGCAGTATTTGTCTTTCTGTATCTGGATTATTTCCCTTAGCCCGGTGTCCTCTAGGTTCATCCACGTTGTTGCAAATGGCAGCATCTCCTCTTTTAAGGCTGAATAATATTCTATTGCATAGGTAAATCACATTTTCTTTATCCATTATGCATCAACAGATAAATGACACAGTAAAGTCTTTAGAAATTACATATAATATATAAGTATATATGGTTTATTTACATATATTAAAGCCTTGTTCTGATACTGCAGTTTTGCTCTACTATAAAGTTGGTCCTCTTGACTCCTTGGGAAGTATGAGTCCGAGTGACTTAAAAATGCCAGAGAGGGAAGTCTGACATGTCTGAAACATGTTTAGGATTTTGGAGAGATTGAACTTCTTTTTCTCTGTATTAATTCAGGTGGTATTTTTCAATGAGAAATATAACATGTAGAAAATTTGGAAAATGGGAAAATACATGTACAGAAGAAAATGAAAACTACTTGCACTCATACCACCCAGAGATAAATTGCTGTTAATATTTAGCATTTGTTATTTCATTCTTCCTTTTGTATGTCTGTCTATTTTTCTTCCCTTTTATTTTTAAAAATAAATTTGGAATCATCCTGTCTTATTTTTCACTTTTTATATCATTAACATGTCTATATCAATAAACTCTTTGTAAACATCTTTAACATGGACGTATCACATTGCAGTTATAGTACATTTTCCTTCCGAGAATTTTGGAATGCTTTATTTCACATTTGAGAGTCTTTTCTTAGATAGTTTACCCTGTGCACCCATCCTTGAATAAAAAGAGCCTGAGTTTAACGAAGGCCTCTCTGTTCTTGAGTGCCCCAAAAACGTCTCCTCGGATCTAGAGGTTAAATTAATATGCCACGCCCTGGCCAATTTTTGGTGTCTCGTTTCTCATGCCTACTGTGCGTGGCTCTGGGGTAGACCTTGGAATGAATCAGGATTTTCTCTTACATCTCCTGTTTTTTTCTGTCTCTGCCATTATATTCTGCTGGTCCTGCATCCTAAGGCACCTGGACTCACCAGTTTCTGCTTCATCAAAGGGTGTATCACTGGGGGCAGTGGTCTTACAACAGTGTCTGCAAAGAAGCTCTGATGCCAGCTGGGTGCTGTGTGGGAGAGGTGGGGAGACCTCTCCCACCACCTGGGGAAGCAAGCATGGCGACAGCAGTCAGGCTTACGTGCTTAATGGAGGCAGTATGAGGATCACCCGTCCAAAGCTGGGTATGATTCCTCAGCAACTGATAACTACTTAATTGGTATTTTAAATTTTCAGTGCTGGTATGCCTTTGCAGCTTTTATGTGTTGTCATGGATATTTCTGTTGCAGAATGTGGGAGGGCAAATGGAGCTTTAGCAAGTTAGCTGTCACTGCAACAGAGACGTCTCACACAGATTGTTAAAGAGGATGATCAGACCACTGCAATAGTGGCCTAATTCAGTGCCATGTTTAATCGCAGCCTGTGCCCTGGATCTTGCTGAGTCTATTGGATGGCACTACCGTACAAAGACACAGATGGAGATGCGTTTGTGCATTTCTTCCCTGCTGGGATAGAGCACAGAAATGTTAAACCTTATCTGTTCCATGGCATTACACAGTTCGAGGCTCACCGAGTACAATACCATTACATGGCAAGAATTTAGGAAGCTTGTCATGGATCATGCCCGCACTTGGATTTGACTATATGTGTACCATCATCAATATGCCCTATAGTGTTGCTAACACTGCTTATGCTTTTTACAAGACATCCTTGTTAGCATGATAATTTTGCATTTGCACCCTGAACAATCCTCTGATATTTTTTGGATATTTAGATATTCTTCAGATATTTTTTTAGATATTCTTCAGATATTCCTCACCTGAGAGTCTTTCAGGTGAGGAAATGAAGGTTCAGATAGATAGGCTTTCTAGAGTTCTTCTGGCTAGTAAGTGGTGTACAGCTGGGATGAGAATTGAGTTCTCCCTGTACCAAGTCTAGTAGTACTTTTTGTACCATTGTACCAATTTTAAACCAAACCATCTACTTTCCACAAAGCAATTTAATTGCCATGGGTTTATTCTTTGCTTTACCATTTATCTATTTGATAAGTCTCTGAACCATGATTGCCCCACTTTTAAGAAATGCCAACAAGTGCCACGCTTGATTTACCTGAATGCCAAAGTGCTTTCGGTCTGTATAGAATAATTGTGGTGTGTGTTTAAGGATTATTCTTAGCGACTCAGCCCCCTTTAATTTCACTCCAGATGGCATGATTTATTACTCCTGAGGTTGGTTGATAAGTAGGATACCCACTTGAGAGAAGTGTCACCTTTATTGTGGGGCATACTTAGGATAAAATTGATGATTGAAACACATGAAGTTAATTAAGTGAGAGAAATTAAAATAGATGAAGAAAATATTTGAAGTCAGATTTGTACTGAACAACAAAGATATTTGCAAATTTTATGATAGTGCCATCTAAGTCTTTGGCAGATGAGTAAGCATTAAAAAAAATTGCAGACATCTGTTTTGTATTTGAGTTTTTCGCAGCATTTTTGTCTGTTTTGTTATGATTTACAAAGAACATTCTTTGAAAAAAGTTCAGAAAATACTGAAAACCATACAGAAAAAAATTAAGTTCACCCTTAATCACTTCTAGAAATAAGTACTCTCATACTTCTTTTTTACACTATACATATTAATCTTCTTTTCTCATTTGAAATTATATTGTAGATAGGTTTTGTGGACATTAATCTAGTTGCCTGGCAACATGGTTAATGACTTCATGCTGTTGTATTATATTCACCCCCCATTCATGAACATTTAGGTTATTCCCAGTTTTTATACCATTATAAATAATGTTACAGGGAATATCCTTATACAGGTACCTTTGAGAACTTGTTAAGTTCTTAAGAAAAATTCCTAGAAAGAGCATTGCTGGATCAAACGTATGCACATTTGAAAGTCTTTAGAAATGTTTTGATGAGAAAGGCAACGCAAACATGCATCCCCAGCCATGTAAAATCATGCTCACTTCCCCATGCATTAACTGACGTTGGTTATTATTAATCTTTTTCACTCACCAGTATGACAGGTAAAAAAAAATAGCTTGCTTATTTTTCTAGTTTTATATTTTAGTAATGAGGTTGAACTGTTTCCATGGTTGAGTGTACTATTTCTTTTGTGAGTTTAATATATTCTTACTACATTAATATGTTGATATGTTCTTAATATATCTTTTGCCTGTTTTCCTAACAAGAGCTCCTCTTTTTCTTCTCAGAATGTAAGAGCTGTTTATATAAAAATTAGTTACCCTTAGTGAATTATATATGATTTATTTTCCCAGTTTGTAATTTACCTTTAACAGGAATTATGGTATGGAGCTTTTACATTTCTATTAATAGTCATATATGTTTATCTCTTCCTATCTATGTTTTATTAAACCATTTTATATTTTTCCCCGCTTCAGTACTTAAATCTTCAATCTGTCTGAAATTTATTCTAGCAAAGCATAAGGGAGGGCTTTATTCTTTTTTTCCAAATTGTTAACCAATTGTCCCAATCCATTTATCTCATTGATTTTAGCTGCTTTTTTCATCAGTATATGTTTTGTATTTCTTTAATTACTATAATTTATATTCCATTTTAATATGTAGTGGGGTCGCTTCATTCAGTGTGCTTCTTTTTGCAGTATTTGCTTTCTCATGAATTTATTCTTCCAGATGAACTTTAAGAATAAAAATATCTGTTGGATATATTTGCAAAATCAATGTGAGAAATATACTTGGAATTAGACTGTGTTCTCATAGCAAAGGCATCTTGGAGCACATATATATCTATGAGTTTGAAATAGACATTAGGAGTTTTGCAAAGGTTTACAGTTCTTGAGCAGGAGATAGAACATGGCCGGAGGAGTGTGTTCCTCATGTCAGATGAAGTCAGCTTGCAGAAGGTGAGGGTCTTTGTGGTTGAAGTTCATTCTGTTCTGTGATTAAGAACTGGCAAGTTAATTTGGGTACTCTGTGTATCTTTATTTGGCCCAAGAATTGAGCCAGAAATCCCAGCGTAAAGCAGTCTTGAAACTTATTTTTTCCAGGATCATTTAAACAGTTTTCTAGGAGGAAAATCTGTAGCATTGGCAAGATGCTGGTGAAATACGGTAGTCCCCTTATTCTCAGGGGATACACTTCGAGACCCACACTGAATGTCCGATACTGTGGGTAGTACTGAACCCTGTGTAGACATTGGCCTGCAATGTTGCCACATAGCACCAGAGTTAATCTGTCCTTCCAAGTTTTATGCCCTGGTGACTTCTTTTTGTCACTGCTCTTGTTTTTTGGCACCATTATTAAGTAAAATAAGGGTGACTTGAACACAAGCACTGCAACACTGCCCCAGTGGATCTGATACCCGAGACGGCTACTGAGTGACTGTGAGTAGACAGCATGGGCACAATGGGCACGGAGATGATGCACGGCCCAACCAGACAGTGGGTACAACCGATGCTGCAAGTTCCATCACGCCGCTCAGGAGCTTAAAAGTTAGGAATCGTTTATTTCTGTAACTTTCCAGGCAATATATTCAAAGCGTGGTTGACCACAGGTAACTGAAACCATGGAGAGGGTGGGGACTGCAGCACTGCTTTCTCTGAGTTAAAACAGCACGGAAAAAGGCAGTACCTCTCCTTCATCAAGCTTTGGTGCCTGAGATCTGTGCTTACAGTTTGTGATGTGCATACAGAAGCTTCGCTGTATTTGTTTTGCTCGATGGGCTCACGGCTATGGCATTCAGAATGTGAAATAGCAGTTAAAGGAGACAAGGGGATTAATAGCAGAATTTAAAATCATTTAGCAACTAATAACTTAGTGGCTTATGAAATCTGTACCTTGATATGCAGGGTGGCTATTCTATTAACGTTTCTAAGCTGTTTAAGAGTCAGTTGGATGCTTTTCGGTGCACATTCATTTTTCATCTTTGCTCTTCCATTCAGGAAACGTCAATAGAGTTTAATAATCGCCTGTCATTTCGGGAAAGATAAATAAGATTATAGATTATTAAGGGTTACTTTTCATTTTGATGGTGGATAAACATTAAAAGGAATCCTTGCAGAATGAAAATTGTGACTTATTGATTATGATCACAGGATTAATGTGAAACCACCGAAATATTTCAATGTACATAGAGTCTTTTCTAGTGCTATTATAGATTGAGAAATACTGTTAACTATGATTATTAATTATTGGACACATACTATGCACTACACTGATTATTTGACTTTTATATATTATCTCTGATCCTGACATTTGCTTCTCAGAGTAGGTGTTTTACAGTTGAGAGAATCTAGGAGAGGTTTTACAACTGACCCAAGATGATAGAGGTTTCAACTTCTCACCTCATTTTCTTCCTAGTGTATGCTGTAGTCAAGGCTTTTTATATAATTTACTACTCCTTAAAATGATTATGTTCAACTTTAGTAAAATCTAGCCATCTGAGGAAGACAGTTCACTACGGGGAATTTGGTGTTTGAGTCTTGGTGTCAAATGCTGAGTTATGGGGATTAAATTAAATCATGTGTACTCATTACGTGGAGGGGAGCTGTCACAAAGCCCACTGTTTTCTCTTCACCCAGCTTCTGGTTTGGGCTTGGGCTTCCACTGTACCTTTCAAGGTCGAGCGGAAGGCAGCAATTAAGAGATCAAACTGGGAAATCAGACCTGAGCCTGAATATGGCATCTTCTAACTGGTCAGTACATCCGTTGGGATGCTTTTGGCTGCAAGTAAGAGACTCTTATTTCCAAATGCCTCATACCAAAGGCAATTTATTAACATATGTCCAGAGGCAGAGCCAGTCCAGAGTTGGGTGACCCATGGGGTCCATCTCTCTGCTCTTCTTGCCTTGAGTTTAGTCTACCCACTAGCTCATAGCAAGGTGGCTGCAGGACTTTCAGTCATCTCATCTAGCTGTTCATAGGAAGAAGAAAGACCATCTCTTCTTGTGGCCTTTTCTTAGAGGAGAGGAAAAATTTTTCCAGAACGCTCTTTCCCCAGGAGACTTCTGCTTATGTCTCATTAACCAGAGTTTGGTCAAATGCCCATTCCTGAAATGATTACTAACAAAGTAAAAATAACCTCTGCAGCTTGGAGTGGGGTGGCTCCCATTATGGCACGTGGCTTTGTGGGGGAGGAATGGGTACTGCACAGAACTGAGATCCTGTTAGAAAGGAGGGAGGCAAAAGGTGTTAATTTGTTCTCTAAAACTCCGTTTCCTCACGAATAAGTGAGAGAATATAACACTTACGTCACATGGTTGATGAGACAGCCACTGGAGACCAGTATCAGAACAGGGGGTTACTGTGGATATGACAGGCATGAGACCAGCTGCCCTGGTTCCTGCCCCTCCTTAGGCTTAGTTACTTAAAGATGTGCAATTTTAAGCAATTTTGGAATAACCTGTTTTCATTTAGTTGACAGCTGACTTTTGAGGGCCTGCCTGTGCTAGGACCAGATTGAGGACACACCTGCCCTGTGTGTATGCAAGAATATCAACTGTGAGTGTGCGTTGTGCAGTATGTTTGATTGGCTGCGTATTGATTACTGAACACCTACTTTGGACGATTTTAGGTGTTCACTTGACTGGATTGAGGGATGCCTAGACGACTGGTGAGGCATTGTTTCTCTGTCTGTGAGGGTGTTTTCAGAGGACATTGACATGTAAGTCAGTGGACTGAGAGAAGAAGACCCACCTTCCATGTGGGCGGGCACCGTCCAGCTGGTCCCCCAGAGAAGGGGGATTCCTTCTCTCTGTGTTTCTTTCCCTTCCAGGGTGAGACACATGTTTTTCCTCCTGCCTTTGGACGTCAGACTCCAGGTTCTTTGGCTTTCGAATGCTGAGACTTGTGTCATCAGCAGTCTCCTGGGGGCTCATGGGTGTGACTAGGGGGTGCACTGTCGTTGGCTTTGGCTTCCCTGGTTCTGAGGCGCCCAGATTTAGACTGAGCCACGCAAACCGGCTTCTCTGGTTCTCCAGCTTGCAGGTGGCCTGCCATGGGACTTGTCCGCCTCTGTGGTTGTGTGAGCCAGTTCCCCCTAGTAAATCCCCTTTCACGTATCCTACTGGTTCTGTCTCTGGGAACCCTCATTAATACACCTGCTGTGTTCCACACTGTGTTCTCTATTTTTTCTGCATTATCTGTGATCCTCATAAGACCTTCTTGGACTAGATATTTTACAGTCGAGGAAATGCATATAACAATGTCAAGTACATGTTATCATCAGGATGTAGTGGTTGTGGGAAACCACCTCAGAATTCAAAACTGTTCTCATTGTTTTGAAGGAATCCAGTAAGCCAAAGCCTCTTGCCTCTTTCATTAATAAACATTGGAGATATATCTGTTTGCCTTAGATGTTGGCAGCCGAAGTATCTGACATTTTCATATTTTATAAATCCATTATTTTTCTGGAAAATGTTAATTTATTAATATTTTGATGAGTGAAAGATCTGTATGGAAACCGTTGATTTGATGAAACACCAGAACAGCTACACCTCACTTCCTCTTGTTTAAGACATCAACTGTTTAAAAGTCAGTTGGGGCCAAATGTGGAGGCTCATGCCTAGCACTCTGGGAGGGTTGCTTGAGCTCAGCAGTTTGAGACCAGCCTGAGCAAGAGGGAGACCCCGTATCTACAAAAAATAGAAAAATTAGCCGGGTGTGGTGGTACACACCTGTAGTCCCAGCTACTCGGGAGGCTGAGGCAGGAGGATTGCTTGCCTTGAGCCCAGGAGTTTGAGGTTGCAGTGAGCTAGGATGATGCCACCACACTGTAGCCCAGGAGACAGTGAGATTCTGTCTCCAAAAAAAAAAGTCAGTTGGATACTTTAGTTTATGAAATGTATAAGAGGGAGGAGTGGTTTTCTGAAGAATATAGTTTATATAGAAATAATGATTTGCTTAGCTTTATTTTGGTCACAACTATGACATTTCTAACACAGTAAACTTTTTAAATATTAAGATCACAGTGAAAAATTTGCTTTAAAAATAGAGTGACGTGAAAACACTTGGAAATTTCAGGCCATCTCAAACATTGTGCTAATAACACCTGTATTTGACTTAGACATGTGTGCTGCCAATTTTTTAAGAAAAAAAATTCTTTTACCATTTGCTTTATTTGCTGCATATTCCGAATTAGAGTTAGGAGCTGGTTTCACACCTATTTCTTTATTTAAAGTGCATATAAAGCATCTGTGTGATTTAATAAGAAAGGAGATGCTTTTATCCCTTTATCGAGGGCTCACTGAAGTAGTGTCTTCCAGGTGGTGGTCAGCACAGACATTCTTTTCTGTGTCAGAGAGTCAGTTGGCCCTTCTACCTGGCCCTGGGGAGAAGTCAGATTGGCATTTTCCATTTTTGTGAACGACTTCATAGTCTTTCAAACGAATGGCTGTGACTCTGTTCTATTTTTATTTTTTTTTCTTTTTTTGTAGAGCAGAAATATGTGGAATGTAAGGAACAGCTTTCTCCACAGCAGACGGTGTGGAAGGTTGTGTGTAACCATTGGCAGGTCCCATGGAGAGGAGGAGCTAGAGGGCCATGGGATCCTGTGCACGTTTTTGTCCCGGAAGTGTTGCATTTGTGCGATGTTTTCTATCATCTTTCAGAATGTGTCAAAATCGAAGCTTAGGGCCAGTGGACATGTTGGTGCATATTAAATGGGTTAGAGAGACGTTCTAAATGTCACAGTTTTTCAAACATAATCCAAACCTCTTTTATGTGACCAGCCAGACAGAATCTTATCTTGTTACTATCCTTTCTTTTCCCGTATTTTTGATAGTACACTGGGAGGAAACGTCTGTCTTCTTCCTTGAAGTTTTCAGTCTTTATTTAAAGTGTTGACAATACCTGCAACATAGGTAGTAGACACAAGCTCTGCTTTTAAATTTGGGGAAATGTTCTTGTGAATAGTCCAGTAGTGGCAGCATTTTCCAACCCCAAACTTACGTTTCTTCTTCATATTATTGTTTTAAGTATTCTGCATGGCTCTGCGATGGGCGAACAGATGCTTGTGTTACTGAGTAATACTAAGTGTCTTGGTCCATTTTCTGCTGCTATTGTGGAATACTTAATGGAAAGAACAGACATTTATTTCTCACAGTTCTGGAGGCTGGGAAGCCCAAGATCAGCGTGCCGGCATCGGGTACAGACCTTCTTGCTGTTTCCTCAAACGTGGAAGGAGAGGGTCAAGAGATACTGAACACTAATGCGGGAAGCCTCTTCTTTAAGGACCTTAATCCCACTCACGAGGGAGGGGCCCTCATGGCCTAATCACCTCATATAGACCCTACCTCTGAATACCACCACATTGGCAACACCTGAATTTTGGAAGGAACCCATTTAAACCATAGCACTAAGTTAAAGCATAAAATCAAATTTTGTCACTAATGAGAAAGATCTCTGACAACCTAACTTTCTTCCTGGACTTAGTAGTTTTGCTTGTAGGGATATTTAGTCAATCAAAATGTAGTCTGGCCCGGCA
>NW_012152618.1:2286975-2300046 GCF_000956105.1 Propithecus coquereli | reverse complement strand
CCCGCCTTGGCCTCCCAGAGTGCTGGGATTACAGGCGAGAGCCACCGTGCCCGGCCATAAAGCTCTTTTTTTAAATGAGTGTGCACTTATGGAATTTCCTCTTTTTGATTTGTGACTCAAAACTATCTTTTATGTTAACAGTGCCCACAGTGGACAAACTTGTGTTATTTTCCTACAAATTTTCCAATACTGTTAGTTCATTATTCTTAGGGTCCTACTGTAGACATGAACTTACAGAATGGAATCTAACACATCATGGATGGATACTTTTTGTCAAATCATCTTGTGGGACAAAATGATAGTAATAACAGTGAGAGAAATGGTGATACCATTGACCCTTGAAAAACATGGGTTCGAAATGCAAGGGTCCACTTATATGCATATATTTTTTAAAAGAATATATTGGAAAACTTTTTGGAGATTTGCAATAATTTTAAAAAAACTCAGATGAACTGCATAGCCTAGAAATATTGAAAAAATTAAAAACGTTATGTCACACATGCATGAAATATATGTAGATACTAGTCTATTTGTGTGTTAATCAACTGTTTGTAATTGGTAAGGCTTCCGGTCAACAGTAGGCTATTAGTTAAGTTTTTGGGAAGTCAAAAGTTACACTGAGATTTTCAGTTGCACAGGCGGTGCCCCTCTAAACCCCGTGTCATTCAGGGGTCAACTGTGCTAGTAATAGCCAACATTTATTTAGCTGCGTATGTGTATGCACTGTTCTAGAATCTTTACATATATTAATAATTATGAGTTACTATTATTCTCCCCACTTTACAGGTGAGGAAACTGAGGCCCAGGAAGGTTAAAAAATTTCCCCATGATTTTATAGTTGGTAGAGATTTAAATGTTACATTCTAGTTTCAGTTTTTTTTACCCTTATCACGATGCTGTATTTCCAAAGGTTCTGATTATTTCAGAACGTTTTTTTGTTCTCCGTTGCATAACCATGACAGCTCAATTTTGTTTGCATGCTTGCGGGCGATGTTAGTGTTTTGGACTCTCTGAGCTGGCCAAGTCAGCAGCATCTATCTTCTTGCTTGGGGTCTGAAGCCTTTGGGAAATAAAAGAGTAAGGCAGATTAGAGATTGAAATATAGCATATCATATTTATTACGGATAGAGTGACTTGTTCTTGTGAGCAGCATGCTCCCAAGAGGAAGAAACCATATAGCTGAGCTGAGAATGCTCACTTCTTGCAAAATTGACCAATTGGCTAAATTAAGCCATCCTGTGGCGCTGGAGGGAGTGGGTGGTTAGAGGGAATCCTTCCTGCTGGAAACCAGGAGTGGGTTAAGAGGGATCACTTGTAACGGTAGCATTATGGGTTAAGTCTGGAATCTAGTGACAAGTTAACATTACTGTTAGAACAGGGAATGGAGGGGTTGCTCTGATGTTCAGTAATAGTTTTGTGGTTCAGTGGGAAAATTGCATAATGGTAGAAATATAGTTCAGATCCTCTCCTAAGTTCGTATTAAATTGTTACCTATTTTACCTCTCACTGATTTCTGGAATTTAAAAATGCCTTCCTCTGGACCAAGGTACTTGTATTTTCTTTCTGTGTCTTTGAATCCATGCCTTAAGTTGTCAGGATTTTTATTACTGACATTGTGACCATTTATTGTGCTTCAGAAGCCATTGTTGTCTTTGAGAACATTCCATGACGTGAGCAGTGCTGCTTTTTATTGAGAAAAACACCTGAGATCTCTAAGCAATTTAGAGAGCTCAGAAAGCAGTACCTGAAGAGACATTTCTGAGACATAACTTAGTATATCATCAGGGCCCAACTCGTTCTTGATTGTAACAGCCATTTAAGAGTGTGTGTGACTCTGGACAGCTACTTGGCCGTGTAGAGAAGTGATTAGTGATTAGTGGTGAAATCTATGATACTTAGAAGGGATGACAGTGTAGGAGGACAGATTTTAATTTCTGGAGGTGCCTTCTAGGATGAGTGGGAGAGGCATATATCACCTAGTGATTAACAACAATTATGCGTAGAGATGGTAGATGTTGGTCAAAGGGTACAAAGTTCTAGCTGGGGATTTGTTGTACAGCATGTTGTAATCAGCTTGATTTAATCATTTCACTGTGTGTGTGTGTGTGTGTGTGTGTGTGTGTATGTGTGTATAAAAGTATCGTTGTATACCATACATATATACAATTTTTATTTGTCAATTATGCTTTTGTTGGGCCATAGCCTATCCTAAAGGAATGGAAAATATTATAATAATATATATACATATGTATAAAAATAAATAAAAAAATAAAATGAAAGGAGAAAAGAGAGAATAAGGTATGTAGTCCCAGTTACTTGGGAGGCTGAAGCAGGAGGATTACTTGAGGCCAAGAATTAGAGGCCAGCCTGGGCAGCATAGCAAGACCCCATCTCTAAAATAAAATGAATGAATGAATGAATGAATGAATAAAGAAATATAAAGAAAACTAAAGGAATGGGTGTGGCTGTGGGCTGTGTTTGGATAAACCTTTATTTACAAAAATGAGAGGAGGGCCTTGACTGAGTTTGCTGATGTGCCAAATACAATACGATATAAAAAAGGTACTTGAATAACATCGTTTTTTTAACATTGTTTCTTTATAATTACCATGAGAAAAGAACAGTTAGTTCCCAGCCTGTGCCACTGTCTGTCTGGAGCATACACATTCTCCCCATGTCTGTGTGGGTTTTCTCCAGGTCTTCCGGTTTCCTCCTGCATCCCAGAGCTGTGTTCATTCGGTGAGGTGGTGTGTCTACATGGTCGCACTGCGAGTGAGTGGGGTGTGTGCGTGAGCGCCCTGCCGTGGGATGGGACTTCCTGTCCACGGATGGTTCTCACCTGGTGCCCTGAGCTGCTGGGAGAGGCTCTGGTCACCCATGACCCTGAACTGGAGTCAGTGCGTTGGAAAATGAATGAATACAAATGATTGTAAAATAAAAATTTGTCAGGTCCACAATAATCATACGAATGTGGGACAATAAACCACGTGGTATGAAGGTGCTCAGCAAGCTGCCGTATTTGTGATTGTTGGTTTTTGAGCTGTGTGGAGGTCAGAGGTGCTCCTGACAGTTTTCTGTTTGCAAATGTTTATTCCTTGATTGAACCCACCACCACGGCAACCGTGGGCACTCACTGATTCACCAAAAATTGGGTAGGTAATTATCTTACTTGTTTTTATTAATCTTTATTAAATGAATGTATAGGTCACATTTATTTCAATGGTTACTTTTAGAAGGGTTTGGATCTTTAGAAGTTTGCTGATGTTTTTGTGACCAGAAATATGCTGTAGGCCGGGCGCGGTGGCTCAGGCCTGTAATCCTAGCTCTCTGGGAGGCCTAGGCGGGCGGATTGTTTGAGCTCAGGAGTTCGAAACCAGCCTGAGCAAGAGCGAGACCCCGTCTCTACTAAAATTAGAAAGAAATTAATTGGACAGCTAAAAATATATAGAAAAAATTAGCCGGGCATGGTGGCGCATGCCTGTAGTCCCAGCTTTCCGGGAGGCTGAGGCAGAAGGATCGCTTGAGCCCAGGAGTTTGAGGTTGCTGTGAGGTAGGCTGACGCCATGGCACTCTAGCCCAGGCAACACAGTGAGACTCTGTCTCAAAAAAAAAAGAAATATGCTGTAGCAAATTAACTCTTGTTTATATCAATTAGTCTATGGTAAAATTGATTTCATTATATGTCATTTCACTTAAAGGTGCAGTTTCCAAGAACCTATCAGTGACATTAAGTGAGAACTGACTATATATTTCATAAACAGCAGAGCATGCTAATTAAGAATATGGACTTTGAAGTTAGACCACATGGGTTTGAATGTCTGCAGTCTTCTCACCGTACAACCTTGAGCAAATTATTTAACCTTTCTGTGCCTCAGCTTTCCCATCTATAAGATGGAAATAATAAACCTTCATCATAGGAAAAAAAAGGTGTCAGTAGTAAGGACTTATATTGTCCAAAATTTATATAAAATGTTACCAGATACACATTGCTAAATTCCTTTTCATGGTTTTGGATACTATTTGCTGTGTACGTAGCTTGACCTAGAAGCTTTTGCGGACACAAGGAAATAGAAAGAAAGAATAGTGGTAGCTAACATTTATTGTGAACTCACTGCATCAGGAGCTGTGCCAACCACCTTCCATCATTTAACTCTGGGAGGTACTGCTCATTCTACAGATAAAGCTTTCAGAGGTTAACTTCCATATGTTAACGAATGAAAAATAATGAACTATTCCACATGAGAAATATAGTACTTTATGGGCTTCGATGCATGTTGGGGATGGGTGGGTTGATGTTAGTGCTTTGGACCCTTTAAGTTTCATTGTGTTTACTGCAGTGTGATTCGTCTTTTGATAGTATTTGAGTGAAGGATTTGGGTCGAAGGCCTGTGCCCACACGCTGGTTTCCTGCTGCCCCGGCACAGCTTCTGGTGACCAGGAAGTGACGCTGTAGTGGAGAAAGCCCTGCAAATGTCCCAGAACTGTCATCCTGGCATTGGATCCCTTGCTCCCCTGGTGCTCCAACAGACTGGGCCTGAAACCACTGCCTGGGGGTGGGGAGGTGGCATTTTATGCCAGTTCTCATACTTCTTAAGATTCATGTGCTCACAGGTTTTTTACTGTATCTTGACAATCAAAACACAATGAAACGAAAACCAGAAGGCTTTGGACTGAAGTTTATTGTGCTTCTACTATAAGCTCAAGTGCATTGCAGCTCTGTGGGTTCTAAAAATGAGATCCGCCACCATCTCTGCATCCCTTTCAGGCCAGGGCATGGGATGATCTTGTTGGGGACCGAGAGGGTGTTTCCCTGTCAGCAGCATCCCTGTGTGCTCACAGGTAAGAATAGCAGCCCAGGAAGAGAACCTTCCTTTTTGATAGAGCTTTGCTTTTTGCCTCCAAAATACAATCCAGATGATTTCTTTAGTGTCATAGTATATGTTGTTAGTTTTAAAGGTGAATAGAATGTTGAAATATTACCCTAAGAAAAACAACTGAAGTTAATCATAAAAAGCAACTATTTTTTATTTACACTGAAATACAGAATTGAAAACAAATAAAAAGACCCCAAATTGTGGCTAAGATAAGCAGAATGAGGGAAAATATATCTGTAGTGATAGATTCAATATCTTCTAAAATAAAGGTTACTAGTATCATCCCTAATGTTATTTGATTTATTAAAAAGAGAATGTTGCCTTACATCTCCCCTTTATATATCACCATTATAGTAGTTTTAGATTTGTTATCAAATCACGTAGTGGAAAGTAGCTTTAGAAAAAGGACTCATAAAAGCAACACTGCAAAATCGCTTTAAATGAATAAAGTTTATTCTCAAAATTATACTAATTTTTTTCTTTTTTTAATCTCAGCATATTACGGGGGTACAAATGTTTAGGTTATATATATATATTGCCTTTGCCCCGCCCAAGTCAGGGCTTCAAGTGTGTCCATCGAGGTATTTTTTGGGAATTGGAATTGATAGTAGACTCAGTTTTTAGTTTGTCTTTTTACCAAGTGTAGATTTAGTCATATACCTGATGGCTGGCTTAATAGAAGTCAGTTGTATCCTGGGATGATTTTGTTTTTAAAATGAGACTCCTTAAATCACGAATACTTACCATTTGGAGTATACTTGCTTTTTCTTATGCACAAGTTAAATCTTTGTAATCTTAAGAAGAGCATGGTTTCAGCATAAGTAAGGATTATGAGATTTGTTTATGTAGCTGATTGAATTATTTTGTCTCTAAGCAGCCATGTATCAAAGAATATCAAAGAACTATGTATTTTTGTCATTTTTTTGGTGTCTGTTTTTCCTCGTTTATTTTTTAAGCCAGTGAAATTCCTTGCTGAGCAGGGGTGGGTAAAGTGAATGGGTGCTTTTTTAGAACTTCCTCAACAGATTTATTTCATGTTTGTTAGATGATGGAGAGCCCAGCATTAGTAGTAGGGCATGGATGTGGCTTATTAAAATAATATCTTGCCTTTCCTGGATTTTGGATTTTGTTTTACCCACATCAACTCCCCCGACACTAAAACTTTGTAAATCTCTCTCTACCATAGTACAGGGTTTTGGACACCAATGTGCTTTATCATGTTCTCTGATGAAGAGAGATGTATGTGGAATTTGGAGAATCCACAGCCTGGCAGTCTGGACTCACTGGCCCGTAGGAGACTTAGGTTTGCAACCCTGTAGTCATGGCCTAAGCAAGCAGTTCTGTGTGGCCAAGCCTTTTCCACTAGCCCCCACCCACTCCCGTTTCACTTTGCTTGTTTAAAGGAGATAGCATGAATATCTCTTTCCTTTGCCGTGAATGAGGGTGGTGATGGACAGAGCACTTCGCGTCTCTGGGACTCCTGTGGACTATTGTGCAGCGGAGGTGGCAAATAAGATGAGGTCTTCCCACTTGTTAATGGAAAAAACCAAACTCTGTAAAATAATTGTAAAAAGTTTATTCTGAGCCAAATATGTGTGACCACTGCCCAGGTACCATACCTCAAGAGGTGCTGGGAAAATGTGCCTGAGGTGGCCGGGTTACAGTTTGGTTTTATACATTTTAGGGAGATAGGAATTGCAGGTAAAGTCACAAATCTATAGGTGGAATGTGTATACATTGGTTTGGCCTGAAAAGGCAGGACATCTTGAGGGGGGTGGGGTGGGCTTACAGGTTATAGATGGGTTCAGAGATTCTTTGATTTATAATTGGTTAAAGAAATAAAGCTTTGTCTAAAGGCTTGGAATCAGTAGAAAGGAATGTTTTAAGATAAGGAGTCTGTTAATCATAGAGCCAGCCACAATATACTGATTCAAAGTGATCTCTTAGGCAAATTGATGGCTTGCAGGGGTGATTTAACCTTTACCTTGCATGGCCTTAGGTCCTGTTTGCAATTATTTTAAACTCCTAAACTGGAGCGGGTATACAAGGCATGTTGGAGCTCCCTTTCCTTCATGGCTGGGAACTCAGTTCTCAGGTTTTTCTGGGGTCCCCTTGGCCAAGAGGGGGTTTTGTCAGTCAGCAGGGTAGGAGGGACTTAGGATTTTATTTTTAGTTTACATTCTGCTGATCAAGTATTCTTTAGCTTGTTCGTAATGAATTAATTTTCGGTAGCAACATCTTTATTCTACGTGACAAGATGTGAACAGAGGTACGATATTGTGAAATCTATATTTGGTTTTCAACCTGATTTCCTGGCATACAACCCCTAAAATCTTTAGAAATTCCACAGTGACATCTTTTTGCATGCCAATGAGTTGACTGATGGCTAGGTAGGTGCCACTAGGTAGCTTCAGGATGGGGGCTGGTCACTGGAAAGACCAAGACATGATTAGAGAGAGAGGTGAGGGGCTGAAGGTTAAGGGGATCACCAGTGGCCAGTGTTTTAATCAATCATGCCTAAATGATGAAGCTTTCACAAAACCACCAAAGGACAGGGTTCAGAAGCTTCTGGATAGCTGAACATGTGGGGCTGGAGGTTGGTGTACCTGGGGAGGTCATGGCAGCTCCATGCCCCTTCCCCTATTCCCTTCCCCCTTGCCCTATGCATCTCTTCATCTGTCTCCTTTGTCACATCCTTTACTATAAACCAGTAAACGTGTTCCCCTGAGTTCTGTGAGCCGCTCTAGCAAATTAATCAAACCCACAGAGGGGATCGTGGGAACCCCACCTTGAAGGTGGTCGGTCAGAAGTTGTGGAGTCCCAGATTTTCGACTGGTGGGAAAGGGGCAGTGTTGTGGGACTGAGCCCTCCACCTGGGTGATCTGATACTACCTGTAGGTCGATAGCATCTAGCCTCAGAATTGAACTGGAGGACACCCAGCTGGTGTCAGCTGCAGAATTGCTTGCTTGCTTGGTATGTGGGGAGTTCTCTTCACACATTTGGTCACAGAAGTCTTCTGGGTGGTTGATTGTTGTGGTGTGAGAGCAGAGGAAAAACAGTCCAAGTTTTTCCACTTTCAAGAGGAGAGAAAGTTTTTGAATGCTGGAATGATAGGAAATTATGCTTGAATGTACTTCACCACTGAAGGTTTTGCTGCATCATTCATGGGATATTTGGGGTAAGCCATGCATAACTGATATTTTTATCAGCTTTGCACAGAAGGATAGGATATAGAAGGAGAAAATCAGGAAGCCTACAGGAAAAGAGTGTGAAGATTGCAGAAACACCACCTTGCTCTTAGGCAGGGCACATTTGTTAAAGGAAGTACCCTGAGATAATTCCTAGATTCTGAGGAGTACTATAAATTGGTGTTTGGTAAGTATCTGTGTTCCAATTCATTTTAATGCCTAAAAGGTATTTATACTGTGAGAACATAATACTAAGTTGTAACTTAGGCTATTTTTAGAAATTCATAGATTGCTTTTTCCTTCTTGAAATTCCTTCTTGTGCAAGCTTAACTCCATTAGTTGAACAGAATTTTGTGTTACTTTGGGGAGAGAAGGGAGACATTTATGATATAAATGATCATTGTAGGTAGATAGCTTTTTCTTTTCCTCTTGATCTTATCCAGTGATTTTATATTAGGTATTGATGGACCTTTTTTAGGTGACCTTTTATACTCTGTTTACATTGGGTGAATTTCTGATTAATATTTACTGTATTTTTATGTACGTTTAAGTGGTTAGAACTTAGCATATTCATGTCAATCAAGAGTAATGGCTCTTAGTCTTGCTATTCCCAGCTGGTAGTCTTATACTTATTTTTAAAAATTTATACATGGTTCCTTGGAGTGTTCCTTAGGAGAAATATGTCTTTTTTTATGTAACTTGATTAGATATTTTGTAAATCCAAGCTTCAATTTAAATGTAACTCTGTCAATTGTATTTATGTAGATATATAAGCATGTCATCTGCCACTCAAACAGGACTGGATATTCAGCTTTGTCAGAGGTATCAGTGATACCCTGATGGCCCAGTAGACCTTCGCTTTAGCCCCCAAGCTAGAGACCTGGATTATACAGCCTGCTGGACAGTTCTGTGTGGAGTTCTCTCACTTAGATAATTAGCAACAAACTACCAAAAAGTGAGAAACTTTTAGAAGCTTCTTTTAGAAGAAGTTACAGGAAAGCTGTCTGATATTTATAGAGATAACAGCTTCCTGTTCCCACCCTCAGGGTCCCAGAGCCTTTTCAGCTTCTGGGAGGAAGATTCTCTCAAATGAGTGCTCACTGAATACTACTTTCTTTTCATAAGAAGATCTACCTCCTACGCTTTGATGGAAGCTAATCCTATAGTCTCTCTAAACCTTACAACTTTTCAAGCCATCAAACAATCAAAGCCCTACCAGCTGGAGCAAAGAAAACAAAATAATCTAAATTAAAAAAAATTATGCCCTTTTTTCTTAATTGATTGTGATAGGATACACTTCAACTCTCTGTCTTTGCCTATTTTTGTTATTTTGTATGCAAAAGATGTGGTTTTGATTATGGATTTAAATTACTTAATAAATTGTTGCATTTGCTGAGAGTGACAATGTCTTGAATTTAGTCAAGGACTTACAAGATTCTGGGCCTGCTGGTCCAGGATATATACATGATATAAACATGAAATATAACATATATACATGAAATACAACATAACTGACCTCAGTCAAGGAGCTCACAGTGCATTCACTGGGAATGTGTTTTCCTTAATTACTAGAGCTGTCAACATTTTGTTTCTAGAATATCCTGAAGCAAGAATCAAGTCTCCTCCTGCCAATGTGCTTTTTCTCCTATAGACACAAATTCTTAAATGATAAGGTCATAGAATCATAAGAACTGGATGGAAACTTGGAAATGAAACTTTGGATCTTCCTCTGTCCTGTCCACCCCTCCTTTATCAACTTTTTGGTTATGTCTAAACAGAATTCATAACATTTCCCAGAATATGGTTTTGGCTATTAATAAATTATGACATTCAATTCCTTCATGAATTCATTTCCATACAGAGCCTATGAAATAGGCAAGAGTTTACATCTGAATATCTGTTCAGTGGGAGTTGATGTGTCATCAAATCTCAGGTGTTAAAATACTTTTTTACATACTCTATGTTGGAATATGTTCTCAAGTTTCGTAACTGAAGGAATGAATTGAAGTATCTAAATTGAAATGTTGCAAATATGCTCTTAACTGTAAATTAATTTTCTTTTTGCCATGAGATTAAACAGGTGGCAGAGTCAAGGATATTCTGGACATTAGAAAATATTTCTAGATCGTCTATAAATCTTGCTTAGATATGTAGAAATGAAGGTATAATACTTTATTCAATTGTTTTTAATTCAGCAACATTTTGTGCTACTTTCTAATTTCCAAACATTGCAGAAAATATAGAGGATTCAAAGTCGATGTACATGGCTTCTGTCATCAAGAAGCTCTCAGTTTTGTGATTTTGTTTTTATGCCCAAGAATCTAGTCAATTTTTAAATGGCTTATGGGTGCTGTGAAAAATAAGTCCTGTACTCTTAAAGATAGAGGTGCTTAAAAGCACTGATGTCCCCTCCCTTGGAATTTGGGGTCCACTTGGTGTCCCTTTGAAGGGTCACAATTCAGAAGGCCAGGCATCTTCTCCACATTTATGACCCATTGTTGAAAGATTAAGTTGTACTGTTTGATCTCTCTTCTTCACTCCAGTCCATATGGATTGACTTTTCCTCTTTGTATAATATTTGCAAAAGAGCAGAACAAACCATTCTAAAGAGCTGCCATTTAACAAGAGGAGCTTGGCTATACTTTTAGCTGAAGACCCTTCTCAGCGTGGGAAGGTCCCGTCTGGGCCTTCCCAAATCACCTTCTCCTGGTAGTTGCTGCACAGCGGTTCTTGATCTGGCATCCAGTCTCTTGAGAGCAGCCTTGAAAGTGAAATCTGTGTTGGTGTTCAGCCGATGAAGTCTTGTGGCATCCATATAAGTTCTGATCCTGATGTAACCAATCAGATTCTTTGTCTTGGTTAGGTTTATGGCTTCTGGAAACTGTAGGGCTGCTTCTCAGAATGGTTCCTGGGTACTAGACTCAGATAGTCTGAATTTGTGGCACAGTTCCTTCTTAGTCACTAGCAAGTATAATTGAGGATGGTGGATTGAACTATTTTTTGTGTGATTTTTCAAATGATTAGAAAAGTTTGCATTTGGATATTGCAATTGCAACATTAATTGGAACCTCAAGCAGATGTGAAGATAAAGTTAGACTGACTTATATCATCTCAGTACATGGGGTCTAAGGTAGGGATAGATGCCTTTTCTTTATTTTCTATGGAGATACTATCACCTTATCCTCTAAGGCTAGGAACCTTGTCATGAAAATAGCTTTTAGGGCAAAATGTAGGGCGTAGATGTGCCATTGTTTAAGTGGACACATGCTAACTTTTGGTGTGTTGTATGTAGGTGTGTTTGAGGTAAACATATGAAACAAGACTTTATATTTAACACATATTCACCTTTATCTCAGCATTGTTCTGAATTGTGTGGTAAGGAATTCTCTCGAACCTCCAGTCATCCTGTCATAGTCTGAGGGATTATGGTGCCTCCAGGAGCACAAACTTCCCCTTTATCCACTTTATCCCCTTTATCCACAGTGTCCTATCATCCACCCATTTTTCAAAACTACAGCAATGACAACTATACCAAAAAACTCTCTTGCCAATTGAAGAGCAAATTTATTATTAATGAAAAATTGATGACAGTCATTACCCCTGATGGGTGTACCTGCCATGTTTCAGACACTTGCTAGTTATTGCAATCACTTGCCTGCCTTTCACCTGTAGCACTTATTGGGAGATAGTATATCTGTCAGTAGCATGGAGCTTTGCTAATTTTGGACTCTTTTAACTTACAGTTTTATCATTAATTCTTTTTCTTGGAAAGTGCCAGGAAAGGATAAGGAATTCAGGAAAAATGCAGATGGGGATAAGACATGTTTAAAGAGTTAGAACAGAGACTAAGAAATGATAACAACCTTGAGTTCCAGGATAAACATTGACTTCATAAAAGCCTTAAGAACTTACAAATTTGTCCTGATGTTTTCTTTTGTGGATGAGGAAATTTAGGTTTAGAAAAATTAAGTGATTTATTCAAGGTTGCAGAGATAGTTATTGTTAGGGTGGGAACTCATGGCGCCAGCTGAGAAAGAATTCTCAACGCTAAAATTAGGATGGAAAGAAGTAAAAAGTTTATTTTACTTTCCCTTAGAGAGATAGGGACAGGGCTCCACACAAGAAAGTTGGAAAGAAGACGTGTCGGCCCAGAGGACAAGCAGTTTGGGCTTTTATCAAGGGTTATAAAGGGTAAAAAAAATCATTGTTGCAGACTGATTGGGTGAGGGCTGTGAAGTGGCTACATCTGTTTTTTCCTTTTTCTTTTTCTCTTTATGAGGCTGGCTTCTGAGGGTCCTTAGAATGTGGTCTGGCAGGAACTGAGACAGTGAGCTAGTACCCTGCTGTTGGCTTTGAAACACTTCAAGTGCTGTTAAAACAAAACTTGTAGAGATAATGAGTTAAGCCCCAGGTGGTTGATCAAACAAGGGGCTGTTGTACTGTGATCTTTCCCTTCAAAGGGGCAATTATGTGCTGTGAGTTTATTCCCCTTTCTTTCCGTTAGATAGGTTATTAGCAAGGCCATCCTATCAGTTATTGGTGGAGAAAGAAAGTCTAAAGCTCTTTTTATTAAAAATGAAGTCTAAAGTCTAAAAAATAAGTCTAAAGCTCTTATTTATTAAAAACAAATTTAAAAATGCTGGGCATGGTGGCTCATGCCTGTAATCCTAGCACTGGGGTTCAAGACCAGCCTGAGCAAAAGTGACATCCCTACCCCCAGTCTCTACTGAAAATAGAAAAATTAGCTGGGAATAGTGGCAGGTGGCTGTAGTCCCAGCTACTCTGGGGGCTGAGGCAGGAGGATTGCTTGAGCCTAGGAGTTTGAGGTTGCAGTGAGCTACGATCATACCACACCATTGCACTCTAGCCAGGGTGACAGATCAAGACCCTGTCTCTGAATGAATGAATGAGTAAATAAGTAGGTAGTTTGTGAAAAATGACAGTAAAAGGTACTAAACCAATGGGGATGATTTGGGGGCATCCAGGTGAATGATCACTCTACACCAGT
>NW_012152618.1:2284292-2285380 GCF_000956105.1 Propithecus coquereli | reverse complement strand
TAAGATTTCATGTTAAGGTACTTTCTTCACTTAAATTGCATTATCATTTTTCAATGGGTTGGCTACTCAGGATTTAAAAACATACTGCTTCTTGTATATAAGTGAGCAAATGAAAACAGTAATGCTACTTCTAACATTATCACCATCTTAAGATGATATGACATTTTATATTTTTCAAAGAACATTCACAGATATTATCATTTTAGATCAAATGGAAATGGGATGAAATGAATATCACAGTACCTACATATGCCAAGCCTTAATTGTTAGATTCAAGGATGATGACATTTTAGGAAGAAGGCAAATCTCTGTACTTAGAAACCCATCCTGCTAAGCACAACCAGTAATGAAGAGGGAAATCACATGGATTGTTAGTCTATTGTAGGACACAGTTTGAACCTGATTTTCTCTTGTCTAGAATAGTTAGTCATACTGTGCCAGCCTCCGGGCTTGTGCTAATTGCATGTCAGCATATCTATGACATTGTGCATGTGTGTCAAGCATCCTTAGGTTGAACATGTTGAAATGTGTCTTAGAATGAATGAAATATGATGTATCTCTAGAGCTGATTTTGTAAGCTGATGGGCAGCAGTTTAGAGTCTGAATTACTCATGGTCAGACTAAATGCTTTAAATGTATTAACCGTTGGCGAGAAGCATAGGTGTCCAAAGCACAAATGAACAAATGGGATCTCATCAAGCTAAAAAGCTTCTGCACAGTGAAGGAAACAAAGTGAAGAGAAAACTTACAGAATGGGAGAAAATATGTGTAAATTACCCAGCTGACAAGGGATTAATAATCAGGATATATGAGGAACCCAAACAACTCAATTGAGGGGGGGAACCACAAATAAGAAGACATACAAGTGTCCAACAAGTATGTGAAAAAATGCCCAATATCACTAATCATTAGAGAAACGCAAATTAAAACTATAAAGAGATGCCATCTCACCCTCATTTTTTTTTTTTATCCAAAAGACAGTCAATAAAGAATGCTGGGCATGGATGTAGAGAAAGGGGAACCCTTGTATACTGTTGGTGGGAATGTAAACTAGTACAGCCACTATGGAGAACAGTATGGAGGTTCCT
>NW_012152618.1:2277724-2282727 GCF_000956105.1 Propithecus coquereli | reverse complement strand
CTGCTGAAATTTCCTGTAGAAAATTACCTGCCTTCATTGAAAAGGTTTTAGGTTTGAGGTTCTGTGAACTAAAGTTCTAACGTTGTCAGGCTATATTGATTTACTTGAATTACTAATGATATGAGCCTTTTGGTGTATTCGTTAGAATTCTTTTGGATGTATGTGCAGAAATCCAGCTGAAACTGGTTTAAGTCAAAATAAAGGGGTGTATTATCGACTCATATAAGTGAAAAGGCCAGGCTAGGTCTCAAGTCAAGCATGCCTTTTTCCAGGGTTTCAGTCTATGCCATTACAACTGGTCCACCTGTTTCTTGGCTCTGTTTCTTTTGGAGTTGGCTTCACATGTGGGCAGGTTTCCCCATGACATGGCAAGATGGTCACCAGCAGCTCCAGGCCCACATTCTGTGAGCTATGAGACAGGCAGAGAGAGCTTCTCCTTCCTCACAGTTTCATTGCTGGGATTGAGTCGGGTCCTCCTTAGGAAGAGTAATCAGCTCTATCCAAATCACTTGGACTGACGGTCTGAAGAGAGGTTGGTTTCCTCTGAAGTGGAATATCAAGGTGTCTCACCAGAAGGGGCGGCGACCTCTGGGCTGTCCAAACAACAAATGGCCTTTCCTTTCTGCTTAAGAGTCACCATCCATGTGCGTTCCTGCACAAGATGGTCTTTAGAAACTTAGAAAAAAATCGTATTTTCACATGTAGTGCTTCTTTGCTCCCAGTCTGATCTTCTAGTCCTAGTGGAGGGCTCCTTTGTCAAAGACCTTTATAGCAAAGCTCTTAGCGTGGGGTTGTTTCATAAAGACCAAGGGATTCAGTGTTGTATTTTAAAAATGATGTTTAATCACTCATTGTTTTTATGTTTTATCAACACTTGTTAAAGATAACGTGTATTATGATCAGCCATCTCTGGAAGTTTCTGTCTGAATGGCTCTCGTTGGAGCTTGGGCAGGGCATAGCTTACCACACCAAGCAACAGCATGAGTCAGTTTCTACATAGGCTAGTAAAGGGGAACATGCACCCGTTAATGTACAAATAAAATTCAGCTTTATTTCCACATTTTTCAGGGCCTAGGAACAGTAAGGATGTAGGGTTAGATCACATAGGGAAAAGTTCATTTCCATTAAAACATGAAGAGAAGGAGGTTAGAGCTGTCGAAAGCAAGCCTTGCACAAATTTAGACTCAGGTTTGATGTAAACTGAGGAGTTTTAAACAGTGTATCAAAGTGGGAGGAAAAACTCAACAAAGATAATGTGAAAGGGTGGTGTTGACTAGATAGGATTTTTACACTGATTTTGAATTAGGGAATCTCTGTTCTGTCAACAATTGTTGAACATTTTCTTTAATTCTAGAAGCAGCTTTAATCTGAAGTCACTTAATGCTCAGAGTGTTTTAATCTGTTTTCTTTATTTCCCCTATTGCTTTATCACTCAAGTTGACTCCTGCTTCTGCCAGCAGCATTATTAAATTACCTGGGGTTTGTCGGTGTTATTCTTTTTTTATGTTTTGAGATGGCGTCTTGCTAGGTTGCTCAGGCAGGCCTCGAACTCCTGACCTCAAGCGATCCTCTTGCCTCAGCCTTCTGAGTAGCTGGGACTACAGGCATGTGCCACTATGCCCATCTTTGTGCTGTTCTTTATTAAGGAGGTGTATTCTTCACCTTTTTGGATATGATGATTGTTTATGCAGCATTTGTGTCCTCAAATAACATTGATGACTTCTTACTCATTTAAAATGTAATTGAATCTTCCTCTCCTTTCGTGAGTTTTTGGCTTTTTTGTGGCTTTTGCTTTCTTATTATATTTGATTTGGTTTTTTCTCAGGAATAAGATTCCACATCACGAATTTTACTTTTAAAACTGTTTTTGGTTGGTTTGATTCCATATATATGATTACATAATTTAATGACCGCTAGCTTAATTTATAATAATAAATTCAGCCATGCAATGGAAAATTTAAAGCTTTGATTGATAGTGGATGATGAAAACATATTTTTGTCTTGGTTATAGCCCTATTTCTTGTGGTCCTGTATATTATTTTGCAAGTGATTATTGTGTTAACTGAAAGCTATCTTTTTGAATTTTATTTTATCTAATATTAGCAGTAGTATAAATCTTGCTCTCATCTACTTTTCATTTTAATTTGAAAGGAAAGATCTTTCAGTGATTCATGCTTTGTCGTGAACAGTTCTATAATTTTCTTTCCTAGTTTTTCTATGAGATTGCTTGAGAAGAAAGGAAAAGAAAAAGCTCTCAAAACTATTAAATAGCCCTGGAAGAGTAAGCATTTGAGCTTGTGAAAAAAAAATAATAATTGTTTCTTTAAAATCTACTTTTCAGCTACAGCTACATTTTTCTTGTCATTTCCTTTTGCTATCAAGTTTTAAATTATACAGACTTCTGTAGTTGGAGTACCCACTCTCCCTCTCCTGTCCATTTATCGTGGAAGGATTCCTGTCAGGGGCAATCTTTAATAAGAGAGGTAGTTACAGTAACTACAGGGTGAAGGAAATATTGAAAAAGGAACCCACTCAAATGTCATGGACCTGCAAGGTGCTGGTGGGTTGGAAGCCTCATTATGTTTTGCTGCCAAGAAAATTCCTCTTTCCAGAGTTGATTAGGAAAAGGTGCTCAAATGACAGGTTAATAAGCTGCCCCTCTGCTGGCTTTTGTGGCTCCATCAGGAGCGTGCGGCAATAGGGAAGAACACACAAAACAGCAACATTTTGTAAAACAAAGACCACTCCAGGGGTATTTAGGTCATAGGAGAAAGGCGGTATAGAATAGAACCTTGTGGCAGTGAAGGAGAGAGAAAAGTCATTGTTTTGAGACGGAAACCTGCTGTTGGTTCTGCTGAAAGAAAGTAGAGTCTAGGATATCTTAGGTGGGTCTTAAACTTGAAAAGTTATACTGTAATTCTGCAGCCCAACCCTGGGCTGCAGACCAGTGCCAGTCCGTAGCCTGTTAGCACCAGGCCACACAGCAGGAGGTCAGCTGTGGGTAAGCAAGGGAAGCTTCATCTGTATTTACAGCCGCTCCTCATTGCTCACATCACTGCATAAGCTCCGCCTCCTGTCAGATCATCGGCAGCATGAGATGCTCATAGGAGCAGGATCCCTACTATAAACTGCGCATGCGAGGGATCTAGATTGCGTGCTCCTTTATGAGAATCTAATGCCCGATGATCTGAGGTGGAGCTGAGGCGGTGATGCTAGTGCTGGGGAGCGGCTGCAAATACAGATTGTCATTAGCAGAGAGTTTTGACTACACAATAAATATAATGTGCTTGAATCATCCCGAAACCATCCCCCCCAAACCTGATCCATGGAAAAATTGTCTTCCATGAAACTGGTCCTTGGTGACAAAAAGGTTGGGGACCACTGCTGTAATTGACAATACAGAGAGGCTGAGCAAAGATTCAAGAGATTCCCATCAATCTTGATACCTCAACTACAAATCATGATGCTTAAGAGTTTTTGCAGAATGTGAGTAGAAGTAATACAAAGATGATACATAATTTGGAAAAGTCCATCGATTTCAGTGGAGAAATACCACCTTGGGCTATGCTATTTGGCTAAATTGTCTTTTGCTAAGGTGTCTCCAAAATGAACTGTGGGGACATTTTCTTGGTTTTTACTTTTCCTTATCAGTAATCACCCAGAGATTCCCAGGCCAGAAATTCCTAAAGAAGAAATTTAGGTTTTGCTTGTAACATAGACCTCATACCTTTTCCTTGTTAAAAAAGGCTGATGTAATGTAACTGGATATTTGCTCTATGAGGCATGGAAAGCAATGAAGGAAGGAACCCGATTTTCATGATAAAAAGACTTAGGAAAATGGAGCTGTGACCTTAACACTGAGAGATTTCTAAAAAAATCTACTTTGAATATTTAAAAGACACACAAAAATGGCTACACATTGCATGTCCTCTTAGACAATTTTTTAGTCTAAAAATTAAAAAAAAATTATTGAGTTGAACATCTTTTATTAGATATCAGATACCAGTCAAGTTTAAAGGATTAGTTTCCATCTAGATGAAATTTTGATGAAACTGTTGGAAGGTGAGTATTTTTTTGTGTAATAATGTGGTTTTCGTAATACTCATAGTGAATGCCTTTTTACATTTACCTTTAAGCTTTGTCTTGCTTAGTGCCACTTTCTGCCTTTCATGGGTTATATCCACGCAGTGCAAGGCCCTTGTGGGTGGTCAGCTCTCACCAATATTTTTTTGCCGTGCTGCTGAAACCACATGTAACCTTGTTCCTGACCTCTGGTGCTATTCTACGTTTAGTTATGTGGATGTTAGTAATAGCTAACTATTGTATGGTACTTCACAGTTTACAAAGGGCTTTCGTGTGTTTTATTTAATTTTATCTTTATGGTAATTACTTGGTATAGGTAAGGGGGAAGGGTAGCTTTTAATTTTTTAATGAATGAGAAAATTGTATCCCATTAAAGTGGATTATTCCAAGGTTGACCAACTGGAAAGTGAGAGACTTAGCTTTTTAACTCATGTGTTTTCACTCCTACTTCAGAGTTCTTTCCACTCTCTTGTCTGCCTCAAAATATCATCCAATCCTGAGAAATTCTGTTAGTTGCATCGTCTTTATTTTTGTTCTTTGGCTAGATTTTTATTGATTTCATTTGCATCCCTTCACTTATTCATTCATCAAACATTTATCGAACATCTGTTATATTCCAGGGATGATGAAAGACACAGGTGCAGCTAGAGTAAGAGACATGATCCTTGTCCTCGAAGAGTTAGTCCAAGGAAGAGAGAGCCATGAGCAAGAGGTTTGATGAGTGATGGTCCCGATGAGAAAATCCAGCTGAGAGCTCCAAGATTTTCAGAGTCATTTACACTTTGACCCTATGGAAATACATTTTTAAGGCAGATACAACAGTCTTTCCCAATATGCCTCAAGTAGTACTGGGATGAATTAATCTGAGTGAAGGTAAATTGGATAGCAGATTGGGAATAGCTCTACAGAACTTTGTTGCA
>NW_012152618.1:2267949-2276364 GCF_000956105.1 Propithecus coquereli | reverse complement strand
TTTTTTTTTTAATTTCAGAATATTATGGGGGTATAAATGTTTTGGATACATGGATTGCTTTTGTACTGAATGATTCTAAGTTATAAGTGTGCCCATCACCCAGACAGTGTACAGTGTACCTGCTAGATAGGATTTCCTCTATCCCTTCCTCCCCTCTCCCACCTGCTTGATTTCAGCTGAGTTTTACTTCATCTGTGCGCGTGAGTGCTGGTCCATTAGTTTCAATTTAATGGTGAGTACATGGGGTATTTGTCTTTCCATTCTTTAGATACTTCACTTAGGAGAATTGGTCTCCACTTCCAGCCAGATGGTTGCAAAAGGTATTAATTTATTTTTTATGGCTGAGTAGTACTCCATGGTATACATATATCACATTTTATTAATCCACTCATGAATCGAGGGGCACTTGGGTTGGTTACACATGTTTGTGATTGTGAATTGTGCTGCAGTAAACATTCAAGTGCAGGTGTCTTTTTGATAAAATGACTTTTTTTCCTTTGGGTAAATACCCAGTAGTGGGTTGCTGGATCAAATGGTAGGTCTACTTTTAGTTCTTTGCAGAATGTCCATATTGTTTTCCATAGAGGTTGTACTAGAAAAAATGCTCAATGTCACTAATCATAATGGCAATTCTAAAGCTGCCTTCTCACTTAACTTGTGGGTAGCATTCCACGTGGTTTATTTATTTATTTATTTTCCTTTGTGAGTTGTTTATTTCACTTGGCTCCTGATTTTCCTCCTACCTTACAGGTCATTCTTCATAATTCTCCTTTGTTGAATTCCTCCCCTTGTACCAATCTCCTAATGCTGGTGTGCGCCAGGGTTCAGGTTCGCTTTTAGATTTTCCTGTCTTTAGTTATACTTTCATTCCCTTAGTAATCTCAGATATCATGTCTTTGAATACATTCTTCCACACTGGTGACTCTTACATACTTTTCTTCGGCCATGACATTTTTCTTGAATTTCAGATTTACGTATCCAGTTGCCTACTTGACATCTCACTTGAATCAAAGTCATCACAAACGTAACCATCCAAACTTGGCTCCATATCTTCCTCCACCACCACAACTTCTTCCCGCCCCCCGAACCCCTGTGCTCTGTATTTCAGTACATAGTACCACCAGTTACTCAAGTGTTCAGGCCTAAAGCCTTGGAGTCGTTCTTTCTCCTATTTCCATTCTATATCAGCAAATCTCCTCAATTCTACTTTCAAATTATATCCAGATTCTGACGTCTTCCCAACAGTTCCATAGGTAACACCCTAATAAAGGCCACCATCTTTTGCTTCGGCTATGGTAACAACCTCCCATGCTCTTGGCATGTCAGCCTGAATGATTCTTTTAGTGCGGAAATGAGTCATGTCATGCCATGGCTCACAAGCCCCCATGGTTTCCAACATAGTGGGCTTAAACTCCAAAGCCGTTCCCACGGCCTTGCAGGCCCTCTGGATCTGCCCTGCTAAGTCTCTACCCTTATTTCCTTCCACTCATCCCACCAGCTGCCTTGCTCTTCTGGAGCTCACCAAGCCCTGTCCCATTGCAGGTCTTTTGTGTTTGCTGCTCTTTCCTGCCTGGAATATTCTACATGGCCACTCTCAGTTTTACGCAGGCAGCGGCTCAGTGTCCCCTCATTAGAGAGGTCATTTCTGACCACCCTATAATATATTCCCCTTGATTCTTTATCCCTATGCTTCTTTTATTCTTGGCTCTTGTCACTACCTGACATTAAATTTTATAACTGTTCGTTTGCTTATTATTGATCTCCTCCCTGAGTATAAACTCCATGGGTACAAGAACTTACTCTGTTTTGTTCGTGGTTATGTGTTGAGTGAATGAATTTAATCCTGCAAAATTAGAAATGAGGAAGTAACAATTATTTATAATCTTTTATGTTCTGGGTACCCTTGCCTGGACACATTTTAGAAATTGTATTTTTGATTAGTTTAATACCTTACAACAATCCTCCAAGGTGGGCTTTCATTTACTTTCCTAGGTTAAAAAAGCTACAATCACAGTAACTAGTAAAAGGAGAGCTAGAGAGCTGGGGTTCAAACCCTTGGTGTATCTAGTCCAAAAGCAATGTTTTTTCCGCTTAATTCATATTATTTATTTATTATAAATTGTGAACTAATTATATAGTGGATAAGTTTTTACAAATTATTATTATATGACTTATTATATTATTTCCACTTAGTAGAGAAGAACACAGACTGAAGTGGTAGGTGAATCTCCTACTAGTGTTGGAAAAAGGGCTTTAGAACCTACTTCTACTGCACTTACGAAAACGTAAGAGTTCTATGACACACGTACGGTGTATGTCTCACTTTATCTGCTTAACTTTTTTATTTTCCATCCATTACATGTGACCCCTTGTAAATTGGCAGAATTTTCTTTTGTGAGAGTTCAACACCAAGCTTTGCAAAATCCAGTCCTAGAACCTTTGTTTGGTTGATCTTTATAGTACTAGTATAAACTGAATGAAAGCAACAGTTGAGCTGAAATTTGCTATTTTGCTTATACTCACTTTGTACTATGTCGGTGTACAACCTGACCCTTACCAGGAATGGTTTATTGTTCAGGTATAATTAACTGGTTCATTGATTCATTCCCAAGCCAGAGAAAAGCTCTCAGCTGAAATATTTACTGATTCCAAGAAAAGTGAGGTAATTTACTGAAAGCCAATAAAAATACAGGGGTTGTGGCGCCTGGGACACTGGATGGTAATCTATAATTTAATTAAAGAATTATATTTATAATTAGCAAGAAAGAAGATATTAGGTTAGCCAATTTCAGAAATAAATTGGAGGCTGAAATTTCAAACTTATATTTCACTGTGTTTTTCAAAAGAAAATCTATGACTCAATAGATAAATGTTATGTCTACCCATACAGAGTTATGAAACGCTTCTATAAACATGAAAGTGGAGAGGGACATGTCAAATCATATCCCACGGACAAGATTAAAATTACTTCTACCAATAATATTACACCGTGCTCCATGTTTTTGCTGAAAACTCATTGCTGTTTATTCTCCTATGGTGGTACTATATATCTGTCCAAATTACTGTTATATTTTTTCATGTAGTCTTGAGAATTTGTCCTTGTGTTGTGTAATACAGAAAAGGACGGTGTCCTCAAAAGTCCGAAATTGCCTTATCTTGAAATAATGGGTTTTGGATACACAGATTCAGATCTTGAAAATTGCTTCCAAAATTACTGCTCCATCTTTTCTTGCATAATATTTGCAGCCTGTGCAATGAACCAGTCTTTTAGGTCTCCTTCCTTAAAATGTAGTACTTTCAGTATCCTTAATGTTGAGAGAATTAGCATACAGTGGTTTTCTTTTTGGAATTTTAATGTGGTCTATACAGTCTGAGTCTTGTATGGGTCTTTGAGAATTTCTACCATTTGCTCATTGTGGTTTTTGTCATTGTTTAGAGAGGAGGAGGATGGTTTTCAACATTCTAAAATATGCATGTAACCAAAGCCAATATATTATGTATACTGTATACATATATTTATACTTATATATGGGTCTCATCTGCTCTGTTTACATACTAAATATTTTGGAGAAGTATGAATAAATATGTTTAATTTTTCATAGATGCATAATATCTTACCAACAGTTTGTAGAATAGGCAGTGCTGTCTGGTGCAATTGTTGGAATGGAATCAGCCTGTCTGGCTCTGGCTTTGGTCTCTTAATACTTTGTGCTTAAGCATCAACCAGGTGACAGGAAGATACTATAGAGTGCTAAATTACTCTTCTTTCTCTGTGTTTGATTTTAATCCTTTATGTGCTAATAGGAATACTCATTTTCTTTAATAGCCATTTCTTTGGGCTTATTCTATTTGTAGGTGTGAGAGGTTCAGAATAACTTTGTTATACTCAGCACATATATTATGGTGCATTTTAACAGGAGTTTTGTTAAGCGAGGCAATCTTCAATGCCAACTGGGAAAATTCAGATCATTCAGAACTGGGAACACAGGCATAGATTATATTCATGCTGTTTTTTAAGTGGAAAAGAGAAACAGATGCATTTTGTGTTGATGTTACTGTATCTGTCAACGTTATTCTCCATCTTATATGAAACAGACACTGAGCTTGAATATCTGAAATATATCCAGTCTTTTTAGATTTGATTTTTTACTTGCATGCCATCTTTCTTATTATAAAGGTCAAATTAAATGCTTGATTTTTATAAGCTGCTTCTGTTGTTTTGCTTTTACCTAGGTGACATACATCATTCAAGCCATTTTAGGCACTTCAAATTCTCTTTATCATTTTCTACTCCCAATTTCTGTTTTACCATAGCTGTTAAAATATTTCAGAAACTTACTTAGTTTCAAGGATTTCTAACATAGGAAAAAATAAATTTCCTTTGCCTTACAGTTTCTGGGAATCTTTCTTCTTTGCTTAGTGTCTATGAAGAAGTATAGTTTGCTGTCGGTAAATCTTAGGTGGTATTTATGAAGGCAGTTTCGGTTTTCTTTCACACATTTTGAAATCAAATTTCACTAGAGAATAGATGGGATACATCATCTCATGATACTGAAGTGGATTTTTCATGTAGTCTTAAGGGTTCATCAATCCTGACTGGCCTCGGTTCTTCTGTGGTTGCTGCATCATTATAGGATTCTATCTACATCTGCAAATTATTTGTGTGATATTCTCATTGTGCTGTTTACTATGCCAGTGGGGTGTGTGTGCGCACGTGTGTGTATGTTTAGGGTTCCTTTAGTGATTCTGAAGCTCTAATATTCCGTGGTCTACCATGCGGGAGGAGGGGATGTGGTGGAGAGAGCAGTCAGCCAGGTGGGTTAGAGTTTGTTCCCTGACAGTCTTCAGAACTGCTGATGCATGGTGATTCTAAAACACAGACCTTCTTTTCATCAGTATGTTACCGTTTTGAAGCTCCCTACAGACTCACCATCTTCCTGCCTGCATCTGGGGTCGACTGTGCCCTTGACTCCTCCGCTTCCCTTGATTTTCCGCTTCTCCTATTTATTATGCCATTTCCTGAGTTTTAGGGTAACATGGAAACTTGTGAAATCAGTAGCTGAAGAGGAAGACACTTTGCTGAATTCTAAGCCAGCAACTTTGTTTTATCAAGTTCTTTAATGAATTCCAAAGGATATGGCAGATGCTAATACATTCATTCTTCCTACAATAGCCCAGAAAAGTAAGCTTAAATCTAGTATTTTTCCATCTCTGAAAGGAAGGGTGAAAAAGGCCACTTTCTCCTTTTCTGTCTGTGTTGATGTCCCTCTTATCGCTTTTCTCTCTCCTTTGCTAAAAATGCATTGAGTAGCGTTACTTCACACTGCCCTTTGTTCGTCTAAATTTTAATTATTGACTCAATTTTAATTGCCTATTAATGATAACAGCCAACCTTTTCTTTCTCACCTCACCATTGCCTGCCACTCCTCTATTCAAACACATTTGCTTGGTATTTTCTATACATTCGATTTTCATGTGGTTTTGTTATTGCCACAGTTCAGTCTGTATACAGTAAGTCTATAGTCTATTCACTTTATTATTTTTAATCTATTTTTTACAAAATAAATTATTTCCAGTAAAAACTGGAAAACCAGCTAGACAAATTCTACAAGAGCTGTAATACCATGGTCTGTTCCCATTAGCTGTAGCCCACATCAAACCACATTTGCTAAGAGGCAATCACAGGATCGTACTTTGTCTCTTCATGCAGTGATTTCCTATCATTGTAAGGGGTGGTGCAGCCTCGACGCTAGCAGCATAGATTCTGGAGTTGGGTGGACTCGGGTTTAAGTCCCATTCAGCCACCGGCCGGCTGTGCATCCACGAGCAAGTGACTGGCTCTCACAGTGCCTCTTTTTTCTCACCTGTATTATAATCATAATAGTATTAATAGTAATAATAACTCATGGAACTCTTCATTTCTCATCCATCGACTGTCCATTCTCTCTGCCACGTGCTGTGCTACGCGATAGGTATAAATCGATAAAGGAACTAACAGGCCTTCCCTTGGTAGTCAGTGAGATCCTGTGTAGTACCTGGGGCATAAATGCTTACAGATTATTAGCTACCCCTAGGGAGGAGGTAGTTCTAGAATATTATCAATGGTAGATAGAGACTTCCCTTTCCCTTTTAAAGATATGGAAAGAATTCCTTTGTTCTTTTATTCTTCAAATAGATGACTGTCTGCTACATACTGGGAGCTAGGGATGCAGTATGAACAGGGTCGCAGTTCCTTCATGCAGCGTTCATACTTGTGGGAGAAGACAGTGAACAAGGAAACAGTTAAATAAAGCAATTACAGAGTGCGATCTGTATTATAAAGGAACTGGAGTGTGAAGAGTGGGGCAGCCTGGTAAGGACAGGAGTGAGATAAGACCTGAAAAAAGGGACAGAGCAGGTTTTGCAAAGATCTGGAGGAAGAACTTTCTGGCAAAGGGGAAGAACAAGCAGAGGCCTTGAGACAGCAAAGGGCTGCAGTGAGCAGAGTGGAGAGTGACGTGGGAGGGTGCTGCAGACGGTGGCAGGAGATAGATCGTATGTGGCCTGATGGACCGTGAGAAGGAGTTGACTTCCACTGCGGCGGGGGTGATGTCAGGGCAGGTTGCAGGAATTGAGCAGTCAGTAGAAGGAAATAATAAGAATGCATTAATTAATGCATTAGTAAGAATGTCTGGCATTAATTACTGTTTGCTTGTCACGGCCACTTAGATAAGGAGCAATGGCGGATAGCAAAATTTGGGGGAATTAAAGAAAGATTTACATTATGGGCATGTTAAATTCCAAGGAGAATACAGAACTATTAAAATGGGATCATTATTGGTGGTTCTTCACAAGATAAAGGCTTATCTGTATCTTCTCTTATGTTCTATCTGTTTCTGTGACGTTTAAGAAAGACATTCAAGACCTTTCTCTGTAGGAGGCTCAATCTTTTATTTTTGCTCAGTCTTAGTTGGAAGGAAGCTAAGAGTTCCAGTCACTAAAGATTGGTGATGCCCGTGAGGAAGGCAGCGAAGACTCTAGACTTGTTGGTTGATGACAGTTAAACTCTCAGGGGACACCAAGGGGTTTACTTGGACTTTATCGGTGCGGTAAATTTGCGCAGCACTGAAGGGTTTCTGATGTAGTGTATTAAAGATGAAAGAATGTAGCTCCTTTCTGATAGAAGTGTTTATTTCCACTAAACTAGGAATAGAAAAGCATTGATGAAATGTTTATATATTCGGAGGCAGCATTGTGCTTTCTGCCTTGTGTTTGGCCGGCCGCCACTTCTGACTGTTGGGAATTAAGCCGGGTCTGACGTCTTGATCGTGACCGATATTTGGATGTTTCTGTCCAGCTCCTCTTCAGCTGACATTACCCAGGCACAGCGTTAATACCGGCCTCATACCCATAATCTCTTAACATGCCATTTTGTTATATAAACTTTTGGGTAAAAGTCATCAGCACAGAGCAGCAGGTTACATCTGTTTTTGAGATAAAAAAGATGTTGCTATCACTTTGCATAAAACTACTTACATGACATGACTAGTGAAGCCTACTAATGAAATAGCCTGTTTAACAGATACGTAACCTAAACATCTGTACCCCCATAATATGCTGAAATAAAAGAAAAAGAAAAAAAAAAAACAGAAGGCCAGAGATAGGCATATATAGTAAACATGTGAAAGGTGCACTTAATTCCTCCCATGGAATTTGCACAGGGGAGGAATTCTCTTCACTGCTTTTGCCTTTTTCACAGAAACATAAAACACGAGTAAGGCTGGGTACGCTATGGCTCATGCCTCTAATCCCAGCACTTCGGGAGATGGAGGCGGGAGGATTACTTGAGGCCAGGAGTTCAAGTTCAGCCTGGGCAACATAGTGAGACTCTGTCTCTACAAAAAAATAGAAGAACTAGCAGGGCATGGTGACACACACCTATAGTCCCAGCTACTCAGGAACCTGAGGTGGAAGGATTATTCAAGCTCAGGAGTTCAAGGCTACAGTGAGCTATGATCGCACCACTGCACTCCAGCCTGGGTGACAGAGCCAGACCCCATCTCTAAAAACAAAAAAACAAACAAACAATCAAACAAATAACAAAAACACCCATGAGTGTAGGAAGGGATGTAGGAGGATATTTGGTTCATCCACTGGTGGGAACTGAGGACTAGATAGTCACACCGCATTTCCAATGGGATCGTATCACTGCATATAAAACTGTCACGACAGGGAAGCCTAGATTTTTTTCTGTAGTGTCATAACACTGTGAATATGAATCACTATCCAATAATAGATGCACATTATGATCAGTGACTAGTCATGTCACTTCTTTCAGAATCTGTCAATGATCTGTGCATTGGTTATTCAGTTCACGCACAGACAGCAAAGAGTGTAGTTGTGTTATCTCCTTGTCTCCCAGTGGTCAATGCATGG
>NW_012152618.1:2258727-2259248 GCF_000956105.1 Propithecus coquereli | reverse complement strand
CAGAATCTGCATTTCAGCAAGATCCACGGGTGGCAGGATGCACATTCAAGATTGAGAAGCACTTTTATAGATAATAAAGTAGGTGAAAATCAGTCGAGTCTCTAGAAGCAGCGTGTGGCTTAGGACTTTAGATTCCGATAATTAGGTTTAATGATCAGTTCCTGAAAATATGTATAATATGCCCTCTGTGAGTAATAAGTGACTTTGTCTCTCATTTTCCTCATCTATATGTGTGTGAATAATCTTTATATCACGGAGATATAGTGAGGATTAGATAAGTTAATGGCCAGGATGGGCACGCGCTATATTGTGGTAGATATGGTGAGCCTTCTCTTCTTTCTAGGCTTGCTGAGTAGCACCTGTCCCATATACCTGTGGTTTGATTTCACTACCTACCCTCGTATCTTGCTGTCTTCTCTTATTTTCATTTCCGAATTGTTCTCATTCCCAAACTGTCTTTAGTTAGTACATTAAAATAATTTTTTACTAGATTGTATTTAGATAGCCTCCAGCATCCAGAA
>NW_012152618.1:2254363-2258677 GCF_000956105.1 Propithecus coquereli | reverse complement strand
GAATCTTACCTTGGCCAATCTAAAAACAGGCTGCATCTGTCAGCATGGCAGCACATATTTATGAACAATCTTAAGGTGGGTTGTGATAGCAATTATTTATTGAGTACATTATAATTGCAGGCACAGTGTTGGACAGTGGGGATATACCCGTGAACAAAACAGACTTTCTCTCTGTTCTCACACGGCTCCCAGTACCATGGGAACCCATACAAATGGATAGAATTTGGTCTGTGTAACTGGAAAGAAGTGATTTCTGTCTGCAAGTAACTTATCGCTATCATGGTTTATAAATTCTGTTCCTTGTTATTAAACATCAATTAGGAAATTGACATGGGGAGATACTAAAGAAAGAGCTTAGATGAGTGCTTCAAGATGGTAGCATTAAAGGAATTGCATATCTTTTGCCTGATACCTATTTGTTATAATAAAAAAGCAGAAACTCCCCTAAATGCCACTCCATGTGTGGATGGAATGTGATTAGAGGTCCTGTGTTCATTCATCCACTCATTCAACAGATATTTCTTGATGGAGGGCTTCCTGTGAGCCAGCATTCTTGGTGGCCTTTGTGATAACCATTAGTAAATATGACAAAGTCCTTTCCTTATAGAACTTGAATTCCAGTGGGGGAGGCTTAGACAGTTTTATAAAAGCAAATAGCTATATATTATAATGCCAGGTAATGATAACACAGGGAGAAAAAAGCAAGGAAAGGGATTTAGGGTGATAGGGGCTGCTATTTTAAATTAGGTGACCATGGAATTCATTTTTCCACATGTGTGTGGTCTCACAGGTGTGTGAGCTACAACCAGGCTAGCTTTGCTCAAAGTTACTAAACTAACTCTCTCTCTCTCTCCAATAATTTACCCCTGAACATCTTCTCCCCTCCCCCATCCCACCTGCCCCATCGCCACCCCTGCACGAGCATGTAGATGTTCCTATCACTAAGCTTTGGGCGGCTTTCTCTTTCACCTGCTTTCTTGTCTACCTCCAGTCCCCCAGACCACTTAACATCCTCTGATTCTTTGAAAGTTTTCTATCTTCCTTCTTTTGTTCTGAGATCAGCTGGTGTATTGTCAGCCCTAGGCATTCTCAAATCTACAGGCCTTATCTACTGTCTTTGTTAAGGCCTGTGTTTATCTGCATTGTAGCTAAAATTTCTCATTTGGCCAATCTTCCATATGGTTACAGTGATTTGGGGAAGGCAGAATTCCTTCAATATTGAGAAAGATCTCATGTTCAACTTGATTCTTGAATGGCAATGTCCAAAGTGAGCAATGCAGTCAAAGGGTGATGCTAATTTAGCAGTATTAACTTATTTTAAATGTTGGGTACTGTTTGTTCTTTTATTCATTCATTCAACTACTATTGATTGAGGCCCTCTTACATACCTGACATTATACTAGATATTGGGGCTATAATTCTAAGTAATAACGACTCAGTTTAATAATCAGACATTTATCTAATAATTACACAAATGATGCATAATGACAACTGAGGAAACTAAAGGAAAGAATATAATGTTATAGGAGCACAAAACAAAAGAATTGACTTGGCTTGGTGGGTCAGGGGAGGCTCACGTCTGGAAAGGATGCCTCAGTTGAGATTTGAAAGATGAGTAGGTATTAACTGGAGGAAGGAAAAAGGTGTTTAATAGCATGTGCAAAAGTCCTGGAGAAAATGCTGGGCTGGCTCCAGACCATACAATGCAGAGCCTTGTAGGCTAAAGGAATATTTGATCTTTATCCTTAGACCAGTGGGAAGCCAATGAAGGGTGTGAAGCCAGGACAGAGTATAGTCCAGGTTGATGGTGTGAACTCAAGGTGAAGGGCCATTGGAAGGGGGTTTTCAGTGTGGAAAACCATTCCGTGGATTTTAAAGATGTCTAAATAAGAGATGCTGGTAGCTTAGGCTAGGGTGGTGACAAACTGATGGATTTGAAAGGTATTGATGAAGTCGAATCAGTAGGATTTGGTGATTGTAAGCTGCATGTCAGTCTTTATTTAAGCACTGCCATTTATTCAGTTCATGAGTTTTCTTCTAAAAGATTTCTTTTTTTATAATTTATTATTTCATCCAGAATTTCTATAAAGAAAGATCAGTAAATTTGTTTAAGTTTGTTTTACAAAATGGGGAGCAGTATAGGTTCAAGTGTTTTCAGGAACAGCAAGATACTAATATCTTATTATCATGCTAGTCATTCATGGTTAATTAACAGTTCTGAAATTTTTGAGAATGAAATAGTGGAACATAAGTGGAATCCATTTTTATTACATTTCGGTTATGGAATATGATTTCTTATGAATTGAGTCTAAATGTGTTGCCTTAGAGGACACAAGACAGGACATAAGACTAGGACATAAGACATAGGAACTCAAAAGACAAAGTATAGTCAAGGGTGAATATTTAAGGGTGCTTTTAGTTTTTATGGGCCAAGGTGAGAAAAATGGTGGTCATCATGTGCATCCAAGCACCCAGATACACCATTGGTACATGCAACCAAAATGCAAAAGCAAGAAATGTGAGTTAGGAGTCTGCACCTCAGGGGCTGAGTAGCAAAGACTAAATTGGAAGAAGCCTTATGACCCAAGAAGACGTACATTAAATATATATTGTTCTGATAACTGAGCAGTGTTAACCCTCTGGATCCCATCAGTGTTAGGTAGTGTTAATCTTTATTCTTGGAATAGAAAATCGATTGTGCAATGTGTGTGTGTGCACATAGTAATATCTTTATATACACATCATATCTGTGTTAACAAATAACCAGATTTGTTACACATGGGAAACAATAAATAGAAAAAAATTAAACTATTTATCAAAACCTTTCAAATGCAGAGTCTGCGTGCTCTCAAACCATGGTGATTCTGGAGAGAAAGTGTGCTTTGAGATGAATGGTGGGTTAATTAAAGACAACTGGCAGGTGGTTTGTGAATTGGTGTTTGGTCCATGAAACTTTTGGTATATTTTACTTTCTGATACAAAGGAACCCTTTGCTTACTGGAAGTAAAATAAAAATAGCTCCCAGGTAAACTGGAAAAATTTTTTATGAGTATGTTAGGTAGGGTTCTATCATTTGAAGTTGAACCCTGATTGAAAGCCGCGTCTAGAGCCTGTCTTCTCGGTGGTGTAGCGGAGCTCTCCTGAACTCAGTGTTGCGTCGTGGCCATGCACGCCGTCACACAATGTTAAGGCATTAGGTTGAAGAGAGTGAGTTGGTTGCATAAATTTGATAGGGTAGTTTAATATATTATTTAAATTCATTCCTTTCCCTTATATAATTTGCTATGTTCCACATATTAATGGGCATCTCCACATAAGCTCTAATTTCTGATTTTGACCAGTGTACACAGATTTATTTTAATATTCAGCTGTTATCGATGGTCTCCAAACTCCTCTAGGAGATGACTCATATCTTTTTTAGGATCTATATCCTTTCTGGGTCCCAGTGTGGATCCTAGATCCTCAGAGCTTGGCTCTTATATTCAATAGTTGACAGCTTGTTAGACATGCAGAATCAGCCCCACCCAGGACCTACAGAATCAGAATCTGCATTTCAGCAAGATCCACGGGTGGCAGGATGCACATTCAAGATTGAGAAGCACTTTTATAGATAATAAAGTAGGTGAAAATCAGTCAAGTCTCTAGAAGCAGCGTGTGGCTTAGGACTTTAGATTCCAATAATTAGGTTTAATGATCAGTTCCTGAAAATATGTATAATATGCCCTCTGTGAGTAAAAAGTGACTTTATCTCTCATTTTCCTCATCTATATGTGTGTGAATAATCTTTATATCACAGGGATATAGTGAGGATTAGATAAGTTAATGGCCAGGATGGGCACGCGCTATATTGTGGTAAATACGGTGAGCCTTCTCTTCTTTCTGGGCTTGCTGAGTAGCACCTGTCCCATATACCTGTGGTTTGATTTCACTACCTACCCTCGTATCTTGCTGTCTTCTCTTATTTTCATTCCTGAATTGTTCTCATTCCCAAACTGTCTTTAGTTAGTACATTAAAATAATTTTTTACTAGATTGTATTTAGATAGCCTCCAGCATCCAGAAGAGTCTGTCTTATCCAAGAGTGTCATTTGCATATTAGAGTTAGTTCCATAGGGTAAGTGAGACAGGATTGTGAAAGACCCTGGGGATTTGGTAAGGCATTGAGCACATCAGCACAAGTCACAGTTCTTTTATGGAACACAGTATCACATATTAGGGATACAGCATTTCTTTGATCTTGCAGATTAAATAATCTCCAAAAGTAATTCATGATTTTTTAGTATAGCCAGGCTTAACATGAAATTATATTCAGATA
>NW_012152618.1:2252170-2254313 GCF_000956105.1 Propithecus coquereli | reverse complement strand
AGACCCTGGGGATTTGGTGAGGCATCGAGCACATCAGCACAAGTCGCAGTTCTTTTATGGAACACAGTATCACATATTAGGGACACAGCATTTCTTTGATCTTGCAGATTAAATAATCTCCAAAAGTAATTCATGATTTTTTAGTATAGCCAGGCTTAACATGAAATTATATTCAGATATACTCAGCATAGAAAAAATGCTATATTTTGTTTTAGCAAATTACTTTTCAAATAAAACAATTGAATGTTCACTGGAAATCAGTGTGCACCAGCAGGGGCAGTTAGGAGTTTTTAAAAAAATGGTGCTTCATTTGTGGCTGGTTCTATAAACTAAGCTATTACGTATTGTTGCTACCATGTAGGGAAGAAAGACAAATACATCGCATTATGAAGGTTTTAAATACAAATTAGAGTTGTACTTTTACAATTTATATAACATATTCTTTAGGTTAGCCAAAAAAACCTTGTTTTCTGCTTTTGAAGACTTATCATATTCCATGACCTCTGCTCTGTCATTCTGCCTTGGAGCAGGGCTTCTAGGAAACACTTGTGTGTTCCTTTCCATTCTGAGTCTAATTAAAAGGGTTGATGAATGCATTTCTTCTTTTACTACTCTGTTGTGTTCTTCTGTTTCTTTGAGGTTGAAATGTCAAAATATAAATGGTTAGACGTTGTGGGCACTTGCCTCTTAGAACTTGTTAAAGTGTGATACTTTGTTAAAAAATGACAACTATATCTTCCATTTATTGAGGGTCTATTTAGTGCCTCTTGTATGTTAGTCATCGTGTAAGGTGCTTTGTCTGACTTGCTTCATCATTTTAGAGATTCACTGTTTTGCCTAAGGTCACATAACCTAGTATATGGCAGAGCTGGGATGGGAATCTAGATCTTACTCGTTTTAAAGTCCATGCTTCCTGCAGTACTCATGCTGCCTAAACTCATGAGTCATCCTGTTTATCATCTTTCCTGTGTGATCCTGCTTAATTAACTGATTGGAAGCCTGTTGGATTTCAGAGGCTTGAACTAACAAATCGTTTCTCTATATATTTTTAAGCAACCCAGAATCATTTCAAATATGATCAAGCAGCCAGTGTGTGGTTGAACTAAGATGACTTTTATGGTCAATTGGAACCTAGAAGTTCTGTTATTGACCTGTTTTCCTGTGTGAGTTCTGGAATGACATGTGGGCCTGCTATTAGAATCTGTTCCATTCTTGATACTTGATGTCCTAGGAATATGTAAGACAATTTTTTTTTGCTAATTTTGATGATTAAAACAGTGTGTTAGAGTGCTAATGTGAAAATCCTGTATTTTACTGTTATCCATACAGGTTACCTCTGGGGATCGGTAATGACAGTGAGAAAACCTTCAGGGACTATAGCCTCTCCCTTCTCCCCCACCTAGTTACATTTTTGCAAATAAAAAGTACTTTAGGAATTGGTTTTGTAGGTTTTTTTTTTTTTTGACAGTAGCTTTTACATTTGGCTCAGATTTTTCAACTGCACTGAAATCATGTTCTTCTAGATCTGATTTAGACTGTGTAGTCATGTCAAATCTCACTTTGTTTTTCTCTTTTTCTCCGCTTGCAGGATGATGAAGTGGTTCTGCAGTGTACCGCAACCATCCACAAAGAACAGCAGAAACTATGTTTGGCAGCGGAAGGATTTGGCAACAGACTTTGTTTCTTGGAGTCCACTTCCAATTCCAAGGTGAGATGAAGCCTTTCAAGTCTGTTCAAATATTTAAGTTTTACTAATGGCACTGAAGTTATTTACGAGCACTCTACTATTTTCTGTGGAACACATAATATATTAACTCAAGGGGGTATAGAAAATGCTTTTACTCTTCATTAAGCAAATTTCTAATTGAGCCTCTACTGGATAAAAGAACTGGGATGTGATTGTTGATAAGAATAGACAAAGTCTTTGTTCCGTGAATAAGTAATGTAATTTGAGAATTGATAAGGGCTTGAAAAATTTAATGGATTATTAAGTTTGAAAGGTTACCACTAGCCTTAGGCTAATTATATTTTTTATAAGCTAGACATTCAATTTTCTACAATAACAAAGAGTCTAAACTCTAGATCTCAGTTCATGTTTAAAATATGTAAACCTGAGTATAGATGTCTTTCACACAGATATATC
>NW_012152618.1:2240488-2241918 GCF_000956105.1 Propithecus coquereli | reverse complement strand
TGGTCAAATTGCCTAACTATACACAAGTGAAATTAAAAATCTTCATGAAATGAATCATTTTTTAGAAAAATTAAATTAACCACATAAAGTACAAACAGACCAAATGTCATAAAATAAGTAGTGTAGTAAAAGTGTTCCCTGACAAGACGTACACCAGGATCAGATATTTTCTACTTAATTATGCTATTTAGATTATTCCAAAGCACTACAAGAGAAGGAAAATGCTCAGACTTATTTTATCAAGTGTAACTTGAATTCCAAAATCTTAAAAAATTATTTTGCAAAGGACATTTATAGATCAATTTCACTTTGATACAGAAACCTGAGATAAAATATTTTAAAAGAAGAAGCCAATATTGCATTAAAACCTGCTCCATAACCGGTGAGGTTTATTCTAGGAACCCAAGAGTGGCCCAGTACTATAAATCCATTAATATAGTTCTTCATATTAATAAAGATAAGGAGAAGATCCTTTCAACTTTTCCATAGATAGGAAAAAGGCACTGGACAAAATTCAAATTCTATTTATGTTTAAAAAATAATAAAATAGGACTTGGTAAATACCTCCTTAACATTATTTTACAAGCACAGGCACACACACATAGTCACGCTTTAGTTCAAAAGTCAGCACCTTCTCTAAAGTGAAACAGCAGTTAAAGTCACATATAAGTTAAAGATGGACGTCCACTATGCCTTTTGCTACATATGTGTTTGTTGGATGTGTGAGCCAGTGTAATTAGACATAGGTTAGTTGAAGATTGCATATGACGAGGTAAAACTATTTCCAGTTGCAGATGATTTGATCATAGATATAAGAATCTCCAAAGAGTCAATGAAAAAACTACAAAAGCAGTAGTAAAAATACATAACAGTAGCAGTTTATAAAGTCCATGTATCAGTAGCCTTCTTACATAGAGACAAAAATCAGGTAGACGGTATATTGGAATGTAGAGAAATGTGGAATGATATTTGGCATACACACTCACGCATGCACACAAACTTGAGTTTGTATTTTAAGTTAGAAAGAAGACCTATAATAGTCTTAGGCCAATCATTTGCCAATATAAAGTATTAAACTTTAATACTATTCATGTTCATTTACTATTTTTGATAATGTTATTTTGTATTATGTTTATATCATGTGTGCATGTGCTAATCAATTAATTTCCTATATGTGTGTTGCATCAGTTTTTATGAGGACTGTAGATTTGAAGTACTGTTTCTGTTTTTCTTTGTGGGATTTTTTTAAAAGTTCAAATGGGATCACAGGGTTAAATGAAGATACTTATCTATAAAATGGAAAAGAATATGTGTTTAGTCCCAGGAACCTTTGCTCTTGAAATAGAAAATGTAATTTTACCTTATTTATATCATTTTAATTAATACTCTTTAAAATTTGATTAACTCTGGGAGAGAGTGGAATAGAACTA
>NW_012152618.1:2235785-2239183 GCF_000956105.1 Propithecus coquereli | reverse complement strand
TTTTTAGTAGAGACAGGGTCTCGCTCTTGCTCAGGCTGGTCTCGAACTCCTGACCTTGAGCGATCCACCCGCCTCGGCCTCCCAGAGTGCTAGGAGGACCTTTAAGATTTGTTTCAGCCCAACACTTCAATGATTCTGTATTTCTAAGACAGGTCCACATCCAGAGTATGTATAAAACAACATTGTTTGTTTTTATCTGGCTTCCAAAAAGGAAGTTGAGCCGTGTAGACACAACAGTGTGAAGGGCTCTTTTGGTTTCTTCCAATTGCTACGGCATCATTTTAATTAAAAGTATTTCTTCCCATAATGGAACATGATAGAGCAATATTTTATCTTCAGTGACTTCTCATTTCAGGATATTATTCACCACCATAAATAATGCATTAAGATATTAATGATGCATAATAGTTGTGATATGCCAGATGAACTGTACTTCTCATTCATGTGAGAGTTTTTGAATAATAAAAATGTCAGTATAAGATAAATGCTAGATGATGTAAGAAAGATTCACTTTAAAAATAAAGTTTATGAAACATTTTAAACAACAGATACTTGTTTATCAATATGTTCCCCCAAATATTAATTGAAAAAATAAAACATAATTATAAGGAAATAAATATTAACATTATTGTTGTTTTGTTATTCTCTTTTTATTCATTTTAACTTTCACAGAAATTTGTGCAAAAGGGAGGCAAAAGAAAGACGAGTGTGTTTGGGACAGAACATAAATGATCAATAACTGTATTTATTTCTCAACATCCTTGTGTTTTAGTTACATAATTATTTCTTTGCCAATATTTTAAGAGGAAAACAAAATAGCTATATGTGTGGCAGGAAAAACAACATTCCAATGTTACATGAATATCCAGTCTATACAGAATAAGTGATTACATACTTAAACAGAGTTCTGAGAGAACAAGCAAGTTATAAGAAAATATCTAACTGTATTTTGGCAGATTATTACATCAGACCAGAATGGAACTGCTTGTTAAATTGTAATTTATACATTTTGTGGAAAGAATTCTTCTCAGTATTTTAAACATGCATTTATGCTGCTATCCAGTTAGGAAAGAGAAGTATTACAGAAATGATCAAGTAAAGATGACATGATTGAAATTCCAAGAGTGGGAAGCATTTAAGGGATGACTTGAATAATACAACATCAGTATATTGCTGTGTGAGCTCAAGGCTCATTCTGAGAATTTTACAAGGTTTTCAAGAATGCTTATTGTAGTCAAAGATGAGCTCCTGATTTCCCATTATGTTTCTTGTACGATGTAGAAAATGAAGTGAAATGAAAACTTAAGAGAACACTGAAGTCTAAGACTGAAAAAACAGTCTAATATATAATCTTGAAGCGATACCCACGAATTATAAAGCAGGTAGAACCAGTTTTTAAAAACCTCCCTGGAGTTCACGTCTTGCATCTGCAGGTTCATCTCAGATACTGACAATGGTTTTAGTCCACCTGCCCTGTTTGCTTTAGACCAAGGGGGCTGTGCTAGCAGAGTAAACAGCCAACTTTCGTTCCCTCCTCTGCGCAGCTCCATCCCATCAGTTCAGACTCCCTCTGGACGGTGGGAGCATTGGTGGGCAGGAAGCTGGTGATGACCCATTGTGTTCTGGAAGTTTTAGTCCTCTGGAATAAAATGCTAATTGCAGATGCAGATAGAACAGCCCTGGTAGCAGTACAGGCTAGGGATTGTGACTTTGGTAATGGTATATCTGTTGTAATGACAGAGAATAGAACCAAGGGGAGGGCAGGGAGAAGCTGTTAACTGATCAGAGCTGAATTAAGCGAATGCCTGTGAAAAACTGAAACTTGCACTGGGGGTCTTTTATGCCATCTTTCTGGATCTGAGAGTATGACTTAGCCATTACTGGAGCGAACACACTGCAGCAAATGAAGCTGTGACACAAGGGTTAATACGCTTTCTGTGTAAAGAGCCAGACAGTAAATATTTAGGTTTTATGGGTCAGATGTTTTCTATTCAACTCAGACATTGTAGCATGAAAGCAGCCGTAGTCCATATGTCAACAAATGAGTATGGCTGTGTTCCAAAAAACCTGGTACTTATGGGCACTGAAATTTAAATTTTATATGATTTTCATGTGTCATAAATCTTATTTCTTTTTCTTGCAATTTGTTCTCAACCACTGAAAAATGTAAGAGCCATCCTTAGCTCATGGGCTGTCCACAAACAGGCAGTGGGCCAGATTTAGCCTATGGCCATAGTATGTCTGTCCCTGATCTACCATGTGGAAAGTATTATGTTGCTAAAGGAGAAGCTATTAATAGAACAAATGCAGTAGGAGCAATAATCAAAGATATGGTAGAAGAAGAAGTTTTCTGCCTGTAGATTAGATTACTCACCCTATCCTAAAGCTGGCAAAGAGAATATTTACAGCTAGAGCTATTGGTGAAGTTTTATGAAGGAAGAAGCATGCCTTTTGAGTGGGCCTCCTTGACAGATGGTACTTAATAAGTTAATGAATGTTTTTGACATTTGAAAGATTGGGAGAATAAAGGGGTAAAATACGAATATAGATAAATAGAGTACGGTGTGGAAGGAAGCATTTCATAAGGAGAATAAAAACGAAGGCATAGAGGAGAAGCATTTGTTGGTGACTGGGAACTCCCAAGTGTTCTGTTGAGAGGTGAGGTGGGGCTTCCAATACCACATACCAGCACTACTTCATTTGCAAGACAAAGGGAGCTGCTGAAAGCTTTTGAATGGTAGATTGCATTATTTCATGTGCTGCTATTTGCGGATTTGTACATTTAGATGTGCATAAACTTAATGATTTGCCTTCGAATATGCTCTGCTCTCTCACTTCCTAGAAAACCCTTGTACACTCTTCACCTGAAAGAAGCCTATTCATCATTTAGGCACCTGTCAAATATTTTTTTCTTTGAAAAGCCTCCCTGCATTTATAATGCAGCCCCTTCCTTCTTTATGAAAAAGTAATTCACTCCCCTTCCTCCCTTCCTTCCTCTCTCTGTTTCTTTCTCTCTTTTACTTTCTTACTTACTTGCTATCTCTTTCCCTCCCCCTCGCTCTCTGTCAAGTGAAATGAATTCCTTCTTCTGTGGTGCCACTTGCTGCTAAATCATGTGTCCCTTTACTTTACATTTACTTTTGCCTTTTTCTAATTATGAAAGCACCTGCCGGCAGAGACAGCCTCTCATTCATCTTGTATCTCAAGTACATAATGCGGTTTTGCAGGAAGTAGATCCTCAATAAAGCCTTGTGGATTTTAACTGGTATTTCTTCTTTAGACTAACTTAATATCGATGTATCTGTTTTGACAGTTTATCAGTTCATTTGGCTTTTTATATCCTACTGTACTCTCTAAAGAAGCACAGACATTGTCTTCCTGGTTCCAATAATTAATAT
>NW_012152618.1:2234161-2234694 GCF_000956105.1 Propithecus coquereli | reverse complement strand
TTAACATGTGCATATAAAACTGATAAAATTTTACTATCCAGGATATATAAAGATCTCCTACCAATTAATAAGGAAGAAAAAATATCCAAGTAGAAAATATTTAAAAGGTTTGAAGAAGTAGTTCATGGAAAAGGAAACTCAGATGGCTTCCAAATATTTAAAAAGATGCTCAAGATTATTAGTAATAAGGGGTGTGCAAATTAAAGCCACATTCTAACTATGCATGAAATTGGCAAAAGTTGATGAGCTTGGCAGTGTAAAATGGTGGCAAAGATATGGACCGATGGAAATTTTCATACATTTCTGTTAGGAATGTTCATTGGTACAGCCTCTTTAAATAGCAATATGATTATACCTACCAATGTTTAAGATGGTTATAACCGGGACTGAGCAAATTTACTCCAAGAAATATACCTGGCCTAGACCAACTCTTAAATTTGGGCTCATGAAAACATGCACATACACGTTCACGTCAACATTTTTTGTAATAGCAAAAACATACAAGAGATCACTACACACCTGTTAGAAGGGCA
>NW_012152618.1:2233465-2234111 GCF_000956105.1 Propithecus coquereli | reverse complement strand
CTAATGTTTCTTTGATAATATTTGGATTATTCTAGGCTTTTTAACTTGAATTAAATCACGAAAAAATTCATAATTGGTGTTCAATAATCCTACTCAGGCATATTTAATATATGGGCAGATTTTAAATAAATGTTATCTGTTTTTCCATAGACATAGCAGAATAACTTTAATCGACTCAAATGGATCAGACTAGTTTGAGCTCCCTCCTCAAGACGTGGAGAGGTTAGTTTAAATAGGGATCAAAAGTGGGTTAAATAAAACTGCCTGTGCAGTTCTTTGAAGGATTGATACAGTATTGGGCTGGACAGTTTCACTGGGGACTGATTTATTTGATTTTTCATGTTCATGACAAAGTACAGTTTATAATAAAAAGCAATGGTTAATACTGATCATTTCATAAGGTGCTCTATACTGCCGAATCTCAACTTGTTCAGATGATCTAAGACTCATCACAATAAACACTTTAAAAATAATTATATAATTTTGTGCTAAATTAAATCCCAAGTTCTACTAGATTACTATATTAAACAGTATTAAAGAGTGAGAAAAAATTGCAAAACTGGAAAAGATTTCAGCAACATTACACAAGGGTGAATCTCATGGAACACCAGAGTTCCATAGGAACACAGTTTGAGGACCGTTGTTG
>NW_012152618.1:2214556-2220580 GCF_000956105.1 Propithecus coquereli | reverse complement strand
TGGGCTCATGAAAACATGCACATACACGTTCACGTCAACATTTTTTGTAATAGCAAAAACATACAAGAGATCACTACACACCTGTTAGAAGGGCAGAAATCTAAAACACGACACCAAATGCTGGTCTGGCTGTGGAGCAACAGGTCGTCTCATTGATTGCTGACGGGAATGCAAGCGGAACAGGCACTTTGGAGGACAGTATGGCAGCTTCTCACACAGCTAAGCATACTTTTACCATACAATCCAGCAATCACACTCCTTGGTATTTACCCAAATGAGTTGAAAACTTATGTCTCCACAAAAACCTACACACAGATCAGATATTTATAACAGCTCTATTCATAGTTGCCAAAACTTGGAAGCAACCAAGATGTCCTTCAGTAGATGAACAGATAAACGAACTGTGGTACATCCAGACAATGAAATATTATTCAGTGCTAAAAAGAAATGAACTGTCGATCTGTGAAAAGACATGGAGGAACTTTAAATGCATATTACTAAGTGAAAGAAGCCAATCTGAAAAAGGCTACACACCATATGACATTCTGGAAAAGGCAACATATGGAGGCAGTCAAGAGATCAGAGGTTGCTCAGGGCTCGGGGAGGAGGGAGGGATGAACAGGCGGAGCACAGGGGATTTTTAGGGCAGTGAAACTATTCTGTGTGATACTGCAGTGGTGGATACATGTCATTACAAATTTGTCAAGACCCATCCAATATCCAGCACAAAGAGTAAACCCTAATGTAAACTATGGACTTTGGTGCTAATGATGTCTCAATGAAAGTTCATCAGTTCAAACAGACTTACCATTCTGGGGAAGGATGCTGTTATTGGGGAGACTGTGCACATGTAGGGCAGGAAGTATATGGGAACCTCAAATAAGTTCTATTTGAAGCCCAAACCTACCAACCAATAAGAAATCTCTAAATGTTCATCAGTAGAGAAATTGATAATGAAATTATAGTGCATTCTAAGCAATGTTATACTGCACACAGTGAAAATATGAGCACACATAGCAACAGGAATCAATCCCAGGAAAATAATATTATGCATAAATTCAATTGCAGATGGACATATACAGTATGATACCATTTATGTCACATTAAAATATTGCAAAATCTGTATAAAATGTTAGAGAATATATATATATTTAGAGAGAAAAATTCTGAAAAGTACACATTAATGATAAACATTAAATTCAGCAGAGTGGTTACTACTTTAGAAGAACAGGCAGAATGAAATCAGGGCTGGGTATCTACTTAGTTTCTGCTTCGTATGTAATGATTTATTTTTTAGTTGGGTGTTGGAACATGGATGTTTATTATAGAATTTTTATGTATTTTGTATTTCTGAAGTACTTCATTAGAAAACAGCTATGGAAAATGATGCTTGATTTGCAGCCAGAATATTTTTAAAATAAGCAGTAAACACTCAAGTAATTAATCGGGAAGTTTTGATGCTGTGAATAATAATTTTTTGTCTTGTTAGATTTGCATTTTCAAGGTTATGCCTTAAAAGCTGACAGCAGAACTTGCTTTACTGAAATTGTATTGTAACTCAACGTTTAGTTGGGATAAGATAGTCAACTTGGTGAATAGGAATATAGAAATGGAGACGAGCTAAGGATGTTTGCTCTAGAGACCCATAGTGCAGCTGTGAGTGCTCCCAGGGTGCAGTTTGCATTTATTGCTCTGGCCACTAGTAACGGAAGTTTGCCACCAGTCTTTTATAAGCCTCAATTTGCATAAAACCTGTGGCTAAAGTTAGGGTTCTAGAGTTGTGTTGAAAACAAATAAACATTTTTCTCTCTACTCATACACCATTCAGCACAGAACTTCTAACAACAGATGTATGGGGATTTGTCTCTACACACCAAGCAATTCTCCAGCAACCCTAACTGTCCTGTAATTTAACTCAATTTTGACATTATCTTACCTGGAGATAGCATCAGATCCCACAAGGGAAGCTTCAGTCCCACAAGACTGCCCCCCACTCCAGATGCCATCACAAGTAGTAGGTTGTCACCTGTACTTCTGACTGACCAATTATAGATCAGGGGTTCCCATGACTTCATGCTAGAGAGGCTCATAGAACTCAGACACTTTACTGATGTTTGCACGTTTATTATAAAGGATATTACAAAAGATACAGATGAACAGTCAGATGAAGGGATACATAGGGCAAGGTATGTGGGAAGGGGCACAGAGCTTCCATGCCCTCTCCAGGTGTACCACCTTTCAGACACCTAGTTTGAGTTCATTAATCTAGTTTTAGTTCTGAACCCTGTCCCTTTGGGTTATTATGGAAGTTCCATTATGTAGACATGATTGCTTCCATCATTGGCCATTGGTGATCAACTCAACCTCTAGAGAGGTCAGGCATGGGGGTGATGTTGAGGGGAGCCTGAGAGTTCCAACTCTCTAATTGCATGGTTGGTTCCCTTGGCAACCAGCCTGCATCCTGAGGCCCACCAGGAGTTGCTGCCTTTGGACAAAATGTGCTCCTATTCCCTCAGGAAATTTCAAGGGATTTTAGGAGATCTGTGTCAGGAATTAGGGCCAAAGACCAAATGTTAGAACAAATATTCTCCTAGTACTTCTGTCTATAAGGGTCTTAAGAACTGTGTCAGGAACTGGGGCAGAGTCCAGATATATATTTATTGTATCACAAGAGTTAATTCAGTCTCCCATGTTCATGGAGATATTGTGTGTGCTTGACATTCCTTTCTGATTTTCTTAGACATAGCCTCTCAATATTTTTAATATACATTGTTCCAGGTAGCTATTAACAATCAGTAGTACTTAAATGAAACCAATTTGCCATCCTGGTTTAATCAGAATAGGCTATGTTATGCTTAGATTAAAAAAAAAAAGTCTCAGTGGTTTTCCATACGTGCTAAATGTCCAGCATTGGTTAAGGGGCTTTGTTCCACGTGATCACTCAGGAACCCAAGCTGACTAATAATGTTGCACAGCTAGAATGACTTCAGTTACCAAGTCAGGGGAGGAAAGGAGTATGGAAAACTTCCTTTTTTCTATGTTTGGTCCCAAGGAGACACATGTCACTTCTGTTTATGGCTAATTGGTCAAAGCTGATGGTCTGATCTAACTGCAAGAGAGCTGGGAAATTGGAGGGATCACATGTCAATTCAGTACATAGTATGTGTTACTGCAACTTGGGCTGAAACTATAGATTAAGCTTGTTGCTACTTAGAGGAGCTTGATCAAGAAGAAATGCACCGGGTAAAGGGTGGGACGGCATACACATGGTGTTCTATGCGTATATGACAGAATTTAGGAAATTTAGCATAACGAAGACTTTTAAAGATCCCTTGCCTCATTCATTTAGTTTGATAAATGAGCAAAGTGAATCCTAGTGACTTGCCCAAAGTCATAGATATAGTTAGTGGCAGTGTTGGGTCTCGATTGAAAAAGAAACCGAACCATCATTATGTACAGACAAGATGATAGTCTACAATATGGTTGTCTAAAAGAATCTGCAGATTAGTTATTAGAACCAGTTAGATCATTCAGCAAAGTTGCTAGTTGTAAGATTAATGTACAGTAGTATCCCTATATTCCAGCCATAATCAATTAGAAAATTTAATAGGAAAAAGTTATTCACAATAATAACAGAAATTATAAGACATATGGAACCAAATGTAACAAAGAATGTATGAGATCTCTAGTGAAATGTCAGTATCACTGACAGACGTGAGGGAAGACTAGAATACAAAAAGGTACGCAGTTTATATACCCAAGTTTCACATCCATGGGTTCAACCAACCCTGAATGGAAAATATTTGGAAAATACAGTACAACTATTTACATAGCATTTATGTTGTATTAGGTATTATACATACTCTAGAGATGATTTAAAATATCCAGGAGGATGTACAGAGGTTATATGCAAATACTGTGTTTTATACAAAGGACTCAAGCATCCACGGATTTTGGTTTCTGAGGGAGGTCCTGGAACCAGTCCTCCATGGATATTAGGGAAGACTGTGTTCTTTGGGCAAACACACATGTAATGATAGAAATGGTAACAATGCTGGTTATATGCAAATATGTGCAAAGATATTGGAGACTTGTAGAGAATGATAACTCCATCATTGAATATATATTAGCAGTGTTAGGCTAATATTTTGAAAAGGGAGACGACATTTTAGGATGTGTCAACCTGAATATAATGTTTGAGAACTGTGTAATCCTTTGTACATAGCCTCTATTTGTTAACATTATATCTGTTTAAAAATACCAGAGAATATTAAAATAATAAAAAAGAATAGAAAACAGTTTCCATAAATCACAGAAAAAGGCAGATTAAAGTTTTGAGTTTTCCTTGTTTGGCGGAAAGAATCACTTTAATAACATCAGAAGTACCAAAATGGTACTGATACCCACTGTGGCACTTACAAAGTATGTGGCCATGGACCATTGTTAGCATAAGGCCTCAGTTTCTCATTATCTTCAACTGTAAGATATGTGAAATAATAATACTTACCTTATGGTATCATTATAATGATTCTATCATTATAATGATTATACGGGATAATCATTATAATGTGCTTTGAACAGTCACCTTTGCAAGTGCATAGTACATGTGAACAGTGGTTTTTAGTCTTTATTATTATTTCTATTATTGCTAATTAGAATGCCAATCAGTCGTTTTCCATTACTACTGAAAATTAAATATGAATAGACTCTAATAATGAGTTTGGATAGATTTACAGAAGAGTTTCTTTCTCTTAAAGTTAATTAAGTGTCAAAATAACTTATAAATGATGTTGGCAGATTTTTTTTTTTTTTTTAATTTTCAGAGGTAACAGTTTATCTTGGATAGTTTGGAAATTTACTAGTTTTCAGTTAGAAAGGACAGCTTGGAAATTTACTGGTTTCAGCTAGAAAGGAAAACTTTCTCTCTTGAAACTTTCAATGCGCTCTGTGAATTTTTGTACAATTTGTTAATTCATTTAACATATATTGAACTTTTAGTAAGTTTTAAGCTCTAGCGATCATATGGTAAATAACATATGATTCCTAGTGTTCCTGAGCTTTTATACCTGGTATGGAGGCAGGAAGTAATTATTTGTCTACATATTGTAAGTGCTGTCCAGGTTTAATACAAAGTGCTAAATAATGGAAATCACAGGAAGGTCATGTTACTTAATCTTGGGCTTTTGGGGAAAGTGATGCCTAGGTCAAGACCTGGAGAGGGAGTGAGGTTGTTTGTGGGAATAACCTAGAAATTAGTAGATCATGGCTATTCAGAAAGCATATGTATTAGAGGACAGGTCAGCGCCTCAGAAGGGAATGAAGCTTATGTGTGTTTGAGTTATTTTTGGGTGTATTCTTTGGCAAACCAACACATAATAATAGGCTTGCTCCTCATAAATACAGAGCTTACCTATTATGCAAAATGTACTTTCAAGGTTTAAATCAATTTTCTAAGGTTAATTGAACACATTTAGAAAGATTTTGAATGGAATCAAATTTTGAGACATGACTTTTAGAATGTTGACTTGTTATATCCATTGAATATATCACATCTCATTGTTATTTACTCAAGGAGTTGACTGTTGCATTGCATGTTTGCTAATTTTATTTCTGATGAATAAAGTGATATTGGTAATAAGTTAAAAAGTTTAAAATCATTAAGTTAATAAGTTTATTACTATGATATGATGATGGCTCTCCTGATATATCTAAACATAAGTAATGATGAGCTCTGCCTTCTAAACAAATTGAATTTCAGTTCATGTTTAAATTTTGTTTTGTTCATTTCTGTTTTAGAGATACTTGAGTAATTTTTCACCAGTGCTAATAAGAATAGTATTAGCAATTTCCAGACCTATCAGAGTAAGTAAGAAAGGGTTTTAGGGATATCATTAACACTTTTTCCTTACTGATTTAAGTAACATTTGATGAGTAAAAAGTGAGTTGAGTTTAAACATAAAAATAATTTACCTTGGTTGGATCAACTTGGTGGTTCATGAATGTTAAAAATGTGATAATCAGAAA
>NW_012152618.1:2202190-2214214 GCF_000956105.1 Propithecus coquereli | reverse complement strand
ACATCCAAGTGAAGATATCATATAAGCAGTTTGATATATATATAAATTGATCGGTATACAGATGATGCTTCTAGAATGTGTGGTGGTGTCTCTGATTGCTTTTTATAACTCCCAGCCCCTGATCCACAGGTTGGAAGCACTGAATTATGTGCTGGGGATTGTAAGAAGAGTTGTTTAACTAGAGAACAAAGTTTTTGTGAAGGCAGTTAGTGAAATGGTACTAATGAGTGTAGTTTTTTTTTTTTTTTGTGGGGGGGAGGATAAGGGAGTACTCTAAAATAAAATGACGTTTTAGAAATTGTACTTAGTGTGTTTGGAACAAAATGGAGTGACGAAAGCCAGTAGAAGGGAGGCAGGATTACTTCTTGTAGTAATATTAAGTATGATCTGGTGAAAAATCTGAGCTAGATTGATACCAAAGGGGAAGGGTCCTGAAAACTTGGAGACAGAGCCATAGCAGATGTTGGTGATGTACTTGACATTGCCAGTGTCAGAATCCTGGGTTTCAGCACCAAAGATGCCAGGGTGGGAGTCTACCCTTGGTTCTTGGTGTGCTCTTGGCTGGAGAATGACGAGACACACCAAAGTGTCAAGTCCAGACTATTATCCTGGTCCTCTGACCCCTTTCTTGGAAAGATCACCAGCATGGCCAATACGACAGGTTAATCTCAGGCAGGAAGCAGTTTCACAGGAGCAGCTCTTTATTGCAGAATAAAATGGGTCTGTCTTTGCCAGTGGAGAGAGAGAGAGAGACAGACAGACAGACCCACTCACTTCCTTACTGCCCTCTCAGATTGTTTCCTTTTATTAGCCCAATCTAGAGGGGAGGCTCTTGGGAGGTGTTGGATGTTATCAGATGATCAACAGGTGTCCTCAAAATTCCATCTGCAATATGCGAGCTCCCTCTAAGAAACCCGACGACGTGGGGGATTGGCGAACCACAATGCAGATTCAAGCTAATGGCATATTCATTACCCTTAGGTCACTCTAGGTCACTTTCTAAATCTTACTGTGCCCCGGCTAGGGAATTCCCAGATTGATAAAACATATCTGCCTTCCCCAGGGGTAGCGGTTACTGGGGATAGGATTAAGGGTAGAGCAACACCAAAATGGAGGGCCCGCCCTTCTCCTCCTTCCGAGGTAGAGCAATTGCTTGAAACAGCACCAAAACAGGGAACCCTTGTCCTGAGAAGAGCCAAAGATTATAGCTATCTACCTAACACCGGTAAAGTTCAGATTATATTCCTTAAACCTGGAGAAATGTAAAATATGTCACTTTAAGTAACTTAAAAAGACATCGAAGTGTCAGCTATCTGCAGTTCTATTGTGGAAAATACAATAATTTAGACTGTATAATTAATATCATGTAGGATTTGTAGGTACTATAAATTTCAAGTATATTTTAGACATTGTAATGTGATCTTTTAATATTCTTACTGTGAAAATTATCTAATTTTCTGTGAAAAATTCTGTGAAAATTGTCTAAAATGAATAAGTTTGAGACCCTAGAGTATATGTGGTATTTTTCTATAAAAAGAAAAAAATTGCTATAAAATTCATAGAGTTTAGTTTGTGTTTAAAATAAATTCATTTAATAAACACTCTGTTGAGTGGTGCTTTTTTTTTTTTTTTTTTAAAGACATAGTCTTGCTCTGTCACCCAGGCTAACGTGCATTATAGCTCACTGCAACCTCAAGCTCCTGGTCTCAAGTGATCCTGCTGTCTCAGCCTCCAGTGTAGCTGCCACTACAGGCAGGTGCCATGCTGGCTAATTTTTTTCTGTTTTTTTTTTTTTTTAGTAGAGATGGGTCTTGCTCTTGTTCAAGTTGGTCTTGAACTCCTGACCTCAAGTAATCCTCCTGCCTTGGCTTCCCGGAGTGCTAGTATTATAGGCATGAGCCACCGTGCCCACCTCTATTGAGTGTTTACTGTGTGCTAAGCAATGTCCAAAGTCATGGGGACAAGGCAGTGATTGAGATAGAGTTCATCATCTCATGGATATTTCATTCTAGTGGACAAACACATAAACAGATAATTTAGTTAACAATTAGTGATACATGCCATGGAGAACATTAAAATAAGTAAGCTGGTATAGTAAACAGCAGATAGTTCTGTTGGATTGGTTTGTTGTAGAAGGCCTCTTTGATTGCTGAATAACCAGAAGGAAGCAGCCTCCGGATGTTTAGAGGAAGGAGGACTGTATGTAAGTAGAAAAGATAGTGCAGAGACTGTATAGTCTTTGAGAATGAGGATGGACTGGTCAGTGGACAGAAAGAGGCCAGTGTGGTTGAAGTCCAGCAGGTGAACAGGATCAGTGACAAGAGATGAAGTCAGAGATGGGCAAGCACTTATCATCAGAAACTTTGAAAGCTGGAGTAAGAAGTTTCGTTTTTATTTTAAGCTCAGTGGAAAGCTATTGGATGTGATGCATTATATGACCTGATTTATGTTTCTCAATGTTGTTACTGCATGGAGAGGGGATTGGAGAAGACAAGAGATGACAGTGATTCCAACGGAGATGGTAGTAGAGGCAATAGAAGTAGTTGGATTCAGAATTTCTGTCGGATTGGATTTGAGAGGGAAAGGAAAAACAGGAATCAAAGATTTTTGGATTTGAGTACATTGCTGGGATGAGGACGACAGGTAAAAGGCATAGAGGAAGGAAGATTTATTAATATTGCATTCTGTTTTGAATATGTTAGGTTCGTGACATCCAAGTGAAGATATCATATAAGCAGTTTGATATAGCCTGAAGGTCTAAGGAGAGATCAGGGCTGGAGACACAGATTTGAGCGTTGCTGGGTTTTTATTGTATATAAAAGCACAGGTTTGAGTGAGACTCACCTGGGTGAATACGTAGTTGCAGAAGACAAGGGGGCTCAGGTGAGGCATTTCCAACTTTTAGAGGCAGAGCAGAAGAGAATGACTCAGCAATGCAGACACTTTTTTTTTTGAGTCTTCTAAAAATATAAAAATCTTTCTCAGAATCCTTATTGTCTAAATAAACCAAAACAATGGGCTATCAGTTTAGTAATACACAAAGCCACTGGGGACTAAAATGCAAATACTGTATACAGTTTAATTTTAGTGCTAACTCTGTTTTGTTGCAGTAGAAGTTGAAAAGTATATGATGAACACAAAAAATAAAATCACACTTTTGGAAATTATTTAACACATGAATGTATTTGGAAAAAAACAGGAATGTAAAAGGAACAAAACAGTTGTCAAAAAAAACACAAATGGTAAAAGTACATACGTAATTATAGTTCCTATGTAGGAGAAGGAAAAAATAAAACTAATAGAAGACTTCATTACAGAAATAGAAATACCTGAGAGGGAGAATATTGATTTATGAAGAAAAGGAGGGAAAGAATAAAAGAAGACAAAGCCATGAAGCTGATCTGCAAATTTAAGTATTTAGAGGGAAAGGTAATCTTTATGCTGTGCTGTAACAAACTGCAGGAGCAGATAAGGCATACACTCGTCAGTGTGTTTAACACACAGAGCGTTGACTTGTATAGAAGTTAAAACCACTATCTGCCATTTTTATAATACCCCACCTACAGAAAAGAAAGGTAAAGGTGGGTGTTAGACTTAAAGACCTCAGTGCACTTCTCCAATTCAGGAACAGTAACTATTTGAAACAATTTAAAAGCATTTTTAGTGGATTCACATCAATTGGGAGTATAATGTGATGGTCGGATTCAGAATAAGTTTGAAGCAACATAGCTGCCCTTAAATATCAACAATAATTTAGGCTTTGAAGTTTCTTAGTTTTTAAGAAAAAGTATTCGGAACTCATATTGAGAGTTTCACTGTGAAAGCATGTTCCTAATATATTGGGTCCTGATTTTTTTATATATATATGTTAAAATGATTCTACTGATGAATTAGAGTAATTTATTCTTTCGGGAGCAAGTTACGCCATTCTCTTAACCAAGCAAATTATTCTTTATGATAATCACTCGTTTGTCACTCAGCCGTGGGCATGCGTTCTCACTCACCAGCTCTCCTGTGCCCTGGATGCCGGCATCGTGCTTGGTGCTGGGCAGAAAAATGAAGATGCAGTTCCTGAACTCAGGAGCACAGCGTTTCGTGCATGGACTAATCCTACAAGGATGTCCGGCAAGGACTCACAATCCTTTAAAATTATATCTGAAATTGCATATGCAGTATATGCATTTTTTAAATCAGACTAACAGAGAGGTGTGTGGCCAGGTTAAGAATAAAAAGACAAAGAATGATTGGTGTCGGCTTTACAGACGTAATAGGTGACTGGAACACAGAGCTTTGCTTTTGTTTTCTGATTCGTCTAATCTTCTTAGGGAATCAAAATTCTTAACCTTGGCTTCCCTAGCTTCATTCTGTTTTCGGTGAGCTTCCATCAGCGCCAAGAGACCATTGCAGCAACACAACAGAGAATGAGGTTAATTTTTTCTACGTAAAAGAAAAAATATTATTAAAAGATTTATTATTTTGCTTTTGTATCATGTGTGTGCTTTTGTTAAAGTTTTTAACACATAGATGGATGTGCCCAGTGGCATTTTTCTTGGAGAAAATTATAAATAGTGTAGTTCTTTCTTTTTTCTATTTCATAGTTCTACATAGGTTTTGACCTATGTAGTAAACTCAGAGGTAATCTTAGCTCAAATTCTTAAACTGCTATGGACTTTTCTTTTTCCTCCTTTGTATTCTGCTGGTAGAATTAAGAAGTATCATTGACCAGAGTGTTTTTACCCTGTTGTGGCTCCCAGATGGTGAGTTTCTGCTACAGAGAAAGAGCTAGAGATGAAACTTATACTGTTTAAATATAGAAGAATGAAATTATAAAGTTGAGTCATTCAGTGGGGTAATAATAAAGAGAAGGAATGGTACAAAATAATAATATTAGGTGGGGTCTTTGAACATGAAACTGCTCTGAAAACTCTGCAATAGTGATTTCTCGATACTGTAATGACATTTTTGGTGTCCTGGACTTTTGGGCAAGAATAGGTTTTCTGAGACATCCAAGATGCTTTTTCCACCTCCATTAGTTCAAACTTATAAAATAATAGAGGCTGGATCTAAGTATAGTATCCCTGAGTGGTGAGTTACACTGCCGCCTAATAAAAAGTTTTATACTTTGACATGTTCTGCTAAATTTTTATTGTGGGTTGTGAATGTTTAATGTCCTCCTAGGGGCTTTTAGGAGAATATGTTTTCACAGCACATGTGGTGCCGTTATATTCTGAAGCAGACTAATGGGCTTTAATTATGCCAAGGTCTGTGGATCCCAGAGCTGCTGACAAAATCATAATGTGTTTTAAATTGCTAGGATGGAGAGTACAAATCAAAGGTTTAACCTGGAATAGTGTTCGGAAAGTAATTTCCTTTGCTAAGATGCCACCTGTCATTTTAATTTCTCCAGCTGAAGAATGTGGTCGAGTCATCCATGAGTCTCATATGACATTCCTGTCTATACCATGGAGCAGATGAAATGCTGAACTTGACTTTAGGAAACACAGATTGGAGGCCGGGCTTCTCACTTACTTTCTGTTTGAATTTGTACAAGGTGCTAAATATTAAACACTTTGTTTGCCTTGAGTGTGATATAGGGGAGAGCTATACATGGGAAAGCTTACCTAGGGTTATTGAGAGAGTCATGTAAAATAACATATGGACAGAGAGTAAAACTCAGAGAGCTCTTCCTTGTTTTGGTTCAGGGGGGTTTAAGTCATAACTGGCAGACCTGTTAGAAGTTCTCTGCTTATTGGGAATCTGGTTAATTTTGTTAATATTTTCCCATTTTGATTGGTGTTGCAGCCTTCTAATCTGCTACATTACCTTACTCTATTAACGTGGCTATCTGGGGCCCACGCTGTAATTCCTTCTGTGACCCAGCTGACATGTAGGTGTATGTGATTTTCATATTTCCCTGATCTCTTAGTCCTAAAAATGGCAGAGGACCAAACATACCATTGTCATTAAAGTATCGCATAAAGCTGCTACTCCAGCGATAAACTTTTCATTAATTGTGTATATTTTCTAACTTTCATGAGTTGCTGGTGATCCGCAAGATAAAATTAGATCTTCAGTGCTGAGTTAGGAAAAGCCCTTTTCTCCTCGTTTTTCTAATAACACTTCTGTACTTTGTCATCAGGTATAGGTAGTTGTAATGATAGTGGGAATGAATTGGTGCTACAGAGGATACCTGTGACCTTTCTACATTTTTGACAAAACAAATAGTCACGAGTTTGCTGGGGCTTTCCAAATGTCCATAATGCTGAGGATGTCATAACGTCAGTGAAATCTGTTTAGTTTTCTGTCAGTCAGGCTGAGGTAGAGCCGAATGTTTGTAACTGTCTTATAATAATTGAAGTGAATTCAATGGAGAAGCAGAGTTCCTGGCACATAATGCAGACTCAAAAAACGTTTGTAAAATTGATTTGATAAGGCCTTCCATTCTCCGAGTGGAAGGAAGTCTCTGTGTTATAAGTAGTTGTAGGAATTAAGAATACATGGCTTTTTCTGGGTGCGGTGGTTCACTCCTTGTAATCCCAGAGACTCTGGAGGCTGAGATAGAAGGATTGCATGAGGCCTGAAGTTCCATATCAGCCTGGGCAACATAGCGAGACCTTGTCTCTAAAAAAGAAAAAAATTAGCTGGGTGTGGTGGTGTGTACCTATAGTCCCAGCTACTTGGGAGGCTAAGGTGGGAGGATCCCTGAGCCCAGGAGTTCAAGTTTGTGGTGAGGTGTGATTGCACCACTGCACTCCAGCCTGGGCAGCAGAGCAAGACCCCATCTCTTAAAAAAAAACAAAACACAGGGCTTTAAGCGTATGCTGACTTTGCAGTGCCCAGTCAAGTGCCAGATACTCTTTAAATACTGATAAATTGAATCTGATTATTAATTAACAGACTTTAAAAATCACAATCTCTTAATTAAAATGCTACTTGGAGACTGAAAAAACCCCTGTGCTAATCTCTATACTCACCTGAGATCTTCCTTAGTTGAATACTTACCCTTCAGATCTATAAAACCCAAGATTGCAAATGTTTAGCATTAGAATATGTAGTTTATTGTGTGTCCATGAGGGCTATAAATATCATTTGTAGCATACTAATTTTTAAGGAAGTAAAGATAAAAAAGCTGTGATGAGCATATTAGGAACTCCATTTTATAGGCATGGTAGAGAGAGCATTACCATTCACTGCATGAAAGAATTTGTCATCTTTACAATCGCAGAGCTTTCCAAGTACGGTAGTTGATCTGTGTCCAGACAAGTAACCCCCATTTCTAAAAACAGAGCCTCCTGTTAGAGACAGAAATTTTCTTCTTGAGGCCTTTTCTCCTGTTGTTATTAAGCAGCACCAATTTTTTAGCCATAAATTTGATAAAGCATAGGCCAGTCTGATGATGACTTTTGTGTCTTCCTGATGACCAAAGACAAAAGCGATCTAATTATTACTTTAGATTTATAGTCTTTCAAGAGGTAACATGCTTGTGATAAAACTAGTAGCCTCCTCCATTAAGGCCCATCAATCTAAGGAAAATCTCAGATGCAGTATAATTTTCTAATTGTTGCTAATATTGTTATCGAATTCTTCAAAGGTGTTTTCTTTGTACAGCTAATTCTGGCTCATACCACTCAAACTAGGCATAATTTAATTGAAATGTGAATGAGATAAATATATTATTGCAATATGTGTTTTCACTCAATTTATGAAATTTAGTGATATGATAATTAATAATATATCTTTAAAAATACCAAGTCTTAAGCTTCTACTTGACACTGAATTAAATTGGAAACTTTTATATATTCGACTTCCCTTTCCTGCCAACTTAACAGCTAAAGATAACTTTTTAGTATGATAGGAAAGATACCAGTGTGACTTATAATTATGGTAAAAAAAAATATAAAAAGGTATACCCTTTTAATTTAAGAACTCCAGGAATTTGTACCAAAGGCACAATTGTTACAATAAGAGAGTCATTCCAAACCGTGCTGTATTTGCAATATTCATTCCTACACCATTCCTAGAACAGATTAGTTATATTGGTTAATAAGTGTCCCTGAGTTAATATAGGATATTTCTCTCACTACAGAGTGAGTCAAATGTATCCTTCAGAATTTATTTGCATTTTATGCCGTTTGTTAAAGCTTACGAAGTAACAGGAAAGCTGTTAGGCTTACAGAGTTGAATCTAAATTTATCAGAGAAACAGACACTAAAGCCAGAATGCCTTCAGTTAAAATCCCAGCTCAGTCATTTAGGTATTTGTTGGTTTATCCATTTTTTTGCTATGATAAACAACATTACAGTGAATATTCATATACAGATAAATACCTTTGGACAATATTTGGACAATCTTTGCTCAATATTTACTTAGAATAAATTCCTAGAAATGGAATTAAAGGCATGTACTTTTTAGGGCTTTTGATACTTACTGCCACATTGCCCTTTGGAATAACTTATATTCCCATGTGCATCCATTTTCCCATTTCCATATCTGCACTGGCGTTAAGAAAACTCCTATTAATCTGAAAGATAAAGGGTCTCTGTTTTGAAAGAGTTGTACTTCTTTGATTAATGGTGAGGCTGACCATTTCTCATGTTCACTGTGTTTGTATGAGTTCCCTGTTGATATCCTTTGCCTATTTTTCTGTTTGAGTATTGGTCTTTTTTGGTATATAGCTGTCATTTACATGCGTGTGTGCACAAACACATACACTATTGTATGTATATAAAAATTCCCAGTTTTCTTGTTAACATATTGCTTTTATTAGTGTTTTCTGTACTGAAATTTAAAAAATGTATTTAGTAAAACTGTTGATTTTGTTTTTTATATTTCTGCCTTTAGAAAGGTCTTTCATACCCCATAATTATAAAAATAGCTGTCAATATTTTCTTCTAGTACTTTCATAGTTTTCTTATGTTCTTAATCTTTATGGAATCAATTTTGATATAAGACATAGGAGTTTTGAATTATATTTTTTGAATGGATGAAATATATACTTTATATAAAATTCAAAAGGGTACAATGAGTCACCCTCCCACCCCTAACTAATGTGAATATCACTATATTAAATTCCTAAAGGGTATATGTATTAATTAAAATTTTTCATATGTACTTATATGAAAATGGCTCTATGGTTGTCCTTTTAAATTTCATATTTTTTAAAAAGTTATTTATATTACCTGAAAATTTTATGAATTTGATATTAAATATATATTTGTTCTTCCTTATTTTTTCCTGCCAATCATATAAATTATGATAGTATTTGCAATCACATTGAATACAGAGGTTTTCTCCAGTTTTTAATATCTGCCTCAGTAATGATTCAAATATATTTGGAGGGTGCTTTACTTTATGTAGTTATCGTATCGCTTGAGAATACAGACTTACAAGGCCAATTCCAAGAAGCATCTTTTGTCCAATTAGATATGCCTGGTTATCAGATAATTCAATTCTTCCAACCATCACAGCCATGCTTTACCTTTTTGTGTAAATCTTCTGTGAAGGGGAAGAGATTTGTATTTGGGGGAAATCTTGACTTAGTAAAGAATGAGTGGTGTGGATGACCCTATTATAATTCCATCTCAGCACCTAATGGACCTGGCTTTGCAGAAGGATTTCTGAGTGTGGCATGATTCTTTTGTAAGCAGTAGGTGCAAGTTGATTACATGGATGAGTTAAACTTTTTTAAAAAAAAGTCATCACTCCTGCTCTGACAGTATTCATTCCTTACCTTGGAAGGCAGTCTTGTGCTGAGGAAGGGAGCTCGGGAGACCAGTACTTGCCTCTGAGCTCATCCCATTTAGGGAAAGTTCATTCCTCTTCTTTTGTGTTCTTAGTTCTGAAATGACAATAATAATTCCATTTCCTTATCTGTTATAATTGAACATTATATAAAGTATGCAAAGTACAATGAAAATACAAAAAGCACTGCACAAATGTAAATTGCTGTTAAAGAAAGAAGAAAATCACCTGATTATTCTGAATCTCTGTGTGTAAGCACAGTGCTCAGAAGATGCATATATGAGCTGTCACTTGAGCTGCCTGTTTCAGAGGCTTCTTATTCATAGATATTGTTGTGTATCCTCAAGCTCACTTGGCTATTAGCTGATGCCATCTTCCAATATTTGGTGTGAGGAACTTGGAATGAAATTTTCAAAAGAAAGGTGATCATTGTTTACTCTTGGTTTTTATTATATGAATGCTATTCTTACATATAGATAGAAAGGAGAATCATTTCATTAATTAAAGAGTCATGTACTTTATGTAAATGTAATTTTAACAATAAAGCAAAAAGTATAGACTGTAAAAGGAAAACTTAGTTTTATTATTTGGTTTGTTGCATACCAAAACATAGTATTTAACGCCTAGGAGTATCCAGAATACACAAAATACTCTTGTCAACCAATACAAAATGACAAATAAGTAGAAAAAATGAGAGACACACATGGGTAAACATTTTACAAAACAGGAAATATAGATGGTCCGTTAATAATATGAAAATGTCATCAGCCTCATTATTAATTTGAGAAATGAAAATTAAAAGCACGATGAAGTGAATCGTTTCACAGACTGGCAATATTATGGTTGGTGAGAATGTGGAGCAGTAGGAATTTTCACCCACTCCTGATGTGAATGGAAACTGGTATAACCACTTTGGCAAACTGTAATTATTTAGTGAACTTAAAGGTGTGCATACACTGTAATTTAGGATTTTCACTCTTAGATATATATCTTAGCAAGAATTTTGCACCTGTGCATAAGGAAACATATTTAAGAATATATGTTGCAGTATTAATAAGAAAAAGAATTGGAAACAGCAGCAGACTGGGGAAGAAATTGAGCTATAGTCATACAGTGGATTATTCTATAGCAGTAAAAATGAATGAACTACAGGAATTTACATCAACATGAATTAATCTCACCAATATAATATTGTATCACCAAAAAAGTTACAGAAGAGTACATACTCTCTGTTTCCAATTATATATTAAATAAAAGGGAAAAGTCAGCAAACTTAAATGATATATTGGGTAGGTCTACATAAATTTGTGGTAAAATTATAAAGAAAAGCAAGGGAACGTTGTGGAGAGGTATTCAGAGAACTCCAGAATTACTCATAATGTATGTTTTAACCTGATGGATGGATTCATGGGTGTTCATTTTATTTAAAATATGCATTTCTTTACATACATACTTTTGAATATATGATACCTTTTCAATAAAACTGTGGGGGATAACCTAGAGAAAATATTAGCAACAAATGAAAAACTTCGTCTTCACTATATGGTGTATCAGAGACACTGCTGGGCATTACACAGTCTCACCTATCCTTACATCTTAAGCAAGAATCTAAAGTTCAGAGGGTTTAGGTGATTTACACCAGATCACACAGTGGAGTAGCAGAACCAGGATTCTACCCTCGTTCTTTCTAACTACAACCTGATAAACTGTCTTTAGCGTGAACTAAACAGTTGACCTATAGTGAGTTTACAGATGTTCTTAAACTGAAAAGGAACAAGGAATTACTGATCTAGATTTTCATAGTGTAATGGTCAGAAAGTCACATGGGACAAAAGTAGAATTTTTATAGTAATTCTGTAATTCCTTTCTTTAATATGTTCAGTATGATGATAGCTTCTACATGTATTCATTGACTTATTTGCTTTTTAAACTTTGTCATTTATTTATTATGCTAATTAGAATTTTGTTATTGTTAGTATGCTATTAAACTTCATGGCTCCGAAATATTCAGTGCTTCAACCCTTGGAGTCTATTCTATTCCTTATGATATTTACATAGATCCTGAGCACGAATGCTCTCAGGCCTAAACCTGGTTGAATACAACTTTATATATCTGTCAGTTATTTTGGGGCTATTATTAATAATACGTTCCTTTTAACACATTTAACACATTGCCACCGTAGGAAAAAAAATTTTTCCCTGGGGCCATAGCATTTTATTAAAACAAAATGATCCTTTCTAATTTGTTATTTTTTTATTGTTTTCTGTGCATGAGTTATGTGT
>NW_012152618.1:2201090-2202140 GCF_000956105.1 Propithecus coquereli | reverse complement strand
ATGAGTTATGTGTGAGTTATATGCAACACAATCCACATTTTTAGAATTAAATTTTCAATATTGTAACAATAAGAACATCAACAAATAAGACTTTCACAAACCAACCGTAGGGTTTCACGAGTTCCTGGGGTCAAAACTAGCCAGAATTAAATACAAATCACATGGCAGTCAATGTATTAAGTATTAGTCTTCAGTTAGTTGTACTATTTGCCCAATATTATTATTCTATTGTAATAATAGATGTCTACTACTAATATCTACAGTAGTGGTCTCCAAAGTGGTTGCCTATACCACTTTGGTGGATATAAGGCAGCAATTCAGTGGGGTGTGAGAAGATGTATAACATCTCTTTATATATTATTTTTATCTAAAAACAGTTAAGAAAGAAACAAAATTTCATTACTATTTACTACACAGCTTGACTCTTTCCCTTGGTTGGTCTGAATGACATTTGGTTACACATCACCATAATTTGTTGTCTAAGATACGCAGGACATTTCATCGGTGAGCAGGAGTTTCACAAATAGGGTTTCCTTGATTTTAGCATTATCAGAACAAAATATTAACCTAGTTTAGTAGATAACTATCCTATATAAGTTTCTAGATGAATTGAGTTAATAAATGATCAAGTGCTTAGATCAGTAAGGCAGAGCAGGCCCTAGTCGAGTGTTAATATTATTATTATTATTATTAAATACACTGGTTTTATCCAAATTTGCTCAAAAAATAAACAGCTAGTTTTGAGGATTCTGTGGAGATGCATGAATTAAAGACTATACTAGTAATGAAGCACAAATAAAAAAGAAGTAAACAATGCTGATATTTCCCCTTTTTCTAGCACGAACTCTTTGCCAGCTGCACTCTGAGGTCACAACTGTGACAGTAATTAGGTCTGACATGCAGCTGGCCAAAAATATTCAAGTCTGTCAGGAAGATATGTACGAATTTACGTTATTGTTAATTACAAATCTTATTCTATGAGTTTTATTGTGCCTTGGGATATAAACTAATGAGAGCGTGAAGTCATTACAGCAAGTGAGACTTTTAAAA
>NW_012152618.1:2189690-2199480 GCF_000956105.1 Propithecus coquereli | reverse complement strand
GGACTTTGCAGATGTGATTCGGTTAAGGATTTTGAGATGGGGAAGTTTTCCTGGAGTATCTGGGTGAGCTGCAGATGTAATCACAGGTGTCTCTAGAAGAGGGAGCAGAGAGAAGTGCATGTGATGGCTGCAGTAGAGGTTGGATTGTTGTGCTTTAGAGATGCAGGAAGGGGCCATAAGCCAAGGAATGCAGGAGGCCACTAGAAGATGCTGCTGCCAAGGAAACAGATTCTCCCCTGAGAACCTGCAGAAAGAACTGACCTTGCTCATATCTTGACTTTAGCCCAGTGATACTGATTTCAGACTTCTGGCATCTAGAACTCTTAGAGAATATATTTGTGTCATTTTTTTTTAAAGCACTAAGTTTATGGTGATTTGTTATAGCAGCATTAGGAAAGCGGTGCTGCTGTGCAGGGAAAGAAGTTTGAAAACCATTAATCTCTACTCCAGTTTCTAACTTAATGAAATGCTCCAGCTAGAAGTTACTGAAATTAACGTTAGGTGTTTTATAGCATCCTGTTTTTTATTTATTCATATTCATTTATTCATCCATTCATTTATTTTTTTCCCTCTGGCTGTCTACTCTCCTAGTGCTGATTTCCACGAATTTCTGGACACAGATCCTAGTTTTCCACTTCAAATGAAATTTTCAGAAGTTCTTTTGAAAGAATGTATGAATAACTTAATAGAAATCAAATTTAGAAATTGGACTATTCAGCAAAAAAGCATTTTGTGTTTCACCATGGATTTTCAAAGGCAAAAATACTTTCACACATCCCAATTAGGCAGCCTTCAAAATAAAACTTAAGTAAGAGCTCTTCTTTTAAAATATATTTATAGCTAAAGGTTTCAAGCAACATGGGTAAAAAGTAGGATTAGCCTTCCAGGTGCTCAGGTTGCTAATCTGAATTTCAGTATGCTATGACAGATAAATTGTTAGTTTTATTGAGCATATATTCAATATGAGCTGTTTAAGTTGGTTATTATTACAGGTATAGCGTAGATTGAGAAAGGTTGAGCAGTTTAATGCTTAAAGATGAGGATGTCCTGTTGAAGAGAAAGGTAGCCTTTCCTGAAGTCCCTGATACATCGTATTGCTTGCTCTTCACTTGTCTTTATGTTCTATGTCTTCAGAAAGAAATTCAACTTGGTTTTTCCAGGAAATGAGATTGGTTTTCCAAAGATGCATTTCAGCAGACACCAGATGCTTACTAGATTATTTATTCTTTAACCATTATTGCTGTAAACTGCAGTATAATGAAATTAATATAAACTGGGATTAGCTCAGAGAAAAATAGAAGGATGGTTATTTTAGTGGGGGATTATGTTATTAAATCTCTTATTAGGACTAAAGCCAGCATAAACTATTAGATTATATTATGGTATTTGCCAATAAAATATTTAGAAGTGTGTAATTTTATCACCAAAGAATTTTAGTCCTGTAAAGATCCAATTGATCTTTCAAGTTAGTAGCTCACGTGTGAATGAATTTAGGTTATTACATGTGTATTAATATTTTCTTTCTCATCTTTGTCCGATTTCTACCCATCCCTCAACTCCAAACTTCTACCTACATGCGCATGGATTGGGTGCATATATCCTACAATGGAGGATCCTGAAATAATGCAAATAAATTCTGTGCAGATAATTTTGATTTTTTTATGTTTGACTCTATGAAGATACTATGATCTTTTTTCAAAATCATAAATCAGAATTTTTAGACCATCATCAAAATACTGTAGTTTTAACATTATTTTAACATGTCTACCTTTGAAAAATCACATCTATATTATTTAAATGTATTAGTTAATATTTTTAAATAATTCAGTTTTGAAATATTTCTTAGGGTTTATTTCCAAATATTTTTTAAGTAGTCCATTTGCAATGAGATGATAAGTGTGTCATGTCACAAAAAAATTATGAATAATATATAATAAATTATATTTTTCTTTAATGGACTTCAAACATTAAGCACAGGCAACAATGAAGAATATTGAATAAAATGTGTAAGAAGTTGGTACTATGGAGGGTAATAAAGTCCCCTCCATAAAGATATGTTGAACATAAATATGTGTCATACAAGGCAGTTTGAGTCATCAGGAAATGTTTGTGGATGAGGTATTTGAGTTTGGAATTGAGGGATGGGGAGAAATTGGATAAAGGACAAAGATGGGAAAAGAAAATATGTTGATGAAAAGTAGACTTACTGATTTAGCTTAGTAGTCATAAGCATAAGTGTAGGCTGGAAAATTAAGTTGGAACCAGAATATGGATACCAGATAAGAGGCTTGGACTCAAATTTTTAGGCAGTGGGATTTTTGAGTAAGTCCTAACAGATCTAAAGTGATACTGTGGGAAGTCTAATTTGGTGGTGATAAGTAGAATAGAGTGGAGGTGGAGTGACAGTGGGCTGGAGAGAAGGCGTCCAGGAAATTATAGAAGACTTTCAGGCATGGTAACTAGGAATGTTGGCAAGTGAAATAAAGATAACTAATTTTAATAATTACATTGAAACTGAATCTAAAATTCCTTTTTATATCAGAGTTTAAAGGGTTTTTGCTTGATTTCTAGTTTTGGTTATAGGTATTACAGCTTATTCTTTTTAGGATATTGATGATTTAATTAAAAATACATATATAAGAGGATACTAATGACACCTTACAACTTTTCTTACCTTTCATATGTTTTTAAACTTCCATATGCAACAGTTTCTTAAATTGTCATTCTGTATGTTATAGTTACGATACAGAAAACCAAATCTTGGCCAGGCGCGGTGGCTCATGCCTGTAATCCTAGCTCTCTGGGAGGCCGAGGTGGGCGGATTGTTTGAGCTCAGGAGTTCGAAACCAGCCTGAGCAAGAGCGAGACCCCTTCTCTACTAAAAATAGAAAGAAATTAATTGGACAACTAAAAATACATAGAAAAATTAGCCGGGCCTCGGGAGGCTGAGGCAGGAGGATCGCTTGAGCCCAGGAGTTTGAGGTTGCTGTGAGCTAGGCCGACGCCATGGCACTCACTCTAGCCCGGGCAACACAGTGAGACTCTGTCTCAAAAAAAAAAAAAAAAAGAACAACCCTGCCCAGGCTGGAGTGTCTTGTCCTGATTATAGCTCACTGTAATGAGGAACTCCTGGGCTCAAGCAATCTTCCTACCTCAGCATTCTGAGTTTGCACACCCCCACACCTGGCTAAGTTTTCTAATTTTATTTTTTGTAGAGATGAAGTTGCCCAGGCTAGTCTCAAACTCTTGGCTTCAAGCCTTGGCCTCCCAAAGAGCTGGGATTATAGGCATGTGCCACCACATCTGGCCCTTTTGTATTTCTTATAAGGCAACTATGCTAGAAACAAATTCTGTCTTTGTTTATCTAGAAATGTCTTTATTTTGCCTTCATTTTTTGAAAGATACTTTAGCTGGATTTGAGATTATTGGTTGACATTATTTTTTCTTTCAGCACTTTGAATATGTGTCATCCACTGCCTTCTGTACTCCCTTGGTTCGAGTGAGCCAAGTCAGCCATTAATCACATTGATGTTCCATTTTATGCAATGAGTATATTTTTCCTCTTGCTGCTTTAACTGTTTCCTTTTTTTTTTCTGTCTTTGACTCTTAACAATTTGATGTGTTTACGTGTGAATCTCTTTGTATTATATTTATCGTACTTGTGGTTTGTTGTGCTTCTTCGATGTGTAAACTAATGTTTTTCATCAAATTTTGGAGGGTTTTGGCCATTATTTCTTTAAATACATTTTCTGACCCCTTTTTTCTTCCTGTTCTTCTGGAACTTGCATTACATGTATATTGATGCACTTGATATTTTTCCACAGGTCTAAAGTTCTGTTTATTTTTTCCCAAGGGTTTTTTTCTCTCTGTGTCCTTCAGATTGAATAATTTCTATTGATCCACCACTGATTTTTCTCAAATCTGTGATTGAGCTTTGTAGTATATTTATTATTTTAGTATTGTACTCAAATACAGAATTACCATTTGATTCTCTTTTTGTAATTTCTGTATCTTTGCTGATAATTTTAATTTGTTGGTTCATTGTTGTTATACTTTCCTTTAATTCTTCAAGCATGCTTTCCTTTAGTTTTTTAAACATATGTATAGTAGCTGCTTTGAAGCCAATGCCTTTGTCAAGTTACTCAGAAATAGTTTCTTTTGCCTATTTTTTCCTCTCAGTATGGGTTACACTCTCCTCTTTTTTTTTTTTTTTTGGCTAAAACTAGACATTTAAAATAACATAACAATTCTGAATTCTGATATTTCCTTACTGAAGGTTGTCGTTGCTGGTTTTTGTTTGTTTTTTCTTTGTTTAATAAAATGCCTGGGCTAAATCTGTGAAATATGTCTCTCCTTGATGTGTGGCAAATAATGTCATTGCTCAACTGTTTTTTTTTTTTTTTATTATTCCTATTTTTATTTTAAGAATAGCTTCCCAGAAGCCACCCTGCCTCTGCATAGCTTAGAGTTCAGGCAGTGATTGTACAGAGGTTGTGCTCAGACACTTGGAGCAGTGAGGCTTTCATCCTCTACTAGTAGATTTGCATGTGGATAGGAAAGTGCATAAGAAGTTCAGATTGTTTTTAAGTCTGCCCCAGATTTACTTTCTGTGGGTCCTATGTGTCTTTCTTGTGCATGTGCAAATTCAGTCAAGAATATACTGAATCAGGCTAGCATATCTGTTAAGCCTCCCTGGGATGCATCACTTTGATAGACAATTCAGTGTGCGCAGCATCTGCTCCAAATCCAATGAGCCCCCTCTGACGAGATGGCATGGCTGCTGGTGCTCACAGCCTGGTACACACCATGCCTGGCAGAGCCTGCACGTCAGCTGAGCTGGGGGGAGATGGGAGTAGTTCCAGGCAAGAACACCACAGACTTAACTATTTTTACCCAAAGTTCAGCAATTTTTTTAAGCATAAAAGTTTCTCATAATTTTGTATGCCTTTGGTTAATTCCCACAGCTCTGAAAATGTTATTTTTGTCAATTTTATACAGCCGGCTTTTCAAGGAGAGGATTTGCCAACCTCCTCACTTGGTCACAGGGGGAACTGCCCATAATTTCTTTAAAAATGCAGCTCATGTATCTTTTTATCTGTCCTGAGTTGATCCTTGAACATAAAAATGTGTCACATCATTGCTCTATTTTATCAGGTACCCAGCTTCTAGAACGTCATCTTCCTAAATTCTTTTTTGATTTCTTTGTATTACCTATAAACTCCTTTTGAGCCAAATTATGTGTTAGGTGAGATGGAATTTTCGGTTACTGAATTTGTGTTCTGTTAGCTTCAGCTATAGGTTTATAGTTCATGTGGATTAACAGGACACTGGAGTATGTCTAGACCACGCAATGTTAAGTCAGAGTCACGTCTCACAAATACAGCTCTAGTTTTGATTCCATATAATATTTCTAGGCTTCCTATCCTAAGGCATATACCCTGACCTAGTTGTCTAATTATACTATATATAATGACTCAATCATCAAGATTCTTCAACCAGAAAATAATGTATCTTCCCTTGAAGTGGTGACTCTCATCTGCAGCCAGTAAGAGAAAGACCCTGTATCCAATACACCCACAACACATCCATCCAGAGAGGATCCCAATATTAATGCCTTCCTAGACGTTTGCTCCTGCTAATGCATTCCCAGAGGAGCTCATACTAGGCTATAAGCTTCTGAAATGCCCCTTAAGCTGGAGTCATGGAGTGTGGGGCAGTCATGACTCCCATTCTGTGTGTGCTTTTTTAAGAGCAGTTCGCTGTCACATTTAGGTTTATTTTATCAATCATAAATACTACCACAAATGGAGAGGGAAATAAAAAGAAAATAGCTGAGAGCCAGGCTGATATGTCCTTGAGTGGCGACAGTATGATGTGGGTTTTAGGCTACGCAGATAGGCCTTTTAATCTTTTCTGGCTTAGGGCATGTCATTCAATTTTCTGATTCACTAGTTGCTCACTTCTAACATGGGGATAATAGTACTTATTTCATGATGAGAATTAGGATCTAGCACAAAGAACATACTTAAAAAGTGATACAGCTATTATGTTTGTATAATTGTGTCTATGTGGTTATTTTTTACATTCTGAAAACACAGAAATTCTATGCTATTATAATTTCTAGCAAGAATTCCAAGGTGTTGAATGTCTCAGTTTGAGACATTCTCCAGTTTCTAGTTTCTACTCCATTTTTAAATAGATTTATCAACTTAGAGCCCAGCTTCCCAGAACATCATTCTAATATACAATTAGAAATTAATATTATTTTAAACACAACTTAGATAGGTAAGCCAAGTAATGTTACTGAGTTGATTTCAGCTTGGTTTGTTCAGAATGATACTGAGTAATTAATTTAGCTCTTGCCATTTCAAATTAATTTAGAGGAAATTAATCCAGCACATTTTCACGGAATGAGATATCTGCAAAGAGTGAGATGGTTGGTGTTGGTATGGTTATGCCTGAATAAATCGGCACTGTGTTACATAATTAAATTTGAAGACATCATCTTATCGCCCACATAACTTGATTTGAAAGCCATAATTCTTGTTTTCACCTTTTTCTTCTCCTTTTGACTTTCTGTGAAACTCTAGATAATTCAGAATCTATTGGTTACCCTCATCTATAAGTTTGTGTGAATGAATTTTTCCCCCTTCTTTAAGCATATTATGAGAAAAGGGACTTTAGCTATTTTGGCAAAGGTCATATTATAGACAGGTTGAATTGGTTACTGTAAAAATTATTCTTTGTCTCAGATACTATTTCAGGCAAGAACCCTGTGAATAGAGTCTTCCTAAATATCCTTTTAGCAGAGCTAGAGACAGCGCAGAGACAACACAGTTGCTCATCAGAAATTTTCACTAGAGGCTCTATCAGGTGTGTTCATAATCTGTGGTTCACTGGGACCTTGCAGAGAGCAAAGCTGAGATGTCACTGCAAATGACAAGTATTTGTAACAAATACTTAAGCAATACATTACTTTTGTCTTAGTTATTGCTGTATCCTTGTTAGATGCTTATTACATATTCAATGAAGCTATACATGTGTGTGTATATGTAGTATATAGTGCTAATTAACAAAAAATATCCAGAACTACATCTTTTGAGTAAAGACTGAAACTTTGCTCCAAAGTAAGTTGTGGCTACTTGAACTGTGGCAGTGGTTTAAATATTTCCATTTATTTATCTGTTTTTGTGGTTTGTTATTCACTCATTTATTCATATATTTATTCAAACATTTCTAAACTCTCTGAATTTAATAGTAAGACTTCATAGTGTTTTTAATAGTAGATTTCTCAACTTGGAGCTCAACTTTCCAAAAACATTATTCTGATATGTGACTAGAACTTAGGCAACTTATGCAACTTAAGTTAGTGGGCCATTGCCTAGAGTCTGGAAATTTGGTATGTGGGGCTTTTACTGAGATTGTGACTGATGTTTGTTATCATGATTAACAAGGTAGAGATCATTCTGCTGAGCCCGAGATGGGTTTGACATAGCAGTGTTAAGAAGGAGGAGGTTACTTGACATAAACCATTAGGTTGCACATGTAACTTTTAAGATACCTGCATATTATCCTGAGTCTCAATTCATAGCAGGAGAAGTCTCTTCTCTGGTTTCCCTTTGAGAGTTTTGCTTTGAAAATACCATGCAATTGTGTGCTCATCAACAGTGGCTCCCCTGAAGATGTGCGTGAACAGATTTGACTTGAGACAGTATTCCTGTTGTGATGTTAGAATGAGAGCATTATTACAGGATGGTTCATCAAACTAGTGTACTTGTAGTTTAGCATTGGCACATTTGAGTCCTTTGAATTTTAAAATAATTGTTAAAATCAGATGGATTGGCATATCCACTTGCTGTTAGATTTAAAGGATGTTGTATTACAAAAGATGCATGTCAAGGAGCAAAATGAACTCTGATCAAACCATATGGAACTGTACCAATGCACTAGGGAATTTCATAATTAACTGCTAAATTGGTACAGCTGTGGCTCTTTGTAGTGGCAATGTACTGCGAATTACCACTCATTTAAACCTGCTATTATATCTTCTCCCACCTGGACCCTACTGTTGTGAAGAATGCCAAGTGAAATGGCTTGAGTTTTTCTGAAGATTCAAAGCATTTAGGGCTGGGAAAACCCAGATACATCAGCTTCATTTGTTAGCCTAAAATTTAGCCTTGTCTTTGAAAAGAAGAGAAAGCTGATCTGAAAGAGTTAATTGACGCAAGCAGAATCTTTCCTTCTTGAAGGTGGTCATGTTAACCTCTGGTGCAAAGTGAGATGAAGGGGAAAAGAACATGACAAGAAAAACTACCCAGAATTATGAACGCCCAAAAGTATGAAGCTCTGGAAATAACATTTCCAGACTGGGAATATGGCGAAATGTTATGATTGGTGTTTTGAAGAAATATAAAGAGAAAAAAGTGAACTAAGATTTTTCTTAGATCTTGCTTGGTATTTCTTTTGTACAGTATTTCATACAAGGCAATGGGATATAACACCGTAGTTTTATTGTCACTGGAGACTACGGAAACATTTTAAAGGATATTATTCCCCATTTGGTGGGTGGAATTTTGCCTGGTTCATGTCTCCACTTGGTAAATTAAAACAACAACAAGAACAATTTTGTCTTTTGGAGAAGGTGGAGTTTGATATCTTCATAATCTGGGGCGAAGTTGACCCTCAACTGTTACAGTGTCTTGCCAAAGGGCACTCAGCAGATGGGTGGCTGAGCCCAAACAAACCTGCCTCAACTTCAGACCATCTGCTCCATTTTAAAGTATTCTGTCTTCACAATTCTTGGTAGAAGAACAGCTTTTCTCTTAATTTATATCTCTGTGATTCTGAGTGCTCAATCTGATTTAGAATTTTCTTAAATTAGGCAGATAAAATTATATCTTATTGGCCTTGTTCAGGTATAATGCATTGATTTTCATCTTTGAATCTCTTAGAAGTGGAAAAAGTATTCTTCCACTTCACAGGCAGGGAAGCTCAGCATGACTCCCCCAAGGTCTCTTGACTAGTTTACCATCAAATTCTATGTCTCTGGTGTGGTGATTTATCCTTTTCTCTGTGCTGTCAAACTATCAAGATGTAATACCTCATTAATTTTCATAATACATTTTGAGATACCTCTGTGTTTCCCCAAAGGTCACTTGGAGGACAATCGAAAGGCAGTGTAAAAAGTTAAATTAACTTGTTTGTTTTTGTATTATTAATATAAACCTAGGATTGCTAAAACAACTAAACCAACTAGATCCTTCATTAGGGCTCTAATGACCTATATCCTTATACAGTACATACATTTGTTTAATTTTCTAGAAATAGATGAAATCATAGTTTGAGGTCAAATTCATCAAACATGGACCACTTTCTTTGTGTAAGTCACTGTATTAGGCTGCTAATGCTGGTGGTGGTGAGGGGTGGGGAACCCAGGTTAAATAACAATGTTGCATGGCAGTTCACTTGAATTAATCTTCAGTAGAATGTGGTGTATCTAGATTCCGTAGCAGCCATGCCGATTAGGTGGATAAATATTTATTGACAGACAGTGATCTCCAGGATATATTAGTAAATTATAAAATTGTAATTTGTACAGAGCAAGCTCAATAATGGGAAGAGCCTGTCTATGTATTTCTATATGAGCTCATATATGCATGTAAATTCATAGGAAAAAGCCAGGAAATTGGCACACCAAAAAGCTAAGAGTGATTATTCCTGGGAAGGAGAGTGAGTATAATTAAAGTTGGAAAGAAAGAATTTTCAATTTTTCAGTATTGTTTTATTTCTG
>NW_012152618.1:2188686-2189640 GCF_000956105.1 Propithecus coquereli | reverse complement strand
TTTTTAAATAATTCAGTTTTGAAATATTTCTTAGGGTTTATTTCCAAATATTTTTTAAGTAGTCCATTTGCAATGAGATGATAAGTGTGTCATGTCACAAAAAAATTATGAATAATATATAATAAATTATATTTTTCTTTAATGGACTTCAAACATTAAGCACAGGCAACAATGAAGAATATTGAATAAAATGTGTAAGAAGTTGGTACTATGGAGGGTAATAAAGTCCCCTCCATAAAGATATGTTGAACATAAATATGTGTCATACAAGGCAGTTTGAGTCATCAGGAAATGTTTGTGGATGAGGTATTTGAGTTTGGAATTGAGGGATGGGGAGAAATTGGATAAAGGACAAAGATGGGAAAAGAAAATATGTTGATGAAAAGTAGACTTACTGATTTAGCTTAGTAGTCATAAGCATAAGTGTAGGCTGGAAAATTAAGTTGGAACCAGAATATGGATACCAGATAAGAGGCTTGGACTCAAATTTTTAGGCAGTGGGATTTTTGAGTAAGTCCTAACAGATCTAAAGTGATACTGTGGGAAGTCTAATTTGGTGGTGATAAGTAGAATAGAGTGGAGGTGGAGTGACAGTGGGCTGGAGAGAAGGCGTCCAGGAAATTATAGAAGACTTTCAGGCATGGTAACTAGGAATGTTGGCAAGTGAAATAAAGATAACTAATTTTAATAATTACATTGAAACTGAATCTAAAATTCCTTTTTATATCAGAGTTTAAAGGGTTTTTGCTTGATTTCTAGTTTTGGTTATAGGTATTACAGCTTATTCTTTTTAGGATATTGATGATTTAATTAAAAATACATATATAAGAGGATACTAATGACACCTTACAACTTTTCTTACCTTTCATATGTTTTTAAACTTCCATATGCAACAGTTTCTTAAATTGTCATTCTGTATGTTATAGTTACGATACAGAAAACCAAATCTTGGCC
>NW_012152618.1:2151863-2177085 GCF_000956105.1 Propithecus coquereli | reverse complement strand
AAAGAATTTTCAATTTTTCAGTATTGTTTTATTTATGTATGAGGAAATGTTTTTATGTGTGATTTTATTTATGTGTGATTTAAAAATATGAAATGATTTGCATAGATGAAGACCTGGAGAAGGATATTTCCAGTTGAGGGAGGAAAAAAAAAATAGGAGCAGAGGCATCAGGATGTTAAAATGGAGTAGTTTATTAGTATGCAGTTTTTACATAGGAATAACAAGAAGGATGGTTTAATGTGGCTTATATAGTCCTAAATTGTTGGTTGCTATTCAGTTTAAGGTAATGACATGTTTCAATAGGTTTTTAAGTGAGTTAGGCAAGTACATCTGTGGAAGCCAAATGGTTTGATGGATAACTTCAGCTGGAAACCTAATTGATTTTACAGAGCCTTTCCAGCACCGGCAAAGACAGATGCTGCTTTGTGGTTAATTGAGAATTTCTTCCCGCTGAGATTACATGATGCTTGCCAGGCAATGGAGAACAGCGACCAGTTTGTATTTTAAAAAGATGAAAAGGCACACAGCTATCCTGCTAGCTTAAAGTTTCTTACCTTGACCAAAGTATAAATACCCTAATAAAATTGGTGTTGTCTCCATATAAAAAGCATTATTAAGCTCCTGCCTGATTGCTTTGGGCACTATTCTGAGTAGCCTAGATAGAAATTTAGACAGACTGAATAAATTTCTCTGATTTAATTTTGTATTGTAAATGTCGTATGTAATATATAACAGACAGATAGGTGTACGTGCTCAGCTACAGTTTCTAGCTTTATGTTCTGTTGTAATCTGTGTATTTTGAAGCACTTTATATTGCAAAGGATTTGGAAGCACACTCACGGGAACGACAAGCAAAGTTCTTTCAAATTGAAGTTCTAAAAGGTAACTTTCTCAGTAAGAAGACTTGAGCAAAAACAAATTAAGACAAAGGAAAAGATGATAATTTGCAAATGCTCACCAATTGGAGCTTCCACTACACGTGTTTGTAGAATTTTATACTTTATCTGCTGTGCCTGGTATTAGGAGTCATTTTGATTTGAGGCCGTTTAGTTGGTCTTTGATTAAGGAATGAGACCCTTTATTTCACCGTGATTCAGCTTTATTTTTGGGAAGTTGGAACAAAAGTTTGACATAAATGCTTCAGTTATACAACTGAAAAAATCTCAAAGTTATTTGAAGAAATATACATCTAGATTAAGAAATACTTTTACTGGACCATTTTTCTTTAGAGCAAAACAGACAACACTACAAAGCTCTGATTTGTATTGTTTCAAGTTTTTCTGAAAGGGGTAAACAATATTTTTTCTGTCTCAACCTTTCGATTACATTTGTGTGTGGTGAGGGGAGTGGAGTACAAAGAAAGAGCAGGATAACTTAAGTCAGAAGAAAATGTGTTGAGTCTATGAGAGGTAGAAAATTGCCTTTGAGGATTGTTGGCGTGTTTCTTCCTGCTAACTCCCACTATCTAGAAAAATATCTGTAGGAGGCCTATTGCTCTGCGGAAAAATAAAATTCATTTGACAAGATTATTTTCAAACCTACATGGTTTTCAAGGATCTTTAAAATAACGTGCAAGATTATAGCAATCCATACTTTAAACTCTTGGTCAAAGGTAGGCATGAAACCATTTAAATACACTTAGAACATAAACTTGTAAATGTTACCGAAAAGTGCTTCTTCTTGACACCACTGGCACGTTTTGGATGTTATGAGCAGGTGTATAATTATAGATTTGTGTTTCCAAACACTGTTTGTCCAAAGTAAAATCTATGCAAAAACCAAAGTTAAGAAATGAGTGGTACTTCCTAAATGCCACATATAGAGAGAAATTACAGTATGCGAGACTAATGATAATGGCTCACTTACTTTGAGCTCTTGTTATATTCTTGACACTGTGATAAGCTCTTTGCATATATTATCTCATTTATTTTTCACAGCAACCTTATGAGAAGCGTATAATTATTATCCCATTTTTCAGGGAAGGAAACCAAAGACTAGAAAAGTTAATGGCTAGTAAGTAGTGAGGCCAGGATTTTTGCTTACATAGTCTATTTATAGAATCCATGCTTTTAACTATTAGGATATGCTGATTCTAAAGCAATTAGTTAATATTGGTCTGATATCAGTCCAACAGTATGCTGGAAATGGCTCTTACAGACTGTTAAGAGTTTACTGTCAGATATTTTGGATTTTTACCAGCTGATTTGTAAACTTTGATACTTTGAAATCAGCAGTGATTGGAGTATTTATACAACAGAAATGGACAAATGCTACAAATCAAGGCATTTTTAAAAAGTCAGTTCATCAGTTCACCATTTAAAAATGGTACCCTCTCAGCACTATCTATTTGTCAAAGTATATCTGTCAAACCCTCACATTTTAAATGGGTATGAATGAAATAAACACTTCCATTAATAGATTTTTTTTTCCAGTAGCAACTGTATTGATCTCAAGAGGGGAGACTATACTTAATACACGTAGAAGGTAGAAAATTAAATTTAAGAGTGTGTATTCCTAAATTTCATTGTAGAAGAGAGTCCCTTTCCTAGCTTCCACTCTTTTATCTGAGTAGTTTAGAAAGAAAGCACTTGTCTGGCCAACTGCAGAGTATAAAAGTAGTTACTTGTGCTCAGATTTGAGAGGGCCCCTTGACTACTGGCCGAGATTGTCTGAAGAGGAATGGAAACTGATTGGGTTGGAAGCACAGAAGCTCATGATAGGAGGATGGAGGAATCCAGAGAAGAAATAGTGATTAAAAAACAAAACAAAATATGGGTGGTAGGAAGGTTTGTGGGGGGATGAGTAAACTTTGTGGCCTGATTCTGGGCTTTCATTCTGGAACCGTAGTACTTAATTTTTCCTTGAAACCATTATTTTAGGCTGATGATGAAACATCATTTCATTGGTAGTGGTTCAATTTAATAAATACTTAAAACATTATAAATTGTAATTTGAGTGCATTGCATCAGCTTATCAAATTTATGCTCCTAATTTTTTTAATGAAGAAGATGTAAATTGCTTGCATTTTGTGTTTAACAAATGTTCTTCAGTTATGAAAATTCTCCTCTGAGCATCCACCCATATGTAGCTGGGTTACATAATGGATTCTGCTCATCTCAAGCAAAAGCACACATGATTAATAACATACAGTTCTCCCTAACTTGCCAATCAGTTCTTACCCTGGTTCCTTTACGTCCTCAGTAGTTACCTTTTGAGATTTTCAGAATTTATGGGGTATTGATTGGAGTAGAACTTTAAGGAAAAAAGAATGGATGATGAGAAGAAAAGCCATATATGTGCACAACAGGAGCCAAATTACCATATCCCAAGTTAGAGGCAAAATATAACATCTAACTGGAATAAAACAAATAATTACAAAGTAATTGTCATCTTTGTGGATAAGGAGAAGCCTGTATAAATGGATATTTTATACCTATTTGCTTAACTTCAATATTAATTTGAAGCAAGTATTGTTTTTCTGTCCTTTAAATTGTTATTTTTTTATCAAAAAGCTGCTTGGTAGGTTAGAAATGAATGCTTGATAGTTACAGAAATCTCAATTTTAATCCTAGTATGAAAATTTTCTAACTTTGTGACTTTGGAAAAGTAACCTAACTTCCTTGTTTGTTTATTTATTTATTTCAGTAGAATTAGGGGGTACAAGTGGTTTTTTGATACATAGATGAATTGTATAGTGGTGAAGTCAGGGCTTTTAGTGTACCCATCACCTAAACAGTATACATTGCACTTGATAGGCAATTTTGGATCCCTCAGCCCCCTTCTACTATTCCCACTTCTGAATCTCCACAGTCTATTATACTACTCTCTATGACCATGTATACCTATTGTTTAGTTCCCACTTATAAGTGAGTACATACTGCATATTTTTTTCCATTCCTGAGATACTTCACTTAGGATTATGGCTTCCAGTTCCATCCAGTTTGCTGCAAAAGACATTATTTCACTCATTTTTATGACTGAGTAGTATTCCATGGTGTATATACATGCACCATATTTTCTTTATCCACTCATGAATTGATGGGCACTTAGGTTAATTCCATATCTTTACAATTGTAAATTATGCTGTGATAAACATATGAATGCATGTGTCTTTTTGATATAATGGCTTCTTTTCCTCTGGGTAAATATACAGTAGTGGGATTGCTGGACTGAAAGGTAGGTCTACTTTTAGTTTTTTGAGGAATTTCCATACTACTTTCCATATAGATTATACTAATTTACATTCCAACCAACAGTATATAAGGATTCCCTTTTCACTACATCTGCACCACCATCTTTTTTTTTTTTTTTTTGACTTTTTAATGATAGTCATTCTGACTGTGGCAAGGTGGTATCTCATTGTGGTTTTAATTTACATTTCCCTGATGATTAGTGATGTTGAACATTTTTTCATATGTCTGTTGGCCATTTGTTGATCTTCTTTTGAAAAATGTCTGTTCATGTTTCTTGCCCATGTTTTAATGGGGCTATTTGTTTTTTTCTTGCTGATTTGGTTGAGTTCCTTGTGGATTCTGAATATTAGTCCTTTGTCAGTTGTATAATTTGTGAATATGTTCTCCCATTTTGTAGGTTGTCTATTTATTGTTATTTCTTTTGCTGTGCAAAAACTTTATTGTTTAACTAAGTTCCATTTATTTATTTCTGTTTTTTCTGTGTTTGCTTTTGGGGTATTAATCATAAATTTTGTGCCTAGGCCAATATCCAGAAGAGGTTTTCCTAAGTTTTCTTCTAGAATTTTTATGATTTTCAAGTTTTTTACATTTATGTCTTTAATCCATCTTGAGGTAATTTTTGTATATGGTGAGAGATAGGGATCCTGTTTAATTCTTCTGCATGTGGCTTTCCAATTTTCCCACCACCATTTGTTGAATAGTGCATCCTTTCCCTCGTGTGTGTGTTTTTGTCTGTTTTGTCTAGTTAGTTGGTTGTAGGTATATGGTTTTATTCCTGGGTTCTCTATTCTGTTCCATTTATTTACGTGTCTGCTTTTATACCAGTACTATGCTATTTTGATTACTATAGCCTTGTAGTATAATTTGAAGTCAGGCAACGTGATGCTTCCAGATTTATTCATTTTGCTTAGAATTGCTTTGGCTATTTGGGCTCTTTATGATTCCACTTGAATTTTAGGATTGTTTTTTCTAATTCTGTGAAAAATGATGTTGATGTTTTGATGGGAAGTGCACTGAATCACTAAATCACTTTGGGAAGTATGGATGTTTTAATAATATTAATTCTTCCAATCCACGAGTATGGGATGTTTTCCCATTTGTTTGTGTCATTGATGATTTCGTTCATCAGTGGTTTGTAGTCCTCCTTATAGAGATCTTTCACCTCCTTCGTTAAGTATATTCCTAGATTTTTTTTTTTTGCAGGTATTATAAATGGGATTGAGTTCTTGATTTCACTCTCAGCTTAGCTGTTATTAGTGTATAGAAATGCTACTGATTTGAGTACATTAATTTTGTAACCTGAGACTTTACTGAACTTATTTATCAATTCTAGGTGCCTTTTGGAAGAATATTTAGGGTTTTATACGTATAAGATCATATCATCGGCAAACGGATAGTTTGACCTCCTCTTTTCTACTTTGGATGCCCTTTATTTCTTTCTCTTGATTGATTGCTCTGGCTAGGACTTTCAGCACTATGTTGTATAAAAGTGGTGCAAATGGGCATCCTTGTCTTATTCCAGTTATTAGGGGGGATGCTTTTGACTTTACCCCATTCAGTTTTATGTATGGTTTGTCATATATGGCTTTTATTATTTTGAGGTTTATTCCTTCTGTACCTGATATGTGAAGGGTTTTTATCATGAAGAGATATTAGATTTTATTGAATACTTTCATCTATTGAGATGATCATATAGTTTTTGTTTTTAATTCTGTTTATGTGGTGAATCACACTTGTTGATTTGTGTATGTTGAATCATCTTTGCATCCCTGGGATGAAACTCATTTGTTCATGGTGACTTATTTTTTGATGTGCTGTTGGATTCATTTTGGTAGTATTTTGTTGAAGATTGTGGCATCTATGTCTATGAGGGATATTGGTCTCTAGTTTTCTATTTTTGTTGCATTCTTTCCTGGCTTTCGTATCATGGTGATAGTGGCTTTGTTGAATGAGTTAGGGAGGATTCCTCCTTCTTGATGTCATGGAACAATTTCAGTAGGATAAGTGCCAGTTCTTTGTAGGTTTGGTAGAACTCAGGTGTGAATCTGTCTCGTTCTGGGCTTTGTTGTTGTTGTTTTTTGGGAGTTTTTTTTTTTTTATTACTGTTTCAATCTTGCTTCTCATTATCGTTCTATTTAGGATTTCTATTTCTTCCAGATTCAAGCTTGGGAGATTATGTATTTCCAAAGATTTATCCATTTCCTCTAGATTTCTAGTCTTTGTGCAAAAGGTTGTTCATTGTAGTCTTGGATGCTCTTTTGTATTTCTGTGGTATCAGTTGTAATGTCTCCTACTTCATTTCTGATCGAGCTTATTTGTATCATCTCTCTTCTTCGTTAATCTAGGTAGTGGTCTGTTGATTTTGTTTATCCCTTCAGAGAACCAGCTTTTTGTTTCATTGATCCTTTGTATTGATTTTTGGTTCAATTTTGTGTAGTTCTGCTATGATCTTTGTTATTTCTTGTCTTCTTCTTGCTTTGGGTTTGGTTTCTTCTTGATTTTCTAGTTCCCTGTGATGTGATATTAGTTGTTAATATCTGATCTTTCTGTACTTTTGATGTAGGAATTCAGTGCTACAAAATTCCCTCTTAGCACTGTTTTTCCTGTATCCCAGACATTTTGCTGGCTTGTGTAGCCATTGTCATTCAATGAAATTTTTTTTTTTTTGCTTTTCATCTTGATTTTTTCATTGGCCCAAAGATCGTTCTGCAGCGGGTTGTTCAATTTCCACGCATATATATATTTTTGAGAGTTCCTCTTGGAATGGATTTCTAGTTTTAGTCCACTGTGGTCTGAGAAGATACATGATATTTTTAAAAATTTGCTGAGACTTGTTTTGTGGCCTCACATATGCTCTATCTTGGAAAATGTTTGATGTCCTGATGAGAATAATGTGTATTCTACAGTTTTTATGTAGAATATTCTGTAAATATTTTTAGGTCCATTTGTTCTAGAGTCCCATTTAAATCTAGTGTTTCTTTGTTGATTTTCTACTTTAATGATCTTTCTGTCAGTGGAATGTTGAAGTCTGCACTATTATTATTTCATTTCTTAGGTCTAGTAGTATTTGTTTTATGAATCTGGGAGCTCTGGTGTTAGGCGCATATATATTTAGGATTATTTATATCTTCTTGTTGAGTTGATCCCTTTATCAATATATAATGACCATCTTTGTCTTTTTTTTATTGTTGTGATTTAAAGTTTTTTTTATATGACGTAAGAATTGTTAGTCCTGCTCACTTTTGGTTTCCATTTGTGTGGAATATTTTTTTCTACCCCTTTACCTTGAGTCTATGAGACTCATTATAAGTGAAATGGGTTTCTTTTTTTTTTTTTGAGACAGAGTCTCGCTTTGTTGCCCGGGATAGAGTGAGTGCCGTGGCGTCAGCCTAGCTCACAGCAACCTCAGACTCCTGGGCTCAAGCAATCCTTCTGCCTCAGCCTCCCAAGTAGCTGGGACTACAGGCATGCGCCACCATGCCCGGCTAATTTTTTTTTCTATATATTTTTAGCTGTCCAATTAATTTCTTTCTATTTTTGGTAGAGACGGGGTCTCGCTCTTGCTCAGGCTGGCCTCAAACTCCTGAGCTCAAACAATCCGCCCGCCTCGGCCTCCCAGAGTGCTATGAGCCACCGCGCCCGGCCTGAAATGGGTTTCTTGGAGCCAGCAGATATTTGGGTTGTATGGTTTTTTTAAAAATACATTCTGTCAATCTATGTCTTTTAATAGTGGCATTTAGACAGTTTGCATTCACTGTTAAAATTGGCAAGTGAGATACTGTTGCAGTCATCCTATTGATTGTTACCTAGTTGCTTTGTGTTCTCCCTTGTGCTACTGTTTTATAAGTGCTTTTTACTTTTGAGTGTTTTTACACTGGTGAGTATCTACTGTTATTTTTAGTGTTTAGAGCACTTTTGAGCATTTCTTGTAGGATAGGCCTAATGGTGACAAATTCCTTTAGTGTTTACATCTCGGGGAAAGATTTTATTTCACCTTCATGTATGAAACTCAGTTTTTTAGGACACAAAATTTTTGACTCACAATTATTCTGTTTAAGAAGACTAAAGATGGAACTGAAATCCCTTCTGGCCTGTAAGGTTTCTGCTGAGAAGTCTACTGTTAGTGTCATGGGTTTTCCTTTGTAAATTACTTGATGGTTTTTTTCTTGCAGCTTGTACTAGTTTCTCTTTCACTTTGACTTTGGCCAGACTGATGACTAAGTGCCTTGGTGATGTCCTGTTTGCAGTGAAGCTTCCAGGAGTTTGCAGACCTTCTTCTTTTCGCTTGTCTTAATCTCTATCAAGAGAAGTTTTCCTCTATTGTTTTCTCAAATAGGTTTTCCATGCTTTGTGCATTTTCTTCTCTCTTAAGGATACCCATGATTCTTATATTTGGGTGTTTTACATGATCCCATATTTATCAGAGACTTTCTTCATTTCTCTTGATTGTCATTTCTTCATTTTTGACTGACTGTGTTAATTTGAAAGCCTTGTCCTCAAGCTCTGAAATTCTTTCTTCTGCTTTTGTGAAAATTTTCCATTGTACTTTGAAATTCCCTAAATGATTCTTTCATTTCCAGAAGGTTTGTTATTTTTTTAAAAAAACACTTACCTCTTAAGTGAATTTTTCATTCATGATGTGAATTTTTTTTTTGGCTTCTTTATGTTGGTTTTCAGCTTTCTCATCTATCCCATTGAGCTTACTTGTGATCCATATTTTGAATTCCATATGTGACATTTCAAAAATTTCCTTCATGTTGTAGTCCCACTGCAGGACAGCCCATGTTGTACACTGGGGATGTTGAAACAGCCTAGTTTTTCAGATTGCCAAAGTTCTTATGCTGGTTCCTTCTCATCTGGAGCCTCTTCCCTTAGTTCAAAACAGAGAGGGAGAAATACACTGCCTTTTGGCTCATGCAGGTAGGTGCCCACTGTGGTGTTGCTGGCAGTTAGGGTTGGTTGGACCTCATACCCCTGGGAGAATGTTCAGGTTCCAGTGGTGGTAGAATAGGCTAGGTAATCCCCAGTTGCCAGGCCCCTGGATGGCATGCTTGAATCCTGGGGGCAGCACACAGAGACTGGGATGGCAACTTTGCCCTCTGTCCTCCCTGAGTTCAGGCTCTGGCCATGATAGTGAGGGGTGGGGTGATCTCCTGATCTGGAAGAATGCTCAGGCAGGAGAGGGGCAGAAGCACTATGAACCTGAGACAGGATGGACAGGCACCTCTTGAGATTAGCAGAGATATAGGTAGCTATGTGTTGCATACACCATTCACACCTCCTTCTCTCAGCAGTGACAGTGGTCTCTGTCTTTCTGGGCCACAGAGGCACCTAGATTCCCAGCTCCCCTGCTGACCCAGCTGTAGCAGATGTGATGCACTCAGCTCAATCTGCTGTATGCAGGGTTACCAGGCTGGCTGTGGGGTGTGGGTGAAATGCTCTGGGGGGAAGGTGTGGTTGTGCCAGAGACTTGCCTCCAGGGAGGGTAGGCTCCTCCCAGAAGGGACTGGCAGTTCAGGGACAGGAGTGCTAGCTCCGCTCTCCCTCAGGGGAGGCAGTAGCTTTTGTCCTTGGGCACAGGAATGTACTTGCTATGGCCTTTTATAGGGAGTGGAGTGAGCCCCAAGCTCTGTGGAATCGTGGGTGTGATAGGCACTTTGTCAAAGACAGGGCAGCCCCTCTGAAGAGCTCTAGCTTAATCATTTCCTGTGGAACGTCACTGGTCCTGAGTGGAACCAGCCATTGCTGCCTGGGCAGCATGGACAGGGCAGGGAGGAAGGAGGAGACAGCCTCGAATGGTGTGGAGCTGATTCCCTGGTCCCCTTCGTTCTAAGGTGCTCTCTGGCATGCTGCACTCTCCTCTTGGCTGGAAGTGGCCCACTCTGAATGCCCAGGCTCGAGCACACCCACAGTACCCTCGGAACTCAGCAGCCCCCCAAGGCTGCTGCAGTCCAAGTGGGTGCTAGAGAGCACTGGCTGTGGATCCAGCCATATCAAGACCCAGGACGGGCTGAGATTCCCGGGTGGAGCCAGTTGCAAAAACACTGCCTGTCTGTGAAGGGAGGGCAATGACTTGCACCTTCTGTGTATAAGCCAGGCATAGTGGGCAGAGGACTGTTGGGCGTGCCACACTGCAAGCCTATAACCTGCCCTCCCACAGCTCACCCATACCGAAAACTCGTGCTTGGGAGCACAGGCGGCTATGTCTGCAGCATTGCGTGGTTGGAGGAGGGGAGGTTTGTGTCTTCATGTCCCTTTCCAGACTGCCCAACTTTCAACTTCCAAACCGGTCCCTTGCGCCTGTGACAGAGACGGTGGGATCCCTTCCAGGCACACTGTATACCTGTAATGCTGGAGGGAGTGCCGTCTACTCACAACTCAGTCCCACGGCAGCCTGTAGCAGGGTGGTGGGAAATATCCTAGGTGTGTGTAGGAGGGCTTGGGCTCCGACGTCCCTCCTCAGCCGGAGTTTAGCCCGAGGGCGGCGTGCTGCATGGCTTCAAACTCCTACAATGGCGCCTCCAGCCTGTAACCAGAGAGGGTGGGGCCCTTCGTGCTGGCAGGAAACTATAGGGCGTGCAGTTTGCTTGAGACTTGGTCCCACAGCAGCCAGCTGCAGGATAGTGGGCACTGTCCAGATGTGTGTTGGAAAGCCTGCTTTCCTTGCCCCTCTGCGGCCAGGTGGGGGCCGCAGCTGCATCAAGCCCGAGGGCGGGGCACTGCCGAGTGTCAAATTCCCCAAATGGCGCCTTGACCTGTGACCTAAAGGGGTGGGGCCTCACCTCAGCAGGCAGCATGGTGGGAAACTGTGGAAAATGCTGCCTTCTCACATCTCGGACTCAACGGGAGCCCACAGCAGGGCGGTAGGGACCTTCCCAGGGGCGCGTGGCAGCGCCTGGGACTCTCCATCCCTCCTCGCAGCTGCGCGCGCAGTCACGCCAGTGCTTCCCCGGTATTTGGCTCTCAGAATGGCGCCCGGCTCAAGCTGCTCTAGGCGTGGACGCCTGTGGGATCTGCGTGGGTTCCCTTTCTGGAATAATGTCTCTGCAAAGTCTCCAAGTAGCTCCCTACGTTAGGCCTGCGACCTGCATGGGTCCGGAGGTTCTTTTGTAACCAAGATCGTGAAAGCTTGTCTTGGAGAGTAGACAAGCTTGGAGATTCCCTGGGGGCTGCTTCTTACTCTTTCATTGTTTCCAGAAGCTTCTCCCAGCTGTTAGCCAGCCCCTGGCCGGGCAAGGTGCCCTGAACCCTGTCGTTACCCGCTTTTGGTGCTTCCTGTCACCTCCCGGGTGAATCCTAGTGGTCTCTCCTAGATTATCTGTTTGAAATGTGAGAATCTGCTCACTATTCTGGTTCTTCTCCATGGAGGAGGCACATGCTACCTGTGCCTAGTCGACCATTGTGATCCAACTTCTCTGTTTCTTGTCCACACAGTCTTAGCAATAATCCTTACTATAGGTGACCACAGGATTTATAGTGCAATATGCATCGGATTAAGCACTCAGTAAGTGGCAGCTGTTGTTATCTGTGATTTAAAAAATGTATTAAATGTGAGCAGTAGTGACAGTGTATCTTGATGACTTAGAAGCTCGTAGTAGAGAGCTGACGAGTACTCTCACTTTTTCTGTGAAGGAACCCAGAGCGTATTAAGGTAAACTGGGTCTGGATGCTGGATGATGGTGACGCTGCTAATGGCTTTCTCTCTTTCTGTGCAGAATGTCCCCCCAGACCTCTCCATCTGCACCTTCGTGCTGGAACAGTCCCTCTCTGTCCGGGCCCTGCAGGAGATGCTGGCTAACACGGTGGAGAAATCGGAAGGGGCAAGTACCCAATTTCTGTAGACTTGCAGTGTTTTAATGAATTCAGCTACTGTATGAACAATTTCTTTCACAGGTGTTGGAGATTTTCTTTTTGCTGAAATAAGTGAATGCTTTTTACTTGTGATTTCCTTAGGTTTGACTTCCCGCTTTATCCAGCACATCTGTGATGTCTTAAAAACTTTTAAAAAAATATCCAAACTTGATATGATCTGTGTTACTAAGCCTCATGCTTACGCCTGTGGTTTAAAGCAGACTTTTCTTTGAGCATTTGTGTGTCTCCTTCCGTTTTCTGATCTGTTATGTTACTATTTTACCTTATTGCTTTATGCATGGCTATGTGTCATTGACCTTTATTTCATTTTCAAATGCCTCTAACCATGTGACTGTGTCCTATGCTTCTTTATGGCAAGTAAAATTTCATGGCACTGTTACATATTTTAAGTAACAAAATTACGGTGATATGGATTTAGTCAATTGTAACTTTGCAAACAGCTGATCATTTTCTTCTGAAAACTGAAATTCTTATGCCGTCTCTTAATGCAGGTATTTTTCTTTGACAGCCTATTTGGTTATTTTAATTATTTTCCCTGAGACTTGCTAGGACTGACTTCTGGGCTGTTACCCATTTTTAACCATGAAAGTTTAGAATTAAACAGGAGGATGAATGGTCAAATTTGTGTTTCCTGGTGGGTTTCTTTTCTTTTCTTTTTTCTTTTTTAGTACTGTGATTACTGCAGTGTATGATTTAATAAACTGTAGTATTTCCAGGAATAAAACTGAAAATTTTCTTTTGCCATTATTGATCTATATATTCCTATTTTTGTTAATCATTGTTCCAGTCTAGATAAGTAAAGAGATTAAAAAATTATAATGCATGAGTGGGTATCCATAGAAATGAATGATCAGTTATGATGTAACATTATTTTCATCAGTCTTGTAGTTTTTTAAACTTTAGTGTCATGCAGCTTAGGACTTTAATTGGTTTGTGCATTGATCTAAATCTAATTTGATTTAAATTTTTAACAGTATACTATGAAGTGTGGAGGAGAAAGTTTGTGAATTTTATTTGATATTAGACTAAAAGGTTATTTTATAAAAGTTCCAAATATGTTGTATTTTAATTTTCGAAGTTCATTTTTGGTTGTATCAAAGTTCGAAATTACTATATTCAAATACATAAAGTCTTTTTAAAAATTTTTATTCTTTTATGCAAAATGTTTAGGGTAGTCTTAAGTTAAGAAAGAGTAAAAAAGTTTGTTAATTCAGTTAGCTTAGTTTCTATCTGAAATAGTCTCTCCTGATTTTTAAACATCACTGAGTCATATCAACTTTGAAATGCAGATCTGTCTTTAGAAAGAAAAATCATTTTTCTTTTACATTAGCATTTAGAAAAATACATATTTCTATTTCATCTATCTTTGTAGATACCGTCTTAGAACTATATTGCCATAAATTTAGTTTTTCTGTTGCTAAGCTGCTTTTTCTAAATTTAACAACTTTGGAAAGATCTTTTATCTCCTTCAAATCATGAGGTTGGACTAAGCAAGCTCTAAAGTTTCTGAAGTTTCTGTGCATACAGGAAGTAATTTGAAATGCTGTTTTAGGATTTATGTTTTTAAAATATTAGGTAGACATTCTGGACCCCTCAAACATTTTCATTTAGCTGAATTTAGTTTTGAATTTTTCTCTGTCTAGAAAGTTTCTGTCAGAGATAAAGTAGTAATTTATGTGAGATGTGGAACACCATTTTATAAAGCCAAGAATGGCTGCCATAAGACATTAATTAGGAAATATAATTTGAGAAAAATCTGCTGTAGGAAAGAAATATATTTCGTGGAGCTGAATCTCACTTTTAGCTACTGGTCACTTTTAGAAAGAAACCGCTGTCAAATAGCTCAACAGGGTACTGTATTTTAGGGGAAAAAAATTTTCTCTATTAGACTGCTGAGTAGTTTTGATTATACCCAGGAGTGATATTCAAAATATTTAATAGCTAGTTTGCCTCAGGTACGAGTTAATCAGAGTAGCCCCCAGCCACAGTGCCGGAGGAAGGGTCCTGGAGATCTCTGTTTTATACTTATGGATTTGGGGGTGGCCTGCATGATTTCAGGGGTATCTGGGAGGACAGTATCTCGGACGGTTAGGGAGCACTCTAGTGACTTGGGGCAGCCACTGTTTACCAAGAGGGATAGATGTTTTCCACCTTAACGACCATTTTGGTCATAAGAGTGCATGCTGGCTAAATAGCACGTCTGATTATATGTGATCCGTGGATGTTGCTGGCACTTGGAGGAATCAAGTCTTTGGACTCCAAGGGTCTCCATATCATCTTTTCTAGTGTCTTATAATATGTCCTTTAAACCCATTGTGGAACTCTAATGGCAAATCATTTTGTCAAGCAAATTGTTACCTCCAACTTAATAAATCATATACAGTAGATTTCCTTAAACAAAGATCCACTTTTCCCGGCATGAAGTGTGTCAGCAAGGTAGTGCTAGTTTTCGTGAGATCATTTCTTTCTTTTCCAATTAGCAGTGTATCAAAAAGAACAGTGTGTACTACCTGATCTCCTACTCTTTCATAATCATCTTTCTTTGCAAAGCCTTGTTATTTTTAAAATAATTCTTCCTGAATTCCTTGTGTAATTCAGTAAATTGAATGGACTATTTAATGTCCAAAATGCTGCCCTATGCACATAGCAACACAGCATACTTGGTAATAAGGAAAAGTTTTCCATTTAGAACCATGCCTTTGCTTTTTGTGGTTAAGGACCACTTTGCTCATATTCTTGGGTCCATGAATAAATGCATGGTTTTCATAAAGGTGAAGGAAACCTACTAGGAAGTTCCTAACATTATTTGTGACAAAGAAAAGTATGAAAATTATTAGTAACAAAAGAAGAGGTATGTAACATGAAACAGGAAAAATATTACCTAATTTTTGAAGTTTTGGTTCCCTAAGGAGTTGCTTATTGTGACTGTTAGTAAAATAACTAATATTTTTGTGGCACCGAAAGCGTTCTGAAGGATTTCATATAAAGGGATTTTTTTTATTTATTTATTTTTTATTTCAGCATATTATGGGGGTATAGATGATTAGGTTACGTATGATGCCCTTGCCCTCCCTCTCCCCCAAGTCCGAGCTTCAAGTGTGTCCATTCCCCCGGAGGTGCGCATCGCACTCGTGGTTTGTGTGTATGACTGTCCCCTCCTCCCCCCGCCCCCTCCCCCTGCCCAGCATCTAATACATGTTATTCTTGTATGTGCACTTAAATGTTGATCAGCTAATACTAATTTGATGGTGAGTACATGTGGTGCTTGTTTTTCCATTCTTGGGATACCTCGCTTAGTAGAATGTGTTCCAGCGCTTTCCAGGAGTATACAAGAGGTGCTATATCACCATTGTTTCTTAAAGCTGAATAGTACTCCATGGTATACATATACCACAGTTTATTAATCCACTCATGTATTGATGGACACTTGGGTTGTTTCCACATCTTTGCAATTGTGAATTGTGCTGCTATGAAATTTGAGTGCAGATGTCCTTTTCATATAAAGGGATTTTTAAAAATATTTATTTAATAAAAATAGTGAGAGATCTAGATGTGATATCTACGTAACTGCATCGAATGTCATTTAGCTTTATTCTTATTTAAAGCATGTCAGTAGTAAGTAAGCCAAGACCTGTGTATGTTTATCTTAGTAACTGCTCATAGAACCTTTAAGATCTTGAGGATGGAGACAATACACATGCAACAAAACGAGAAAATGTCATTTGGAACAGTGCCCATCTCTTTGGCCCAGTTGTGCCTGGATTTCTGTATATGCCCATCTTTGCTTCTGTTATTCCTTCTGTTCTCCCCCTGAGTTTTATGTATTTCTGGATAACTTGTCTACTTCTGAATCTTTCTCTATATATCTCTTCTTGCTCTTTAGATTTGTTTTGCATCCTGGTGATAACAGTGTGGGGTTAAAAGCAGAGCCTTTGTTGTCTTAGAGAACTGTTAGAGAATATTAGTTCTGCCATGTGTTAGCTCTGTGGCTTTGGGGAAGGTAATTCTTTATCATTGAATTTTGGTTATTATTAAATGATAGTGTATGTAGAATATTTAGCACAATGTAAGCACATGGCTTACAGTGGTTATTACTGTTGTTTTATTTATTCTTATACTTGCATATTCCCGTTGTTGGAATGTTACTAATTCTTGACTTCCTTCTCTCTGGCCTGATGACCTCCTTCCTCTGGGATCTGGGCTAGTCCAATTCCCTCTCCTTCCCCTTATTATCCCAACTGGTTCTGGCATGTGGAGTTTGCCCGTTTAATCATGACATGACTGTGTTAAAATACAGAGTCAATAATAGCATTTGGTTACTATGTGTTTTATAGTTAATAAAATTTAGTAATTTAAGTGATCATGTACTTTTGGCTCTTTATTTTATCTTAATTAATTCACAGAACATTTTGATGAACACTTTCCTTCATAAAATTTTATTTTTTACTATCTAGTGTAATTTAGATATTCCATTTTACGTGAGCACAGATGTCAAGCGAGAGGTGACATAGTGTAGTGGAAAGAGCTTTGGTTTTAGAGTCCATGAAATTTATTGAAAATAATACTTTTTCAAATAATATTTATAATATTTACCATTTATTGAAAAGGAATTGCTTTTGTTTAATGCCATGAGTGCAATACATGGCTTGTATATTCTATTTAGGCAAGTATATTTTGAAGATACAACATTGACGTGACTTTCTGTCTTTTGGTTCAGTTGTTTCTGGGAGAATTGTAGGACCCTGTCCCTTTCAGCTTTGGCATATGATCTCTTGACTGTTGGTCCCTTTGTCTTTAGAGTATTGTAGCTTGAACCAGGAAAAATAAAATAAAATTAACAAATATTTGCTCCTTACATCCTGTTCTTTGATGGGGGAGTAGGTTGAAATTTATAGTTTAGTGATTGGGATTTGTATTATTCATTCATTTCAATTTATGTCCTACGTATTCCTCATCATTATGGGCAGTTTACTGTAATATAAATTATGAATGATACTTCTAAAATCTATAAAATTCAGGACATAATATTATAAATATCATGAATAATATTGAATTGAATATTGAATAAATTTGGTTTTAATCGTTTATTTACTTAATGCAAGGTTTTTGAACATTTATAAGATAACATATCTTGTAAAGCCTCTGTGGATATAAAGAAAATAATATGTGAGTTTTGTCATCAATGAGTTTATGACTACAGGGATAGAAAACCATTATAGTATGTTATGATGTTTGTTTTCATAGCAGTATATATAATTATAATGTTAGCATGAAGAAGGAATTGGGTATGTGGAACTTATTATTCCTTTAAAATTTTTTGGACTTTTTAGAATCATTTCCAAAACAAAAGTAATATTAAAACTATTAATATAAAAATCATTTCAATTTTTTTCCAAGGAACATTTGAGCTCATTAGATTATTTTTAAAAATTCTAATAGAAAACAATACTTACCAGGAAGACAATGCATATATAGCATGTCCAGAGATATTAATAAAATGATTTTTATGTTTCAGTTTACTAAAAGAGTTTATTATTTTATATCAAACTTTAAGAATGTTTCCTATTTCTAAATTATATACTGTCTTTTCATTAAAAGTACAAAATACTACAATGATGTAATTGTTAAAAGAGATACATCCATCAGACTCAGACTTGTCCAGTTTTTATGAAAAATGGAGCTGTAGAATGTGGAGTGTTGTTAAAATATTTGTGTCCTTCTTCTAATAAAACCCTGGTCTTTTTAAGGCATGTACTCTGAGAGCATTCAGAAATTCATCAAGAAGCAACTAAATTTACTGGCAAATGAATTTTTAAAAATACATTTTTTAAACATTAAAGCACTATAAATGAGTTTTTAAAAAGTACATTTATCAAATACCGAAGCACCAATTTCAGAGAAGTAATTGCATCTAAGATCATTTTATATAAATGCAAGAGCAAAAGCTGCAGTTGAAGATCTATGGTGTATCTCGTAGTGGTTAAGTACAGAGATTATAGAGCAAACTCCCTGAGGTCAATTCTTGGTAATGTAAGTTACATAACATTTCTGTGCCTCAGTTTTCTCATTTATAAAGTGGGGAAAATAATAGCATGTTCCTTATAGAATTCTTGTGAGAATCAAATAATTTAATATAAGTAAAGTGTGCAGAGCAATCCTGGCATGCAGGAAGCACCATGGGTATGCTGTCATCATTATTAAGATTTCTGTGTTGATAATGTCTGAATAAGCTCCTACCAGATCTCACTCTTCTGGAGAAAACAACTATAGTTAACTCTGGACCAAATAAAAAAAAAAACAAGCAACCAACCAACAACCACCACAACAAAATCCCCCATTTCCTGAAGGTTCTAGCCATAGTTTCCCATGGCTGCTGTAACAAATTACCACCAATTTGGTGGCTTAAAACAACATAAATTTATTATATTATGATTTTGGAGATCACAAGTCTAAAATCAGTCTCCCTTGGGCTAAAATGAAGGTGTTGGCACGACTGCATTCCTTTTAGGGGCCTTAGGGTAGAATCTGTTTCCTTGCCTTTTCTAGCTATATTCTGGCTTGTGGCCCATCTTCCATCTTCAAAGCCAGTAGTGTACCATCCTGTAACATGTTCCCAGGTTACGGGGATTAGGATGTGGACATCTCTGGGCACCATTATTGGGCCTACCACATCATGGAAGTACCAAGCTTGAGTAAGATGTTGACAAGATCAAATGAAAATCAGAGCAATCTAGTTGAGCAATGATGGGAAAGTCTTCTTTGATTTGACAGGAGCCGGATTTCCTGTAAACCAATCAATATGAATTTCAGTCTATCTTGTGTACATGCCAATTCATAGATTCAAACACATTTTGCATTTGAAAGATTTTATTCTTGTGAGTTTTCAGTATTTAATCATAGTTACAAAAGTGGATCTTAATATTTCTTTAATGTCTTTATTCTTCTGGTATTTTGGAATCTGTTCAGTGGTACTACATCTTAAAGACTTGTTCAAGCTCTGGGGAAGACAGGCAAAGGATAAAAAACAAAAAGAGTTGATGTTGTGACCATCCTGGTTGAGTTTTATGTTAATATTTTCTTTCCATTTGCTTTCTCTTAATTAAAACAAGTTGGGGTAGTGTGGAGGAAAACAGAAGGGTTCATGCATCTTATGGTTCGTATGATAGAGATGTATTCTGTACATTATTAAAAGTAAGTTTCTCAGGTGGCAGGGCTGATGACTCACTGCAAAAAAATGAAATTTACTTTAATACTTAATATTGTTCATCTGTTTTCAAACATGCTCCACACATCGTAAGTCTCTGGGAAAATATAGAATTAAACTCCATTAAAATACAGAATTAATTTGTAAAATGGTGACCCTGCTTTTATATATTGCAAGTATAGCAGATATGTGCCTTTGGAGAGACCACAGCCCAAAGATTGGACTAGGCAGCTATCAACAAAGAAAAATAATACCACACTATTTTTGTGTTTCAGCAAGATATCTTCCTGCAATATAATAGGAACGCAATAAATTGCATTATATGTATATATATATATATCCTCATTTGTTTATTTTTTTGATTAATGTTAGTGTTAAAAGTAATTAGTTTCTACAATGCATGCAATATGAAATATACTTACATTTCAGTATACAGTTCAATTACGGAGTCATTTAAACCTTTTATTTTTATAACAGTATTATAGAAGAGTATAAAATAAAAATACCTTCCTCACAATCCTTCTCCAACCCACCCCACCCTCACCACCAGCCACAGCTAAAAGATTGATATATAGCCATCTAGAGCTTTCTGCATAAAAATAATTTTACTTAAATAAAATTGTATTGTGTACTATGCTCTCATCTTTTACCATTCAATTGTATGTGTTTTTTAAAAAAATAAGGACACAAAAAGTCCAGGGGAAGAGAGGATTCAGACTTAGTTCATCAGGGCTCTGGCTCTGCAGTTCTCTTTACTCTGTTCTCCCTGCGTGTGTGTGGTTAGCACGCTCACTTCCCCTGTGATTACAAGATGTGGCCATTTCATTTTGGATGATATCCAAATTCAGCTTCACCCATTTGTACAAAAAAGAGCTGACTTTCTTTAGTTCTAAGAATAAGGCACTTTCCCCAGAAACTTCCTGGTACAATTCCCCTCATGCCCATTGTCACATACCCATGGCTAATTTGTTTCCTGGCAAGAGAAAGTGGGGCCAGCACAACTGGCTTAAACCATGGGGGTGGTGAGAAGGAAGGATGGCTCTGAAAATAGGGTTTTTAAAATTGGGACGACAAAGAAGGTTGTACGTGTAAATGAAGGTTAGCTAATTTCTAGCATTGTCTGCTACAAGGCATAGCAGACACCGAGTTAACATCCTGATATCCTTAATTGGGAATATTTATATTTAGGATCCTCCAGTTTCTTGAGCCAAACTAGGACCAGCAAGGCAGATCCTTATCTAGGAAAAGAAATCGAAGTCTGTGCTCAGGTGCCTCCATGGCTGGGAAATAGAAACCCCACCTGACTGATTTATGCAGTGTTCATTCCACAAAAATATATTGAGTCGCTTTTGTGAATTCTGGGGCTGGGGATAGAGCGATGAATAAGAATATATCCTTGTCCTGGAGAAACTTATCAATCTAATAGAAAAGAGAGAAGATAAATAATCATAATGTGGTACGAGGCATGGTTTGGGTAAATAGTTCAATGAGAGGGCAGAGATCTAATTATGTACTCAACACTACCCCCCTGTGCATTCTCAAAGCTGTAAAATGCTTAATGGATTAATGTGTTTATATTGTAGATAAAATATCATACTACTAACTATTTATATGTGAAACTGTAATTCCCAGATACCTAGTATAACTTAGTGTAGTATTTCAAGAAGCTGGGTCCTGTTTACCTTTCTGTTTGGGCACATCTCTAATAAAGCATAAATACTGCTTCAGGAATGAGGCTATAATGCTGATAAATTGAAAAATTTACTGATTGATGTGATATTTAACCAGCATCTTGTTGAAAACCTCTGTACAAATATATGTACCTGCCCTTTGTGTGCAAAATCAGTGCAGTGATTCAAAGGTGAATGTGATTATAATCTCCTGAAGGGCTCACAGTTAAATATATTCACTGAGCAACAGCGATCTGTCACTTATGTGATTTGTCTGTGGTTGAAATATACATCTTCTATTTGTAGACACTTTCTGTTACACCGTCTTTCTGTTTGCAGAAAGACAACTTTCTACTCAGTAGCTAAAGGATACTACATATTTCTATGTATTTGAATGACATGGTTTCCAGAGACTCCAGCATCAAACTCAATAAGGAGGGCAATTTAATTAGCATGTAATTGAATCACGGTGGCACAAGTAGGCACTGTTTTAGATTATGAATCTTGAATGTATAGATTATTTTATTTGATTAGTGTCATTCAATTTGGACATCTTCCTCAGATTTTTTTGTGTTTATAACAGAAAAAAATATTTTTCACGTGTAAATATTTGATAGCAAATGAATGAGATAGTAAATTTCTGATTCAATAGTGATAAATTATTCCAAAATTTACCTGTGATTTAAAGGTATTCAGAACCTATTGAGTCAGCTTTCCTCTAATTTTTATTCCCTTAAAGTTCTAACTTTATTTTTCAAAAATATTTTCTTAAAGTTCTAACTTTTTTTTAAAAAAAGGAAAGAACGTTTTAGTCTAGTTTGATGGAATACTTCTTTCTTTCACCATTCTTTATGAAATAGTACTGCCCATTACTTCTCTCATACCCTCCCCCCCAAAAAACCCAAAACACAACAACTAGCACTTCTTATCTTGTTTGTGTTTTCTCCAAAGCACGTATTACCTTCTGACATGCTGTATTCCTGGTCTGTTTATTGGCTGCCCATTGGAGTGTCAGTCTCGCTAGGGCAGGGCTTTTGGTCTGTTGCGTTCACTTGCTATGCCACTAAGGCCTCAGACAACGCGTGTTATGTGCTAGATATTCAGTAAATATTTGCTATTAGGAGGGACTGCAAGGTAGAATTCAAACACCCAAAATTAAGGGCCCGAAAACTGCCAAAAGTTCTGTTTCTGCTACCGTAGTAATAGTTGTGAACGCGTGGTAGAGCTTGTGCACATTAAGTGCAGCTCTTTGTTTACCTTGCCTCTCTTGGAGAAAAGGAGTATTTTTGGACAGAAAAGTGAGAAAATAGCTTTTTGGGGTTAGGTAACCAAGCATCCTTGTTTGCCTGGCACAGTCTAGGTTAACCTGTGGTCCCAGCTTAATTACTATCAGGTTCCCCTTTCACTGTCCAAAGTGCCCCTGTCTGGATGAGAAACTATGTGGTCATCCCCTGTCATGGCACCTTTGTGAATCAGGTAAGAGTTACAGATCCTCTTACCAGAAACCAATGCAGAAAATATGCACACATACAGCATCTTGCGTATAGTTTCTGATTTTAAGACTTAAAAGGAATCCATACAACTTTTTTTTACTTGTCTTAAAAAAACTCTAGTTTTAACTTTTTTTATTTTTAACTTTTATTTTTTATTTCAGAATTTTATGGGGGTACACACATTTTGGTGACATAATTTGCTTTTGTACAGTTGGAGTCAAAGTTATAAGTGTGCCCGTCACCCAGTTAGTGTGCATTGTACCCGTTAGCTCATTAGCAGCTGCTTCAGCCACACGTTCTGAGAAACTATGCTTTTTGGCACGTAGTCTCAGAGCTGTGAGAGAAAGGCAAAGACCAGTAGGATCTACATTACATGAGCACTGGAGAGACCAGATGGAACATTCTGATAGTTAACATGAGGCCAACAGTGGTGGTACAACCACATTGCTTTCATGTGGCTTCTGAGATAATGCCAAGACCATTAAGACCATTCTAAGACCACATGGAACTGTGGAGTTCTTTACTGGAAAAGGAAACCTTAGAACTGTTCTTAGACCATTGATAAAACACAGAGAGCAGCACACCAAGAGCGCACAGAATGGGCTTACAATTTTACTGCACTGATTTCCATAGCTCTGGAAAAAGTGAGCCTTGTGTGAGATGAGAAGAACATACTGAAAAGCATTGCATTATCTGACAAAAGGGAAAAGTATCCCAGACCTCACCCAACAGTGAGATTGGACAGTGCAAAGATAGAGTTAAGTGAAAGGCAAATAACAGCAGAGACCACAGAAGAAGCAACAGTTAAACCAGCAAAATTGGAGACTTTGTAAGCTGGAGTCAATTGTATTTGTTCACTGTACCTATATATGATGGGTAACTATGCTCCAGGCTCTGTGTGGAGTAAATGGTGAGAAAGAGTCTGAGGAGCTAGGGTTGCTTCTTCCAGAACAGGACATCAGTGGAATGTATGCATTGGAAATACAAGCACTCAACAAATGGTTATTTGGATGAAGGAATAAAAACAAGATATCAGGGTCAAGGATAAAAACTGAGATTGTCTTTACACACTTATGGCCTAGAAATTTTGTTTTGTTCCTAATAGTTTACAGAAGTTTTACTGTGTATAACCATATACTATATTACATGTAAGGAAATTAATTGTATCATTTATTGATTCATGAGGTATAGGCTCTAAACCTCCACAATGGATTTGAGGTGCGTGGTATTAATTATTAATATATATATTTAAATTTAGTAGATTTGTATGTAGTTTCCCCATAAGGGGTCCTTTTAGTTCCTCTGGAAAGTCTATTCAAGCATTGGTTAGGAAGAAATATGTACCTGGGTGGATCCAGCCGGTAATTGGATCACCCCCTGGGTGTTTTCTCAAAAGCTGCCTTGATTATGTCTTCTTAGTTCGTTTACTTGCCTATGGCTGTTGCACAACTGTCCCTGGAGGAGGTTGTTCCTTATTTAATTGTTGTCATGTGACCTCAGTTCTTATGAAAAAATTTAAAGCTCTAGTTTTTTTCTATTTCTAGGTTTGGTTAGTTCTTCATACTATCTACTCTCTATCCAAAGTGGACTCACTCCCTGAATATGCTCCATTTTCTCCAGGGATATAGTCTCATATTCTTGCCACGCTAATTCCTCAACCTAGAATTCTGAGCCTTTCAAAAATTCACCCCATCCTTCTCTGCACATGCCCAAGGTTTCTGCCTTGAATCCTTTCATGATCTTCTCAGCCAGAAGTGGTATTTCTACTCATGGAGTCCCTTATCACTGGGTTTTTAAGTTTGCTTAGTTTTTCTCTCATATTATATAATGATTATTTGGTATGTATTATATATTTTTTCTTTATGTTAGAATCTGGTTTTTTTCAATGTCCGAAAATGTTTTTATTTCACTTCTGTTTTTAAAACAGTTTTAGGTTTATTAGAAATTGTTTGGAAAGTACAGACAGTTCCCATAAACCCTCCCTACCACCCGAACTTTCCCTATTATTAGCATCCTTGTCTTTTCATGGCTTGATAGCTCATTTATTTTTATTCATTGACTACTATTCCATTGTATGTATGCACCACAGTTTGTCTGTTCATTCACTTATTGAAGGACATCTTGGTTGCTTACTACCACATTTTGGCTGTTAAGGATGAAGCTGCCTTAAACTTTTGTGCAAGTTTTTGTGTGGACATACATTTTCAACTCCTTTGGTTAAATACCAAGGAGTGTGATCATATGTTAGATCATACAGTAAGAGTATGTTTAATTTTGTAAGAAACTGTAAAACTCTCTTTCAAAATGGCTATACCATGTTGTGTTCCAGCCAGCAGTGAATGAGAGTTCCTGTTGTTCTACATCCTGTCTGGCATTTGATGTTGTCACTGTTGTAGATTTTGGCCATTGTAATAGGTGTACTTTGGTATCTCGTTGTTTAAATTTGCAACTTCCTGATGATATATGATGTGGATCATTTTTTCATGTGCTTATTAGCCATCTGTATGTCTTCACTGGTGATGTGTCTGTTCAGATCTTTAGCCTAGTTTTTAATCGGGTTGTTTGTTTTCTTATTGTTGAGTTTTAAGAATTCTTTTTATATTCTGGATACCAGTCCTTTATCAAATAAGTGCTTCGAAAAGATTTTCTCCCAGTTGTAGCTTATCTCTTTATTCAGTTAGAAGTGTCTTTCACAGAGCAGTTTTTAATTTTAACAAAGCCCAATTTATCAGTCTTTCTTTCATGGATCGTGGCTGTGGTGTTATATCTAAAAAGTCATCGCCAAACCCA
>NW_012152618.1:2148841-2151111 GCF_000956105.1 Propithecus coquereli | reverse complement strand
TGTTACTCTAAGTCTTTTGCCTTCCTATGTAAATTTTCGAATCAGTTTGTCAAAATCCACAAAATAACTTGCTGGGATTTCGACTGGGATTGAACTGAATTGTTAGAATTTGAAAACAATAATCAACACTTAAACGTGTATATAGTAATAACATTCATCGGGTGGGGCAAGGGCAATATGCATAACCTAAACATTTGTACCCCTGTAATATGCTGAAATAAAAAAGATTAAAAAAAAATCACTGTATTCCTCTTTGTACTCACTAATTTTTCATATAAAATAGATCTAAAATTTAAGACTTTATTTTTATATGGAGTTTATTATTTAAATCTAGCTGGAATTTAAGATTAGTATTTAAGTTGATTTTTTTCCAACACCTAAGTAAAAGTTCTATCGTTATCCACGACTGATGATTCCCTTCCTTACATTTATTGTGATGACTTTTTAATCATACATTAAATTCATACACATTCCCAGATGTGGTACTCTAACCTAAATATTCTGTAACGAAGTCTGTGTGTCATTATGTCCAATGACACTGATTTAATCCCTGTATTTTAATAAGGCTAGTCCCACCTCATTGATTCTCCTCTCACTAAATTGTTCATGTTCTTCTTAACTATTTATTCTCCCAAATGAAATTACCTGTGGTATTTAATTTAACTTAGTAATTCTGATAAGTAGCCTCCATGGAAGAGATCTATCCTATTATTTACTTAGCACCCATTCACTTGCATTTGTTAACATTGAGGTTTATATAAGAGCCGTTTAAACATTTTATGTGCTTAGATAAAGGAGGTATTGGTAATTTTGAGTTAGAAAGTGCACATATCCTGAGGATTTGAACAAATTCAGAAAGCATTTAAGTAGTATTACAGGAACTGTTTCTATTCTAAAGTAGGAATAATTTAGGAAGCAGTAGATCTTAGTTCTTTATTACCTAGTTTAAATTTTAAAAGACATAATTTAAACTTCTGAATAAAAGCTCTAAACCCTTTCTTTGAATTAAATCATGCATCTGTTAGTGTGTGAGGTTGCTGAGTTTATTGTACTGTGTAAGTCTACTTCATTGTTTGACAGATCTGAAAAAATAGGAGAGTTCTGCCGGATTAAGACAAAACCAGAGTAAAGCCAGGAAATTGGGCTAACATATAATTCAGTGAATTACTGGACTTATTTTTGTGACTCCATTTGCTTAATTAAGTTTATGGTAAATTTCTTTCTCAAACTGACGGCAGAAAGGACTTTGCACTTTAACTGCAGGCAGTTAAAGTACAAATCACGTACAGTATTGCAGTATGGAGAGATGCTTTTCTTCTTATTTATAATTTCCCCAACATAATTAATGCCATGTCTATTTGTCCTAATTTAGTACTTGTATGTTCCATTTTAAAATTACTTGATCTGCTCCTGGGAGCATTTAGGTAGGTACCTCAGTTTGAGGTTCAGAGAATCTGTGATTATATTATTTGTAAGCATATATCAAAAAGAAAAAGAAAAGAGAAAAAGAAAAAAATTCTTGCTAACTAATGAGGCTAAGAGTTTTAGGAGAGAAAGCAAATATGAAAGTACCTAGCACAAAACCTGTGATAGTAGGTTTTCAGTAAGTATTAGTTTCTTTCCCCTTCCATTTTTAAGGGATAAACTCGTTGCTTGTTGAAATTGACCTAATGTTTTAATGAAAGTGTATAATGTGGGTTTCATTTAATTCTTTGTTAATGACACTTTGGCCACATATTCAACAAATCACTAGGCACCAGGAAATCTATTATATGTATGGTTTTTGTTGGGAAGAAAACATCGAAGCCAAAAACAATGTCATTTTAAATTGTTTTGAATGTTTTACTGTTTGGATCAGACCTTGTTTGAAAAATTTAGAGAAGCAGTTTAATAGTTCCATTTTCAGGTTGTAGTAGACTATAGGAAGTAGGAAAATAAAAACAAACAAACAAAAAAACCAAAACTTCCCCAAACTAGAAAAGTTTTGAAAGGATTTAATTAAGAGGATTTAATTAAAAGGTATTAAATTATAAAATAAATCTGTTTAAGGGCATTGGAAACTTATGAGGTAGCTAGGACTTGAGGGGACCAAAATCCCAGAGGTTAGAGAAGTGCGTTGAGGTGGGTCTCACATTCTTTATACCACTTTTCCCTCTGGGGCATTTAATGAGTATTAATCTGGGCACAGATTAAGACAGAAAAGCTTGCAAAATGTATGTAATCTTAGGCCTGCCACGGTAGGCAGAATTCAAAGATACAAGATCTTGAAG
>NW_012152618.1:2145245-2147582 GCF_000956105.1 Propithecus coquereli | reverse complement strand
AAAAATAATCACCAACCCTGTATTCTAGTCAGATAAAATATCCTTCAAAAGTGAACATGAAATATAGACATTTCCAGACAAACAAAAAAGGGAGATAATTTAGAGATAGGAGACAGAGTTCTTCATGAAGAAGGGAAATGATACCAGATTGAAAAAAGTATATGCAGAAGGAAAATATGTGGTCAAATGTAAGTCAATGCTACCTATACAGAATAATTATATTATCACCATATAGGGTTTAAAATATATGTACAATTAAAATCCACAAAAATAGTAAAAAGGTGGGAGAGTGTAAAATTTTTAAACATGTTATAAGGTCGTAACTTTTTCTGGAACATGCTAAAGTTACTAATTTGTATTATATTATTAAATGTCATGGATTTATATGTAATCTCTAGAGTACTAACTAAAATAATACTAAAGTATAACCACAACCTTCCAGAAGGAAAATGGAATATCAAAATATTTGATTAATGTAAAAGAAGGAAGAAAGGAGAGAAATGAAATAAGAACATATGGGGCTGAGTCTGTTCTAAAATTAGATTATAATAATGGTTCACAACTCTGTAAATACATTAAAAAGCACTGAAATTACATACTCTAAACAGATGAACTTTCTCAAATGTAAATTATATTTCAATAAAGTTAGGTAAATAGAACATGAGACCAATGGAATACAAATAATGAGATGGTAAATATAAACTCATATTTCAATAACAAAACTAAATAAATGGACTAAAATATGCCAATTCAAATTCTTGGATTGTCAGACTTGATTAAACAATACTAGCAATTATAAGCTGTTTACCAGAAACATACTTTATATTACAATTAGGAAAAAAACCTTCATATTGAGAACAAAAGAAACTGTAAATTGAAATAACTTATTGTATGTATTAATACCTATGATTTTAAAAACTCAAATTAATGACAGTCCATATTTTATATATAAAAAGACTATTATAGAAAGGGTAAAAATTACATGATGGCAAAGTTATATATATGGCAAAGTTGAATCAAAGGAAAGCTGATATATTAATATCTGAGAAAGAATCTAGGGCTAAAAGTATTGCTAGAAATAAAGATGTACATTTCATTATGATTAAAGGATCAGTTTACAAGAAAAATAGAATAATTCTGAATTTATATGAATCTAATGATATAGCTTTCAAATTTACAAAAACAAAAAAGACACAATTATAAAGATAAGTCAACCCATTAACAGTCAAGGTATAAGATCACACCTCTCAGTAGCTATTACAATAATCAGGCAAATAAATAAATGAGGATATGGAAATATTAACAGCATGATTAGTTAACATACATAAAATCATATACAGACTACTGCACCAGATGCCGAGAAAGTCCACATTTATTTCAAGTGCAGATGGAGCATTTACCAAAACTGATTATGGAGCAAGTATAAACAAAATTCAGAGGTTTGACATAATTTGAATGTTTTCTTTGATCATCATAGAATTAAGCTAGAAATCAGTAGCTAAAAGATAAATTGAAAATCCATAAGTTTACGAAAGAGTTAGTTACAATGAAATATTATGAAACATTTTAAATTGGATAATAATAGGAAAAATGAGACATACCTAAAGCTGTGGATACAGTTAAAACTGTTTAGAGGGAAATTTTTGGCCCTAAATATCTAAGGACTGAATAATCAATTATCTAAATATCTCAAGAAGACAACGAAAAGAAAAAAACTGAAAAATGTAGAAAGAAGACATAATAAATAACAATTTATGAAATAGAAACAAATTATGAAAACGAACAGTTGGTTCCTTGAAAAGACTAATAAAATTGATGAACTCTTAGCAAGACTGAACAAGACAAAAAATAGAATATAAAACTAACAATATTAAGAATGAAAATAGGAAATCACTGCAGACAGAACCTCCAAACAATTAGAATATAGTAAGATAATACTGTGTATAACTTTATTGCAATGGATCTCAAATTTCCTAGAAAAATACAGTTTTAGAAAAATACAGTTTACCAACCCGAACACTAGAAATGGAAAATAGTGAACTGTCTTAGGTCTATTAAAGAAAATGAATTGGTAATTAAAAGTCTTACCACAAAGAAGTCCAGGCCCAGACAGCCTTACTGGTTATTTCTACCAAATATTTAAGGAAGCAATAATACCAATTTTCAACTCTTTCAGAATACTTCCCAGCTGATTTTAGAATCAGGCTAACAATCCTGATTCAAACAATGATGAAGACTCTGCAAGAAAAGAAGCTAAAGGCTAATATCCACTGTGGACATAGATGCAGAAATTCTCCACAAAATATTAGCAAATCAAATCCAATGATATATCAAATT
>NW_012152618.1:2129016-2144520 GCF_000956105.1 Propithecus coquereli | reverse complement strand
AGATGTCAAGAATTATTTTAATTTTAATGTTGCAATATATAAGATAGTTTGGTATTGACACAGACATAGAAAAATAGGCCAGAATATAATGGAGTTCATAAATAGATTCACACATTAGTCACTTAACACATTAGTAGGTGACAGTGCAGAGCAGTAGAGAAAGGATTATCTTTTTATGAATGGTACTGGGTCCATTGGATACCTATATGCGGGTAGCGGGGACAAATCTTGACTCCCCCCCCACCAATATCATACCCAAAAAATCAATACCAGGTGGGTTGTAGCTGTCAGGTGAAAGTTAAAATAATAAATTTTCTACAAAATAGTGCAGGAGACTCTCTTCATGGAAAAACACCACAATTATGAAGGGCAAGATTGATAAATTGTACGATTAAGATTGACTGTGTTCATCAAAGTTGCCATTAGGAGACTGAGAAGGCAAGACGCAGACTGGGAGTAGGTATTTGCAATGCATATATGACAAAGGATCTCATTCTTGAAAAATGTGAAGAACTCTGACAAGTCAAGAAGAAAAAAAGACAATATATGAAAAATGGGTAAAAGACTTGAGCAAATACTTCTTAACAGTGATTCTTCAAATGTCCAAAAGCATATGAAAAAAGTGCTTCATCTCAGTAGACACCAGAGAAATGTAGATTGAAACTGCAATGAGGTACTACTACACACCCACCGGAACAGCTAAAATTAAAAAGACTATTAATAGTTACACCAAGTGTTGGTGAATATGTAAAGCAAGTGAAACTCATACACTGCTGGCAAGAGTGTAAACTTACACAACCATTTTGGAAACTGGCAGTATCTACTGTAGCTAATTTATACATCAGTGACCCAGTAATTCCACTCCTGGTGCATACCCAATAGAAATGTGGTCATGTTATTCACTATAAAGATGTGCAAGAATGTTCATAACAAAGTTATTTGTAATAGCCACAAATTGGAATTAACTCAAATGTTTGTTAGCAGTTAAATGGATAAATTGTGATATATTCATACAATGGGTTATTGTAAGGAGTAAAATTGAATTAACTACTACTACATGCACAGCATGATGAGTCTTAAGAACTTAATGTTGACTAAGGAAGCTAAATACAAAAGAGAGCATATTCTTTTATCTAAAATCAAAAAAGGCAGAACTGATCAATGGTGACAGAATAATGGTTACCTTTGAGGGGATGTGAGGACAGCCTCTAGGTCGTAGGTACTGTCTATTTTTAAATCTGGATGCTGATTACATGGGTTTGTTTACTTAGTAAAATTTTAGCAAGCTATACATTCATGACTTATATGTCTTTTTGCATCTGTTGTGGTCAATAAAAATATGGCATTTCCAAATCATAATTTCATTTAAAGAAATCTAAATGACATGAATATATTTCAAAATCTGGGACATAGTGTGCAAATTTTTCAAGTCCCTTACCCCAATCTTATAATAAATGACATATAGGTGAAGTGTTATTTATAGGGTATAGTAGTTTTTTTGTTTTCCACTTTTCTTTAATTTATGACTTAAAAAAATTTAACAGCAGGGTAATAGATTGTAGGCATAGATTGAATATTTTAATTACTTTTCTTGTATCATACTTTAATATTAAAAACTTTAAATTCATGATGGATGTCTTATTATTGTAACATAATTACCTATAAATGTATCTGTGCAAAAAAACAGGTATGCTATTTGAACAACTGAAACTAAATCACATATTTGCTGTTGTAAGAATCTGTAGGTGCATTTTACTATTTTCTTATTTTTATGCTATCTTGTTAACACATCCTGTTGGGTGGCACTGATCATAAAAACTGGGCTATTGAGCAGTTCCACATTAAATGCAGATTAAAAATCTGAAACAAAAGAGAAAAGGATGGTGTATCATGGATTTGGTATGCATCGGGTAAAAGACATAATTTCAAGGCTCAGTTTCATCACTTAGTAGTAGCTCTGTGACGTTTTGTTGTTGTCGTTGTTGAAGATTTGTAAAACCTTTATATGTCATTTGTTTCCTTATATGTAAAATGCAGACAATAAGATTATATGTAAAGGGTGTAGCTAAAAGCCTGGCACATAGTAACTACTTAATATGTGACCTATAGATTTAATAACAATAGATTTCTTCATCTTAAACAGTAAAACAAAGTTGAACAATTTGACACAAGCAACCAAACTTTTTTTTACGGCTATGGAATATTTCATGTTTATGTGCCCTAAATTTGTAAATAAAATATGAATATAAAAATAGAGAAGTCTCATGAATTATCCACTTTTCATATGATGATAGAATTAATTACTTTTGTACTGGACTCTTATGTCTTGTCTGCTAAATTAAGTTGGTATTTAAAAGATTATTATTTCTTTTACAGGAAACAAAACTTCGTTTTTATTTTAAAAATGAAGTTACCCCTTTTATTAGTGTTAATATGGTATAATACTTAATGTAATTTCCTAAAGATATTAAATATTTATTTTTTCTAAAGTAATGGAATCAATATATTGCTTTAACATCTCACAGACTTAGATAAGTTATTGGAAGAAATGTTCATTTGTCTTATGTTTTAGGATTTGGTAATTGTTTAAATGCTAAAATTGGTCAAGTGTATTGTGAATTTTATATTTCTTTTCCTTCGTTAGCTTCCTATAAATCATTCTCCTCTTCACTGTTTGCAGGAGTTCAATTAAATGATTCTTGTTAACATTTATAAGAGACGTGTCATGAAATCGTTCTGCATTGCTTATGCATAATTACAACTTTATTGTATTTTAGTCAGTCTTTTAACTCTGTGGACCATTTGTCTTGTGTTGTGTGTCTAGCTGATAATTCACCCCCAGCACGTGCTGTTGCTAAGTGTTTCTTTGGGTATTTGGATATTCAGTCTGTTACACTGTTGCTATTAATTCTTGCTACTTGAGGAATTATGTTTCTTTATTATAATATAGATCATTAAAGGGCTTCTATTACAGATACTAGTAACTGAGTCTTGATTATGAATTCTTTCTTCTAGAAAAATCCCACAGCACTATGCAAGTATGTCTGTGTGTGTGTGTGTGTGTGTGTGTGTGTGTGAGAGAGAGAGAGAATGTGTTTAGATGTGAATGTGATGATGGCATAATATAATGTCTTTGATAATCATTGATATCACTAAAATATGGCATATTCTGTTTTCCCAATAAATATTAAAAGGAGATCATTTCACATATTCTTGAATTACTTTTCTTGGAATAGAATAAATATAAGAATTTTTCCTTTTGGTAATTGAAAAGTGCATGATAACTACACTATACTGGACATGCTTTTGCTTCCTTTTGCCCCGGAATCTAAAGAAATGAATCCATCACTGTAATAAGTTAATGTTTAAAGTGAAAACTTAAACTCTGAATAATAGTGAAATATCTTGAAAAATTTATAGTGAAAACTGTGCTTTTCCATTGAGTAAAGTGTTCTTTCTTAAATATGAATAAGAGTAGTTATTAAAATGCAAAGGAGAGGGGGCTAGGTTTTGAAGAGATTTTTCTGAAGACTAAAAAATTAGTAAAGAAGCCAAAATATTCTTAACCAGGGCTTCAGAAAATTCTACTTATATATTTAGGTTGATATTTTTTAATATCACTTCATAACATTTTAAAAATAATCACTCTGTATGTTGCATTTTATGTACATTGCCTTCCAAGAGCTTGCTTACTAAGGCATAGAGCTGCTTAGCTATAGCCCAAGATTTCTGCCGAAGTAGCATTAGCTTCTTACCTGATTAATGAATTTAATTTTCTAAGGAAAAAAATACAAATAAACTTAAATACATGAAGAGTGTGAAGCAAACCTTAATTCTCATAGGACACATTCTACAGAAGGAAGGTGAGTTATGGAAACTTACCTTTGAGACTGAGTATGTCTCTTGATGTTGAAATTTTTTATTCTGATTGATTTGGTAGTAATCTGGAACATTGTAGAAGGTAGTTTTTGTTGTCTTATGGCTTTTTTGCTTGTTCTGTTTACAACAGGGATATAATTATAGTTATTTGTTAAAGAGTCACATATGATTATGAGACTAACATTTATTAATAAATACAATTTTAAATCTAATTTGATTCCTATATAATTTCAGAATTATTTGCCAAGGCATTCATGCCCTTTTTTATATTGTGAAATTTTATGAAATGCTAGAAAGATTGAGGTAAGAGAAATTTTACATTAAATATCATGAGGAAAATTATAGTTAGATTCTGTGTCTCTAAATTGATCTTTTTAATTAAATAGATTTTTATAGTTAGAGGAGAATAGTAGTTTCCAAATCAGGAGGCATGTTATGTTTGAGAATTAGGTAAATGTTCACGTTTGCTTTTGAATATATTGGATTATCATTATTTCGTGTACTTGGTGCATTTGTAGCCTAATGGCTTTGAAGTTCTGATTACTAAATTAATTGAGATTTTTTTTTGTTCGATGAGATTAAATGTTATTAATTAAAAGTTTGAATACTGTTCCAATCCTTTAGAATTGGAAGTAGGTTTTGGTGCAAGGACCACATTTTAATTGATTTAAATGACAGTAATTGAAACATTGCTAGGTATTTGTTTATTTGTTTGTTATTTATTTTGACTTTTTCTTTCCACAGAAAGTTGATGTGGAAAAATGGGTATGTGTTTCCATGTGTTTGCAAAGCAATTGTAATCTAAAAGTGCATGTTTGCTGTTGCCTCTAATTTTTTATTTTGCTTCCTAGTGTGGCTTGTATTATTAGTGTTCAAACTAACTGCTCTGTTGTAATGAACAAATATTTTACAGGTCTCTAATTAGAAACTTATGTATCTGGTTTTGCTTCGTCTGTAATGGGGTATATTAAAATACTCTCTATCCCTAGAACCATATAGTTTTAAAATAATTGGCTTTGTAATTATGCCATGATTCTGGCCGAGGGATAGGTTTTTATTATTAATACTGTGTATCTTTTGCCAAAAAAACCTTAACCATTTAACCTCAAAATCCCACTGCTTATCCCTTACATTTTCCTATGTGCTATAGAAAAAGGAAATTATATATATTCGTATAATCTTAAAAAGTGAAGGTGAATAACTGTATTATGTAGAAAAATACAGTTACAGGATTTTGGAGGCTAAGTCTGAGGGCCAACATTGTCACAAGTTGTGTAACGCAAACAAGTTACATTACTATTCTTGGTCTCAATTTCCTCATCTGTTAGGGAGAAAAGAGAGGGAAGGAATGTACCAATGTCCCTTTCAAATCTTAATACTACAAGATTCTGGATGGAAATTTAAGTCTCACCAAGACTGATAGCCTTACTCCATGTTTTTTCCCCAAGAGTGTAAGAAGTGTTTGTTTTTTATTAACTCTTTGACTTAATATGATGAATCATTTAAGACTGACTAAACTGATGGCTTCATTTTATCTTCATGATATTTCTTGGTCTTGGGATCCAATTTTCTTGATGCAATATTTTGAGAATTTTGCCATCTTCTAGTAGCTTTTCAGTGTCCTTTTAGTAGTGTTTCTCAAACAACTGTGTGCCCACCTGGCTTTTTGTGATTCTTTGCCCTTTACTTCCTTTCAGCCCTTGATAGAGAAGGAAACTTTTGTTTTTTAAATTTACCATTTCCATGATGATGAAACCCATATTGATCTTTGAGAACTACCACTTCTGTATTATATTCCTGGGAATAATTTAAATTTATTATCTATCCCATCATAATTAAACTCCTACTATTTTGTTTTCAACTACTCATTTTTGAAATTTCACGCCTTTCTGCGTATAGTTAAAATTCTGATCTAAGCTCCACATTTTTCTGATCTTGGTAAGGGAAGCCTGCTTCTTTCTCAGAACAGGTCTGGTACCTCTTTGTCTGTCACCTGCTCCCTGCTGTCAGCATCCTGAAACACATCCCTCTATCTTTTTTCATGTTTGCATTCCTTTACTTCCATTGCAGTATTTCTGTGCATTATCCAAGTTGGTATTTCTTGACCAAACACTCATGCTGCTTTTAATTCTTTTGCAAATGAAGAGAATATGTCAATAAATGAAGTCACTTTTTCACCATTGTCTAAAAGTACTCATGTTTGTTTTTCTGTGCATTTGGTTATTTTTGATCTGCCTCACTGTTCTTTTATTTCCATAATAATTTCTTACCTCAAAATTTATTTTTATTAAGTTTATGTATTAATCTTTACAGTAGAAGTTACCTTCCAGTTCTGAAATATCTCAGATTTTTTCTGAGCTGAAAATCATGAGGCTTCACTTTGCCAGTGGTGAACTTTATCATGTTATACAGGCTCTTTGTGGGCCATAATCTCCTTGTCTATAGGATGAGAATCTGAAATACTCCTTCCTTATTCTTAAATATTGCTATTATATTAATGATGTAACATTTGATGCCAAAATATACGTTCAATTGGAAATCACATAATGAAAAGATTCTACTGGGTTTGTTTTAGAACAGTAATGATCAGTATTTATATAAGTCTCAGTAAATTTTAGACTTGAGCTATTTCTTTCTTTGAAGACTTGTACAGTTCAAATCTTATACTTTGGCCATTAGAAGTTTGAAATTGTACTGTAACAGGTATACCTTGAAGGGCAACAGAAAATAATTTAACCCCCTGCCCATCTAACTCAGGACTATTCAAAATGGTCTGTGGGGCTCTTTTTCCTCTGCCTCTTGGGTTAAATTAGAATGGGTCCCATGACCTTGTACTTAGAGAGTGAACCACCCTAGAGTCATTTCAAGTCATACAAATCTCATTTCAGTAATTAAAATGCCCAATCCTGTGTAACAGGCGAACTTGAATTTAATTCAAGTGAACTTGTCCGGGCTAGCCCGGGCCACTCCATGCAGGAGGACTGGAGGGAAGGGCATTTGGGAAGCTGCTTCTCACTTAACCCTGCTGAGTCCCTCATGCCCTACTTGGTGCCCAGAGTGTCTACCCCTCTCGGGTGATGTGGGAAAGAGGAAGGTTGGCAGGAAAGATCTTTAGTCCTGGTCTCATTCATCAGGCTTGCCAGCTATAGAAAGCTGACTTTCTGTGTGGACACTTGGGGGGTGTCTTCGGGGATCCCCCATCCCCAGAAATCTCTGGCCTGTGGTTATCCTGCTGCAGCCAAATGCATCTCCTCCAGCTGGTCAGTGGTGATGACTTCCTCTTCCTGTGAGCTCTCGGTGGCCTCTGAGCCAGTCCCAGGCTGGCTCTGTCTAGTGCGGCCCCCATCTGCTTGTTGGCAGTGCCGTCACCTCTTAGTTGCAGCCCTGGAGAGGTTATTGCCAGCCTCTTGCCTCTCACTCTCCAGGCATAGTGAGACACCAGTCCACAGTGTCCCAGCTCCCGGGAACAGGGGTATCCCTGAAGCCAGCCTCACTAGGCTTGAATTGAGGGCAAGCTTGGGATGGAGGCAGGACTCTAGGCCTACCTGCACCTCTCTCCAGGAAACCACCTCTTTGCTTTCCAACCTCTTCTGATAGACAGAGGTGGGCAGTCAGCTAAGGGCAGTGTGTGGATTTGCAGCCACCCCCTTTGGTTTCTCTGCTTAGGTTGTATAACAGTGTCTTTTGGAATGTGGATGATGTAGATGCTTCTCCACTTACAATCGGGTTATATCTCCATAAACCCATCAGAAGTGGAAAATATCAGAAGTCGAAAATGCATTCAATACACCTACCCTGCTGAACCTCATAGCTTAGCCTAGCCTACCTTAAACAAGCTCAGCTCACTTACGTTAGCCTACAGTTGGGCAAAATCATCTAACATAAAGCCTGTTTTATAATAAGGTATTGAACATCTGATGTAATTTACGGAATACTGTACCAAAAGTTAAAAACACAATAGCTGTATCAGTAGTGGAAGTACAATTCCTATTGAATGCATATCGCTTTCAGACCATCATAAAGTCAAAAGATCCAAAGTGGAAAAATCCTAAGTCAAACTGTCATAGGTTGGGGACCTTCTGTACTTGCCATTGTTTTGTTCTGAGGCAGGTGTCCCATTTTAACATCTGTTATATTTGCTTGTCTAGAGTGCATTTAACAACACGAGATTAAGACTTTCAGGAGCCTTATAAAACTTGATAGATATGGAAATGAAAATGGCTTCTTTATAAATTTTCTAATAACATGATTCTGGATAGATTCATCAAAGGTCCATCTCTTTCTTTCTCTTCCTTTCTCCCTCCCTTCCTCTCCCCTTTCCTTCCTAATGTTTTTCTTCCCTTCATCTCCTTCCCTCTTTCCATTCATCAATGTGTCTTTGAGCCTCTCTGCACTTGTTTAATCGTAGCCCACTGAGTCATCAAATGCTGCTCTTTATATTTTAAAAGAGAATAACATTTCTGAGTCTTGGCTAAAAAGGTAATTATTAATAACTATTATTTCCATCCACTATGCTTCACTCCCAGCCCTCCCCTATCCTACAGTATGGGTTTCCAATGTGGAGGCCTAGGACTGAGGTCCTGGTCCTGAGTGGGGGCAGGAACAGTAAAGGATGGAACAGATGAAACTGTTGTCTGGGAAGCACTGTCTATGGATTGAATGATGTCTCATCCACATACTTCCTCTTTTTCAAACTATGTTGATGCTATTGTAATTATTAAAATACGAAATCATTTCAAATGTTCCTAACTCAATAGTTATTTAACAAAATAATGCGTTTTCTCACGTAGCTACTATTATGTGAGGGTCTATGAAGTGCTTGAATGCTATCAAGGTTCATTCATGTTCGAAATTGTTTTAAAAAATATACAGAATTTTCTGTATTCTGCCGTAGGCAATTTTTTTATGTGTAGATGGTAATCTGAATACAGGACTGGGTTTACATGTCTTCAAGTCATTATTATCCACATGTCCTCTGTAGAGATCAATTTTTGTTTTTTGATTTAGAGAAATTCTCTATCGAGACAAGCTGGGAAAAGAAGAACGCCCTAGATAGCTCTTCTACTTTTTAGGCATTCACGCAACTCTGTGCTTTATAAGCATGTGTCACATCAAGATAAAACGTTAGGACTTACAGCAGCTTATTGGAATCATTTATTTTCCTTTGCCTTTCTAAAGAAGAACTAGAAAGTATAACTACATAATAAGTATAAATATGTCAAATCTATTGCACTCAAAAGAGAAGGTATCCCTTTTAAATACTGTCTGTAGAGAGTTGTTGATAGGTTGAAAAATACACCAGTTGCTACAAATCTGCCAAGAAAAAGTAGAGTGAATTATTTTTAAACATGTCTGCATGCTCATATAACTGGGTGCCAGTATAGTCATTAACATGAGTGACACAAGAACATTTCTTTGGGATGTATCGTTACGTGGATAATTGCACTTTCACGGGCCAGTGGGCGAGCTCCTTTCAGATGCTTTGTGGACCTACAATCCACATGTCTGTCTTACCAGGACAGTCTTGGATATTTTCAGCAGTGGAACCCTAGAAAGTTAAGCATTCCCATAGGATATTTTGATTAAAAGAACAATAGTTGAGGTTTTTCACAAATATATATACCATAATGCTCTTAGATGGTATATACTGGCATATGCTTGGAACTTAGAATTGTTAATATTAAATTTCATTTGTCTCCTAAAAATTGTTGGGTGCATCGTTAATTAAAATATAGCTACCTGCAAATCCAAGTCTTTGGTGATAAAATAAATTTTCCTCTTGTCAACATAATGAAGTTTGTTAGATATTTCTTCATAAAGGGGAGGTTACCAGTTGGATGATTATGAAGAATCCTTGCATCTTGATACACAGAGAGGAAAAGATGGCAAAAAAGTCTTAAATTTGATGGATATTTTGTTTGCAGAATATTTTGCCTCCTTGTTGGAAACTTCATGCTAGAGGGACTTCTGAGCTTAAATTTTACCCTATTTTCTCAGATTGTTGCATTTGATAATTCTTTTTAATGACAAGTTCCTCCCCCCAAGTGTTTCTTGCTTTTTTGCTAATTCTTTATCTATATAATTTTTGAGGAGACATTCCAATAAAAGTTATTTTCAAGGTTCTAGATAGGTCATTAGAAATATTAATTTTAGAAAGGTTCTAAGACAGGTCATTAGAAGTATTTTCACTAAACTGAAATAACAATTTAAAAAAATCAAAGTTGAAATGAAAGGCATAATTATGATAGAGGAGCTGTTCTACATCTCCTGAATTATTGTTTCTTTCTTTGCACCAATAACACATTAAATATAATTATGCATTCTCTTGATGTCCAATATTTGTTAACTTTTTTCAGAATAAGGTATTGCGATTTGGTTTGTTTTTCTACTCATAATCATTTGCACTTGCTGAGAAAATACCACAAGTCTTTCAGATCTGCTGTATCCAGTGACTTATGCTTGTAGACCAAAGACTATTTATGTTTTTTTTTGTCATCCACTTGTTACCCAGAACCATCTATATATTAAAATGTAACCATAGCAGTTTTTTTTCTTGATTTTCATGTTAATGTAGCATGTAGATGGTTCTGCCCTCAGCTCTTGCTCAGATTTGGAGCTTTATCTGACCTGTCAATTCTGAAGCAATTAATCTAACCCTGGGACACTGAGTTATTGCCACTTGCAATTTTTCCATAAAGAACTAAAATTTTCCTCTTTGTATTTCCATGCAAATTGATCATCATCCAAAAAATTCTTCTTAGACAGAAAGCAGGTTGAATCCATGCAATCCATAATTGCCTTATAGTCATCCCCTACTCTATTTTGTCTGATGAAACTATGACTCTTGTCTAATAAAATTTTTGTGAATGAAATAAGTCAAATAATTAATTTTTTGTTAAAATTATTGTAAGCGAAAAATTATATCATCCACACCTAAAGAGGCTGCTTTCTTCAGTATTTATCCTTATATATGAGTTTCTTTTTTCTCTTTTGCCTCCTGTCTATTTTTAAAGGGTTTTTTGTTGTTAACTCTTTTTCCGTTTGTTACTTTTTGTCTTTCCTAAGTAGCATTTACATTGAGATTAAAATAATATATTCATCCTTTTTGTTTTAATGTGTTTTGCTTTCTTCTTTACCCATAAATGATCCCTTTTGAATATCTCATGATGCTATAGCTTTGGTAATATCTACCACTTAAGCAAAATTGAATAATAAATGATTTGTAAAAAAAAGTTAATGTCAATAATGCCACTAATACCGCAAATAATCATTCACGGTCTTGATTATCTTTTGAAAATAACGTGTGTCTATTGCATCTCCTGTTCTTTCTTATTCTACAGATGGATATTTTATTGTTTGCTAATTTGCAGTATTCCTTCTATTTTATTGTATATGCAGATTACTTTCCTCAGCGTCTGGCTATTCTTGCAGTCAGACACAACTTAGAAATTCTGAAGAGCAGACCTCAATAACTCTACTGACCACTCTTTTTTCCGTCTACTAAAATTTTAAAGCATTTCAACTTTGATGAATGACGAAATCAGGCTGAGAACATTTTTTAAAGAAAAATCCCCAAGACCTAGCTCAATTTGAAAAAAAACATCTCATGAAAGTGTCTGTTATAAACCATGTGCTATAGCAAAATGTTAGATTTTTATGTTTCTTTGAATTAAAGCTTAAAAATGATTTTGCCTAATCTTTCATATAGTGATATCTTTCTCATTAGTGAGTCACATGTAGGCATGTGATTGGTCAGTTTCAACATGAAAAATGTTTCCTTATATTATTTACCATTAATATCAGTTATAAAAATGTAACTAAACAGTCTATATTTTCTAAGCCAAGAATGAAAAGGCTTTTTTACAATTTTCCCTTAAAGTTATAATACTAAAAATGAAAAAAAAAAAAAGTCTCAACGGAATTTCCATCTAGTAATATACATAATACTGTGTAAGTATGTTTCAGGCAAAAAAAGAAATATTTACAATTATCTATATTAGAAAACCTTCCTTTAAAACTAATGTGTCTATGCATAACTTTTTCTCTGTAGGACTTAGACATGGCCTGACAACTAAATTCAGCCCCAAGTTTGGAAATACATAATTTTTCCTTCTTGGTTCTTTTTCATCTGTGTACATTTCCTAGGAATAAGAAGTCAGAGAAACTTTGGGAGTCTAAAGAAAAATGAAGGAATACACACATACACACACGTGCGCACATTATGTTTTATAGAAGAAAAAATGAGCTATTATAATTCATGAAAAGAGACTGTGTCATTTTAAGAGAAAGAAAAGTTTTGTGATTTTTCTTTGAAATTCACCTCTCACTATATGTATTGTCTAAAAAATTGCTTACTGTTATTTTGCATGAAATATGAACAGCTTATTGCAGCTTATTAGTTTAGAATCTACCTTCCCTGTTTCTAATCTACTGTTTCTACTAAAATTAGTTGGGTTGCTGTTTATGTCACTGCATTTTTACGCACAAGATGAAATGAAAGTTTTTTTTTTTCCAAACACATTTTCACAGGATAGATTTAAGATTATGGTGCTTAGATACATTGCAAATCGAATCACACATGGGAGTGGCATGTTTTCACAGAATAAGGAAGAACTAATGTAAAGACATTTTTAAGAAGAGTTTTGCTTGCTATAGCTTTTCTCTAGCATGTAGTTGATAATTAAGTTTTGTTGCGACAACACAGTGAATGTGTTTTTTATGTTTATTTATAATAATGGAGTCTTTATAAATAAGAGATATTTTTAATGCCTTTGAAATGATGTATATTTAATGTTTTCTCTCTTTTCCTTATGCCGCTACAGAAATTCATGATGAAGGTAAGACATTGGGTCGTCTGCTATATTTCAAATGCTTTGTATGTTTTAAGTATGGTTATATGTATCTTATCTTTGAATTCATGGCACTTTTCTTGATATTTTAAAGTCTTTAAAAATTAAATGAAACTTGGGAAATTTTAAATTTAAATAAATAAATCACACGTTTAGATTTAATAACTCAACAAACAACATTTGACATCTCTGGGTCATATTGTACCATTTAGTTTAATTAGTCAATGATAGAAATTTCTCTTATTAAAATAAATTTTCTCTATAGCTCTTCATTTATAATGTTCACTCTGGGGATTATATTGTCTATTTTGTGTTTAAGCACTCTTGTCTGAATACAATGGCAAATTCTTACACTGGGAAATTAGGAGAGGCACCAAGAAACTACTTCTGCCTTCTCAGGAGAAGTGAAAATAATTTGCCTCTTTTCATTTCTCATCTAAATCAGAAAAAGGAAAAAGTTGTTAAAGGGGACAAAAGAAAAGAGAAAAGCAAAACACATGGTCATATATCATTGAAGGAATATGCAGGGAAGGATAAGAAGATCAGAATGTAATTATTTCAGGATATAGAGCCTAAAATTTTTGTTTCGTTTTTATATGCCTACCACATTTCTCCTGTAACATTCATGAAATTTAATTTTTTGTCTTAAAAGCCAAGAAACATTAGAGAAATTTATTTGTATTAAGTTAATAAAGGCTTAGTATAATTTATAGTTTCAAAATAATGTCATTTCAAAAGATATAAACTCTGAGAAGTATTAAACCAAAATTCTGGATGTAGGCCAAGTGCATTGGCTTATGCTTGTAATCCCAGCACTTTGGGAAACCAAAGCAGAAGGAACACTTGAGGGCAGGGTTTCCAGACCAACAGGAGAACATAGTGAGATCCCATCTCTACAAAAATGTTTTAAAAAAATTAGCCAGGCATCATGACACATGCCTGACTCCCAGCTACTCAGGAGGCTGAGGCTGATAGCTTGAACCCAGGTGTTCAAGGTTGCAGTGAGCTGTGATTGCATCAGTGGTGACAGACTGAGACCCTATCTCTTAAAAAATTAAAATAAAAACAAAATTCTGGATGCAGATTGAAAAAAGTTGCTCTGAAGAAAGGGAAGCGTACTCTTTGTCAGTCTATTGAATTAGTTAGATGTTAGGTATATCATTCATTCATGTTTTACAAAACTCTAAACCAGGTGCATGAGGAGGGTATACTCCAAACAGGACCTATTCACTATTAGTAACAGTTTGAATGGGATGACAGAACAGAGCATTTCTTTGAAGCCATCTACCAACAAGGACATGAAACATCTTCCAAAATTTTAAATAACTCTAACTCTCATTTTTCAGTAGAAGATATTATGATTATATTGTGAGGAGAGGACATTAACCATATTAGACATCATGAAACAAGGGTTTTGGTTAGGAAAATATTATAAACAGCACAAAAACACGAATATTTCCTCTCCCTGAAAATATTAATAAGTAACTAAGGAAACTGGATTTGAAAAAATTCAGTTTTTCTTGCTAATTCTGCATTTGCTGTATTCATTTTATTATCTTATTATATTACTCCAATCTCCTGTCCAGTGCCATATTGACCTCCCCTTGGGGAAGAGTGAATGAAATAATTACCTGAAATGAGTATCTCAAGCTCTTTTGTGAGAGCAGATTCATATCAAAACCAGTGCAAATAGAAAGATGATGTAGAATCAGTTAAAACCAGGTGGTGTGCTTAAATAATTTAATTAGGCTCTAATTTCTTTCCACCGTGAGGCCAGAAGGCCAGTGGCTATTTTCATACCTGCACTGGATGATCTGGAAGGGTTAGAATGTGATGAAGGGGAGGGCATATGCATGCAATTAGAGTTCGTTTAAGCCACTGAAAAGGAAAAAAGATGCTGACCTTTATTTAGCTTTCACCTTCAGTCATGGTTGGCTTTGGGTTTCACACCTGGAAAGGCATTGTTTAACTCTTAGAGCCAGACGGATGCTTTCTTGTTGTGGGAACCTATTTCTGCTTGTTGGCGTTACAAAGTGATGACTGAGTACTGTCTTAACCCTGATATGTTCCCTCAAGAGACTTTCGGGGAAGTCACTATCACAAGTAAGCCATTCATTGTCAAGTGTCTGTCCTGACAGTGTTCAACTGGCTTTGTCAGGGACATTTATTTTGCACTGAAGCCAGGATTCTCATTGATTATTGTAATCATCCTGTGATTCTGTTGTGTGATTCACTACTGAAAGGTGGCAGGATTGTTTGAGAATGTCCTGCTGCTAGGAACCCACAGGTAGAGCGAAATGCCAGGCTCAGCAATCCTGTGTTGATCCTGTGTATCTTGTGCAGTTCGCATTGTGTTTGTAAGTCATTCTTAGATGATGGGAAGGGTTACTCACAGAGGTGTTTTTTTTTTTTCCTCCCTGAAACAACTGATTTTTTTATTTCCAAGTATCGCTATTTATATTTGAAGATAAAAGCTTCTGAACTTAAATAACTGAGCACTATGAAAGAAATTCTTTTAATATAAATTTTTGTTTCTGTGATATTTAATATTGGGATGTGGTCCAGTATTACTTGAAGTAATAAACTCCTTTTAAGATTCCATTGTGGGCCGGGCGCGGTGGCTCACGCCTGTAATCCTAGCACTCTGGGAGGCCGAGGCGGGTGGATTGTTTGAGCTCAGGGGTTCAAAACCAGCATGAGCAAGACCAAGCCCCCGTCTCTACTAAAAATAGAAAGAAATTAATTGGACAACTAAAAATATATAGAAAAAATTAGC
>NW_012152618.1:2113971-2128880 GCF_000956105.1 Propithecus coquereli | reverse complement strand
TTTCTTTCTAAGTAACTAACCCAGAAAAATGCATGCCCTAGGCAGAGTTAGAAGTCACCCTCTTTAAGCAGTCAAGAATATATTAACTACAAGTTATTCCATTGTGTAACTTCTAAAACGGCATATTGTAACAGTCAAGGGATATAGAAAAATTCTCCTGTAGAGTCTGGTTTATTTTTTAAAAATCTCTTATATAATAAGATCCTAGAATTATAGGAAGTGTCCTATGTTGATTAATATAGCATTTTTGTGCAGAAAAGATGATTAGGAAAACAGAAAATCTTAAAATATTTAGATACTATATATTTAGTTAATTAAATGGCTTTAATCAACAGTAATACAAAAAACATGTTAATAAGCAAATATATGTTGTAAACATACACAGTTATCCCTCATATCTCTGGGGGATTGGTTCTAGGACCTCCCATGGATACCAGAATCCATGGACGTTCAAGTCTGTTATATAAAAATATGGCCGTATTTGCATATAACCTGCACACATCCTTCTATATGCTTTAAATCATCTCTAGATTATTTATAATACCTAATACAATGTAAATGCTATGTAAATAGCTGTTATCCTATATTGTTCTTGAATTATTTTATTATGGTATAATTGTATTGTTATTTTTATTGTTTTTTTTCCCCCAAATATATTCCACCCAAAGTTGGTTGAATCCATAGATGCAAAATCTGTGGATACAGAGGGCTGATTGTATTTTAAAAAGAGCCAGAAACAACCAAACAAGAAAGAACAAAACGTAGAGACAGTAATTTTCATGTGTGTGTAAACGTCCTTAGTTTTGTATATATACGTGTATGTGTGTGTGCAGATATTTACATAAATATAAATAAAATGTGTAGGAAAAACTTTACTCTAAAAGGTGTGCCTTTTGCATAAATTCAAGGCCTTGTCCTTCACTTTTTAAAAAATCTTGTTTTGGTTGGTGTGACTGTCAAGTGTTATTAAAGTTCAGTTGGATTTTATAGCTTTGGAACTTAAATCTGGTATGGAAAGGTGAGCTTCTATTATAGTAATTCAAACCAGGCAAAGTAAATAAAATTGTTCTTGGCCACAATAAATCAAATGTGTTATAGAAAAAATAAGTACTCTCTAAGGGGAGGCTCATTCTGTGGAAAAATATAATTTTTCCAAGTAGATTTTTCCCTTTCCTCTTCAGTACATGAAAAATGGTTTTAAAAAGTTTTTCTTATCATTTTAATATCTGTTTACAGAATGGTTCTGAGTCCTTTCAAGTATAACATATAAATAAAGTTATCTTAAGAAATTATATGGAGCAATAGGGAGGTGGTATAATTTTAGAAAAAAGAGTATACTACTATTGGATATTAAAGAACTTTCTTCCACACTTCTTAAGGTATAGGTCAGTATCATCACTCTTATCCTTAAGAGTTTTAAAGACCTCCTTCTCCTTCAAAAGGAAGTGTAAACTCGTTGGCATACCATTCTATACCTTCCAAGATCTTTCCTTGATCTAATTTTATAATTCCTGTAATTATAATTCCTCTAATTTCTTTTTGCAACCCAAAACTACAATCCCATGATCCCTTCCTCATTCTTAAATACCTCGCAGTTATATAGCACAATACCTTTATGCATACTTGTCACTCAGCCTGAGATGGGCTCCCCCATGTCTGGTTTTTCATTCAACAAATGTTTATTGAGTGCTTACTATGGTCTGACCTTGAGCTCAGAGCTGGGGGTAAAATGATAATCAAGACAAGGTCATTGTCTTTGAGGAGTTCTCAGTCTGGTCAAGGAGAGAAAGGCTCTTGTAGTGTAGAGTGAAAAGACGATGTACGTACAGGTGCAAACCTCTGGCTGTAGGAGGACGTAGGGAGTGGCTAGTTTTGAGGAAACCTGATGAGAGTTCATAGAGGAGGAAGCCTTTTACCTCAGTTTTAAAACATAGTTTATAAAGCAGAAAAGACTACAGAGAGAGGGAACATTATTCCAGGACTGGGCTGCCTGAAAGCAGTATGGTGTACTCAGGGAAGGAAAAGTGTTTGTGTGTTTAGAGCATAGGGAGATGAGGCTAGAAAGCATTGAGACTAAATGTCTCTGTGCTTGTACTTCTCAAAGTGTGGTCCCTGGACTAATAGCGTCGGCATCCCCTGGGAAATTTTCGAAATGAAACTTCTTTATATCTGCTCCAGACCCACTGAATCAAAATCTCATCAGTCAGGCCCAGAAATCTGTCTGTTAACAAGCCCTCTAGGTGATTCATAGGCATGCTAAGTTGTCATAATTCTTGGCTAAAATCAAGTTTATTCTCCAAGAACTAGATCAAATGCTAATCCCACAGTGGAGGTTTTCTTGGTAGTTTTATTACCATTTAAGTATTATTTCCACAGCACTGTGTTTGTGTGCAGTAGCTCTTGCTGTGTACTTTCCCGCTAAACTTTCCCTTGAGAGCAAGACAGCATTTTATTGACTCAGTTAAGTTACTCTTTGTGTTTTTTTCTTCTCTCTCCTTCCTTTCTCTTCTCCATACAGACTGCTCAAGGTGGTGGTCATCGAACACTCCTCTATGGACATGCCATATTGCTGCGCCACTCCTACAGTGGCATGGTGAGTAGACACTGGGATGTCATCGCTCATGTGGTCATGCCGATACATTGGGAGATAGGCAGGAAACGCTGGCATCGTTTCAGCAATGGTTTTAATGAACTTGGATGTAATATATTTGTGCCCTGTTTAGTCTTCTCATTTGTAAGATGACAGCTTAGATGACCTTTAAAGTCCTTCCGTTCTGTCATGATATGACTCCTATTTTTAATATCTTAACTTTTGATAAAGTGGTTTTAGGAGGAGAGAGATATAAGTCAAATAAGAATTATTTCTCTTTTCTGATTTTGTTTTAAATGGTTCATTTATTGGAGCATTAAAGTATCTTTACTAAAAGATAAGATTTAAAACTCTACCTATGAACTCCAATGTCAATTCTACTCACTAACTTCTTTTCTTTCTTAATGAGGTGTTCTCTTTCTTTCTTCACGTCGGTTCCTTCTTTCACCCAGTTATCCACCGGACTTCCCTCACGCAGAGTTTTCTCAGTTTTTACCTCCTATATATTTTTAAAAAACCCCATATATGTGTTTTTATATATCTTATAGATACGTTATTATATTTTTACGTATTATATATGCAGTTGACCCTTGAGCAATGTGGGGGTTAGGGATGCCAACTTCCCACACAGTTGAAGATCATGTATAACTTTTAACTCTACCAGAACTTAACTACTAATAGCCTACTGTTGACTGGAAGCCTTACTGATAACATAAGAAGCAGTTGATTAGCGTATATTTTGTATGTTATATGTATTATATACTGTATTACATAAGGTAAGCTAGAGAAAAGAAAATATTATTAAGAAAATCATAAGGAGGAGAAAATATATTTCTGTTCATTAGGGGGATAATTATAAAGGTCTTCATCCTTGTCATCTTTATACTGTGTAGGCTGAGGAGGATGAGGATGAGGAAGGGTAAGTCTTGCTGTCTCAGGGGTGGCAGAGGCAGAAGAAAATCTGTATAATTGGACCCATGCAGTTCAAATCCATATTGTTTAAGGGGCAACTGCATATAAAATACGTAAAAATACATAAAAGTTTCATTCCACTCTTTTAAAAGCTTTATTAAATTATAAAAGCAATATGTATTTGTTCTAAGAGGTTTGAATGTAAAAGAATAAAAAATTATTTGATTATACTAATAAGAGAAAACTGTTGGAGGCTTTAAAAAAGAAATTCAATCTGTTCTGTTCTTCAAATTTTTTTTATGTAACTGAGATCTTAGTACATAACCAGATTTATATCCTGACTTTCAAAATATATTATAACATAAGCATTTTTCATGTTATGTAAATTGTTCATCAACATAATTTTAGTGGCTATACACTATTCGAATTTCTGGAAGTATAATTATAACTAGTCATTCATTTTTAAAAGATAATTCTAAATTTATTATGTAAATTTTTCTAGAGCAGGAGAATAAGTATAGCCTCAATACCAATATCCAACAAGAGCATACAAATTGTTGATCTCAAGCATATATATTGATGTGACAATCTGATTTTAACTGTCAGTTTAAAAGAATTCAAAAGTATAGGAAGAGAAGTATAGGAAAAGTATAAGCATGATTTTAATGATGATTTAAAATTATCATATCTATTAATGTGTTTTATCACAAATAGGTCAAATGAGAAAAATTGTTGATCATCTTGGCAAGTGCTTAAAAAGATCTTTAATAAAACTCAGCACTAATTCCTAGTAAAACTAAGTATCAATGATTATTTTCTCCATGATAAAGAATATCAATGTCAAATCAATGGCCAACATCATAATTGCGAAACACTGAAGCCAATCCTGATAAAATTAACTAAACTAAAATAAACAAATAAAAGAATATATGTTTTGTGTCATTGCTATGTAACATGGTTCTGGAAGTTTTGCATGACATGGCAAGATATGAAATAAAGCAGTTTAATAAAGTGGCTGGATACAAGACAAATATGTGAAAACAACTTGTTTGTATAGAGCAACACACATTAAAATTTCTTGGAAAGAAATTCCCTTTTCCATGGCAATCAAAACACATAAACTGCTGAAATGATAAATGTGAGGTTCTGTTTTAAGGAAACTACTCTCTATACTTAATAGGTGGGTTAAGAGCCTGAACTTGGTTGTTAGATCTGGGTTCAGTCTCACTTTGTCGCGTGCTGGAATACTTTGCTGAATCTCTTTAAGCCTATAATTGCATGTGGAAATTTCATCCATTCATTCAATAAATACGATTTAGCATCTACGTGTGCTGTGCACTGTTTTACAGGCTGGATGTAATAATGAATACGACCAAGCTGTTGCCCTCATGGGATTCAATTAACATTTAGTGGAATAATTACAGTATCTACCTCAGAATTGCTGTGAATATTAAAGGAGAAAGTGTGTGTTAATAATTGCAGTGTCTAGTTCTGTAACAGTATTGAGAAATATTACAGTAGACTTTAATAGGAATCACCTTATGTTTTTGCCTGGGAATCTGAGTATTGTAAAGTTATTACTTTTTCTCAAACAAAGGCACATATTTAACGCAGTTTAGATCCAGTCTATAAACCTCAGGAGCCATCATAGGCTAGCTGTTCTGAGGTCAGAGTCACACTCCTGCACTGGCTAAAAGCAGTTTTGGGGACCCTTGAAGCCTCTTTCCTATAACCTTGGGGGCCAGTGCTTTGTAGTCAAGAGACAGAACCAGAGTCCTCAGATCAATTTCATTTCATAACCCCTGGCACTGATTTCCACCTACCATGCCAGCACATCCGCCCCTGATTGGATCATCTCCTGTCTTGTCACACTCATGACACCCACTCACCTGGATGGGCTCTATGCTACAGTAAGAAATTTCCACTGATTGCATTAGTTGTCCAGTGATTCTAGAGCGGGTAGAGTCTGGGCTTGCTCAGTCCCCAGAGTTGTCTCTGGGGACCCTCCGCAGTGTTCCTGTGCTTGCTGGCAGTGCACTTGCTTGGTGAAGATGGTAGGGTGTTTTGAGCTCCCACTACATTGATCTTGGTGTCTTCATTCTTGCAACGCTTAGCAAAGTTTTTGAAGATGGGGTGGGGATAAGGGAATTGGCCTGAAAAATAATTCTAAGCTTTAGGTCCAATAATATATAGTTAGGAAAACCTAAGGGTGGGAAGAGTAGGGCGATGGTAGTGGTGTGAGAATTTGATTACTCTTAGGGAAACATACACACATGTACACACATGATAAAGCTCCACTGTAGTGACGTGACATGCTGCACCCCAAAGTCGATTCTGGATGGATTTCAAGGAGTTAAAAATTTTAAAGTGAGAACAAAACTGAAAGATCAAAGTGAATAGTTTTCAAATTTCTATTTGGGAGAAAGATTTCTAACTGTCAGATTACGTTGTACTTTTGCTGATGATTGTAATATCACATGAAGTGAGAGATGTACAAACACATCCCCAGTTACTTGTCTACTCGTACTGACAGAGCACATTTCCTTAGTCTTCCACGAAGGAAAAAAGACCACATTTCCTTTAGAACATTGCTCTTCGTGCTGTGTAAGTGCTGTTTTGCTCCACAGACATTTAAAAGTCTGGGCTTTTCACAGAAACATTCCGATTTTTAAGAAAAGACTGATTATAGCATAGGTAGAAGGGTACCAAATTACATGTCAGAATAAGACTCTGTCATGACATGAGAAGTTAGTGACAACCACTGATTCTGTGTTTTTTAGTATCTATGCTGCCTGTCCACCTCCCGGTCTTCAACCGATAAACTGGCTTTTGATGTTGGCTTGCAAGAGGACACTACAGGTGAGCACCTGGAGCTGTGATGACGCTGCGTTTGCAGAGAGCCTCGCAGGGACTGGACTGGAAGGAGTCAGGGGACATGATGCATGAGGTGGATGTTCTTATGGATGGAGTCAGGAGAAGAAGGAATGACTTTCAAATGAAAGTTTTTGGTAAAAGGAAGAAGTGTTTATTACTATTGGTTATTCCCATATAATTAGTTGGGAGTTGAAATTAGGCTTCAAACCTTATTCTTCTTGTGGGTTTGGATAGAAAAACAGTACTTACTACACGATTTGCTGGGTGCTAACCATATTAATGTGCACTGATTAGCTTATGAAGTAATACTGTATGTCTCTTTCATCTTAAAAATACTTTTAAGTCTAAAAATGTAACATACTCAATGTCAACATTCAAATAAAAAGGCCCAAAATGAAAGTCTCCTTCATTTCTCTGCCCAAATGCATTTCCATATTTTTGAAACAAAAATGTATATATTAACACATTTTCCTTTTGGAGACTCAAAATAGGAGAACACAGGCTTTAGTTCTTATTCTCAGTGCTCTGAGGACTTTACATTGACTTTATATACCTCTGTAGAATTTTACCATTTTCATCCTTTACAGTGAGAATGTGTGACTTTGGAATTAAAAATAAAGACCAAGTAGAAAAAAGAATGGAAGGAAATAGTTTAACTTTTATTAAGTTGGTCCTTTCAGGGATGAGATTAAGCTATCCTCTCACCTCCGTCTCTCTGTTTAAGATGCTTTCCCATATTCTCTACGCTTTTCACAATCAACAAATGAATAAAAATAAATAAAGCTATATTTACCCAACCTAATTAATTTTTTGATAGACAAACACATCATCTTGTACAAAAAAATCCCGAGACTCCCAGGCACCAAAAAGATAAATGTATTATTCTGATTTTTATTTAATTTTATATAGGCTCAGTTATTCCTTTATATTTTTGCTAGTTTTTCACTTTTCTTATTGTAATTAATGCATTTCAGCACACGGTTAGATGAGAAAGTCCTCAGTACTTCAGTTCTCTCTTCAAAAGAAGTAGAAGACAGACATGATCTAGAACTTGTTTTCATGCACTGAGATGATTATATGATGGTCAAAACAGCAAAACAAGTCAGTCCTTCACCCTACATCCTGATTCCCTTATGCTACTCTGTTTTTTCTTGTAGTTCTCTACTTCTCCTGAATTACTCAATTATTTATTTTACCTGTCATTTTTACCTTCATCAGAATTAAACTCACAAGACAGATAATTTTTTCTTCCTTGTTTATTGGGGTATCCCCAGCCCATAAAGCAATGATTGGCCAATATGGGGAGCACTCTAAATGTTGAGTGAATGAATGAACAATTACCTACACTAGTAAAAATGTGAATTGGGTGAATGAAGATAAAGAATTCTACCAGATGACATTCAAGTAAGACTATGGTTTGTATAAGAAAAGCAGCTCAAGGCACAGATCACATACTAACTATAAAAATGCTAAAGGAATATTATTTGATGATTCATTTTCTCATTCATGCAGAATGAATTTTTATTGAGTGCCGACAATATGCTAGTAGGAGATGGGGAAACCACAGTGAAGAAAACATACAAAGTTCCCACTTTTATGGAACTTACATTCTGGCATTGGGAAATTGATTAATAGTTAAGAAAAAAAGTGTTGTGGAAAAATAATAAAGCTGAGTAAAGAGAGAGAATGATAAATACTAGATGACAGATATAACTAAAACATTATTCTCATTTCTGGGTAGAAGTTACATTTAGGTTTTACAAGGAACTATGAACAGATTGAAGAAGTATTTGCTTAAGCTTGTATCTTGGGTAACAGGACTGCAGAGTGAAGAATGGATGCATAGTTCCTGAGGGTTATGCTTGACTTGTCCTGGAAGAAATTACTCGATTTAACAAATACCCACGTCTTTTATAATGGATCCTTCTATAATAAGATTGTCCAAGATCTTATCCTTAGATTGATAGAAACCACCACAATTTAAAATAACAAAATAAAACAAGGTTAAAAAAGGGACAGGATAGTAAAATTTTAGATGACAACACTTTGTGTCCTTTTTTGAATCAGCATCCCCAAAAAGTACTGAGAGTTTTTTCTTCATTTTTTAGAGATGACGTCTCACTCTGTTGCCCAGGCTGGAGTACAGTGGTGTGATCATAGCTCACTGCAACCTTGAACTCCTGGCCTCAAGTGATCCTCCCACCTTAGCCTCCCTAAGTGCTGGGATTACAGGCATGAGCCACTGTACCTGGCCAGATTTTTTTAAAAATTGTTATAATACAGCTGTAACATCACAAAACCCCAAGTCCTTATGAAAATTAAGTGGCAACCAACTAGATGTTTTTACAGAGAGCAATGTGAACGGTGTAATAACATGATTGTATAAAGAATGAAATCAGATCAGTATGAGCGGTGAATTTAGTCTTATGTGAGTATAAATAAATATCCTTTTTATTTATAAGCAGTTCTTAGTGGGGGAAAAAGATGTCAGCCTTTCCAAAATGTCACACCCAGTTTCCATGGGAAGAATCTTTGCCTTTCAGTATGCCTTCTCCTGAGCTAATTGGGTTTAATTCTTTTGATTTTTATGGTCTAAGAGATTAATTTGCATTAAATTTCAAATTTCTGAAAGTTGTGTGAATGGAGGAACTGGCAGAACACATAGATTTTAATTAAGAGGCACTTCATTATGTTTCATCTCTCTGCAGGTGAGGCTTGTTGGTGGACCATACACCCTGCCTCGAAGCAGCGATCGGAAGGAGAAAAAGTACGAGTCGGAGATGACCTCATCTTAGTTAGCGTGTCCTCTGAGAGGTACTTGGTAAGTGTGGAAAGCGGGATCATGCGCTTGGTGTTGTGATAAATGACAGGTCAATAAATGGTCTCTTTAAGGTTTATACTGCAGATTATCTAGGAAAATTGCTTATAAACAAGCATGAATTTCTATTAGAGGAATTATAAATAAGTTCCTAAATAGGAAATAATGTGACCTGAGTGGAAATGCGGCTTACCAGGTGTGTGCGTGCAGGCTTCCCTCGTGACCTTGATGTGCATGTTTGTGATAGTGATAGTGCCTTTTCTTGAATTATTTTATTAATAGAGTATAAATGCAGTATAATCAGGAATTCAAAATTTCATGGCCTTATTTTGTGCCTGATTTAAAGACTGTATTAATGAGGTGATTACCTATTTTGATATTTATGAAAGCAAATTATTACATAAGAAACACATGCCATGTTAAGATAGGAGAATCAGACAAAAATAAAAAACAGTTTAGGTGTATCATTGACATTGAATTATTTCAAAGGGTAAGGACTGGAAATGGGAGAATGAAGAAAGAAGTTTATGTCTAATCATTGCATGTATTTCACTACTTTTGTGGTGGGCCAATGTGTTTAATTTCACATATTTAGTAAGTTACAGTTTTGCTAAAAAATAATCCTATACAGAAGTTTGGAGAAGATTAAAAGATTGTAAAGGATTCCAAGACAAAATATTCTTTTAACTTTAAGGTTGTAAAAGTAATTAAAAAAAATATAAAATGGAACATTATAGACTTTATATGAATACTCACATAAAAAATCTCAGGCATCATAGTGAATGATGATTGAAACAAAAATCAGAAATAGAGCATGTGGCAGTTAAGCACATATTGGATTATAGAAGGGTCGTTACCACTGCTGTAAATCAAATGTTATTTGTGCTGGTTTAGGATAAAGTAAGAGTCTGGTACCACTTTGTTCTATAAACTTGAAATACGGTGAGTTTGTTGATGTTGTAAGTCAGTTTTGGTTTACCAATACATTTAGTTCCATATTTAAAACATCTCTAGGAATAACAATTTTCTTTCACTTGCTTTTTGGAAAGAGGCACTGATGAAGACAGTGAAGTTGTGTAAGGATGCCTCATGTAACTGACAGGAACTATTAAATTAAATGGGGCACCCAATGTTGGCTATAAGGAGGCCTGAAGCATTTCTCTACTTTTGTCCCTGTAGGTGGAAATAGTTATCATGAAAATTTCTAGGACAATATAGTTATACAGCTGATAAAATAAGCATTTATTAAGCCTTTGCTATGTGCAGTGTGTTTTGTGGGTTAAGGTGATGTTGTGCATTTTGAATTGCAGTTGGAAACCAATAGCAGTAGAACTAACTTGTGCACACTTTTCAAAATATAAATTCTACACATACCTTATTTTGATTTTGATATAACTATACATTTTGTTGTTATTGTTGTTGTATAGCTTGTACTTTCCACTATGTATCAGAGTTTCTTTGACAGGATGGCATCATTATACACTGAAGGAATAGAAAATTCACCTCATGAGGCCAGGACTTCTATATCAACTCGACAGTAGCCTACCTGAGCAAGTCATGTGATTCTCTGAACTCTGGCTTCCTCCTTTGTAAAATGAATTGACGCTAATAATAATATGTAGTGCCAAGGTTATCATGAGGAAGCCATGATATAATGAATTTCAATATACTTTGAATTAAAAGGCACTGTACAAATGAAAGCAATGGTAATAATGGTCATGAGGCTAATCTCCTATGGAAGGAAAGAAACCTCATGATTAATTAAAATTCACAGATAATTTCCAAACTACATTTTAGCCAATTATTTAAGTTCTCTTTCCTGATAACATTTTATATAGAACTACAAAAGAGCTCTATGTAACCAGGTTGTTAAAATTTCACTTTCATTTTGTAATGAAGTCTTTGTTTTTATTGTTCATATATGTGGACTTAATATGTAGTAGAAATAACGGGAAAGACCAAGGACACATGACACATGGTTTCTGCCCTCCAAGCATTAGTGGAAAAAAACAAACCAAACACATATTGGGCTGTATGAGAGTACTCTAGGACAGTAAATACATGTCCCAGTTTATGTTGGAGATGTTGAAGGAAGTTCTTACGGGTTATAGGGATGGTTAGTTATTATTTAACATTCCCACCGTGGTTGACTAGTAGTGGGTATATAGAGTACTATGGTATGGATTCAAGGACTTATGTAGTGGACTAGGTAAAAAGAATCTAGAGAAAATGAAAGATCAAGAAGTAAGGTAGTAAAAGGACTTTGGAATAGACAAAGGCAGCTGGAATAATCTATGTACTAAGCCCTGAATAACTAAAGATGGGTTGTACATATATTCATTCATTAGTACACAGCCTGGCAAGTATGAGCCTAGGCTAATAGGTAACCTTTGGAAACCCTCAGTTTCTTCATTTGCAGTACAGGGGAAAATAAAGAACTTAACCCATAGGGGTGTTATGGGGATTAACTGCTTAAATCCAGCAAAGCTCTTAGCTCTGAGAACAGCACATCAAAATTGCTTAGTAAGTTACTGTCATTATTCACCTGGGAGATGTGTGCCTATGAAGAATAGTTAAAGAAACTACAGGTATTTAACCAAAGGAAGAGAAAGGTGGGGAAAAAAGAGTGAAGGGAATATTATAGATGATCTTAAATGAAGATCTATCTTTTGGGCTGGGTGTGGTGGCTCACACCTGTAATCCTAGCTCTCTGGGAAGCTGAGGCAGGAGGATTGCATGAGGTCAGGAGTTCAAGACCAGACTAGCAAGAGCAAGACCCTGTCTCTACCAAAAATAGAAAAAATTAGCCAGGCATGATGGTGTGTGCCTGTAGTCCTAGCTACTTGGGAGGCTGAAGCAGGAGGATTGCCTGAGCCCAGGAGTTTGAGGTTGTAGTGAGCTATAATGACGCCACTGCACTCTACCCGGGGCAACAGAGCAAGACTCTGTCTCCAAAAACAAAAGAAACTGTATCATTTGAAAGCAAGGTTTGTGTTCTGAGAAGACGCCGGTATGGTTAAAAATAAATAAATTAAAAAATGTGTCTGAAAATAAATTAGATAAAACTAACCACTAAAAAATAAACATTTTCAGTCATTGACTTTATAGCTCCTCAGTCATTGCTGTCTATTGACCAGTGAGCTATTTTTCCTTCACTAACAGTGATGGGTAAGCTAAGGTTAAACTGTTTAATTGTGCATTGGGTATACTAATAAAGCTTACAACTACTGTAATGCTAAATTGATTAAAACTGATTAAAGGACGAACTTTCACCCTGTCCTCCGAGGAGCTGCCTTATGGATGGGCGAGAGCACCGTGGCCAGCACCTGGCGCCCCAGGCTCCACCGGGGCCCACTCCCCCCTTGTCTGCTTTGTGTTGGGCATTGGGGCATGATTTCCAAGGAATAAAGGATCTTATCTCTAAAAATGGTTATAAAGTCCTCACCCAAACAATGCCTTTTCTCATTTTTGCTGTTTTATATTCTGTTATAAAGGGATATCTTAATCCTCTTTTCAGGATATCCAAAAGGGAAGAAATTCTTTTGCCCATATGGGAAATTTTGTTTTCTTTTAGAGAAAGGCTTTAGCAAAGCGGCTTAAGAGAAATACACAATTTAAAATAGAGAAAACATGGCCAAGTAGGTATTATTGACTGTGAATTCATTTCAAACTAAACAAAGTAAAGCATACAAAAGCATTTTTTATGTGTATTAGGTGTAAAATCACTCTATTATGCACAAATGTTTTCAATCCATGGATTGAACTGTTTGCATTGGAAATGTTGATTTCTAACTATTGATTAGGCCACCTAAAGAAACAGATGAAAATTTTAAGATTCATGGAAACATCACCAAACAAATAACTGATTGAAAACAAATTAGGAAAAGCAGAACCCTTCCATCTAAAGAGTGATGAGAAATGCTTAAAAGAAAGCTATCACAGGGTTCAAAAAATTTGCTCTATTTTTCTCCTACCCCCCTCTAAGATGGGGTAATTTCCTAATATATATATATATAAAGAAATACAAAGGTGTTTTGATTGCATAATAAATTGCTGAATTGCTTCAAGTTGCATGAAAATAATGGTAACTTAAACAGGTGATCATAAATATTGTTGACTTATTTATTATATCAACCAATTCAGTTTTGATTAATTTCACTTGAGCTCTTTTTCCCCTCCTCCATGGCTCAGGTGATGGAATCATAGAATAATATTACATTTGGAAAGAGCATCTATTTCTATGCCTCTCAGTTTTTTTTTCTGGAAGAAAAAACTAAAGCCTGAGGTAATATGACATGTTTACTTGTGTTTCCTGTCCCTGGATGGTAATTTATTCAGAATGTTGGATCACCAGGGCCCAGTCCTTGACAATTTAATAAGAGATAAATAAATGAGTGAACAATTGCATCAGATAAGGGTTGAAATCAGAGATTCTTAAAAGTTTTTGTGTCATCGATTCTTACCGCAGTCTGATAAAGCTTATTGACCTGATCATAATAATATTTTTAAATGCACAAAATAAATACATAGGATTGCAAGGGAAATGAAAGGTTTTTTCTGTGGACTCCAGGTTAAGATTTCTGAGAGGTGATCTATGATGTCCCTTCTATTTCTGAGATTTTGTGTTTCTGTCATTTAATGTCTTGGTTGACATCCCCCCCGTACCCCCAAACACACATACTCCTTCTGATTTCAAATTTACATTTTTTGACAAGATCCTTTGATGATTCCTGTGCCTATTAGTAGAGCTTGCAAATCACCAACATTAGGATCAAGGTGAGACCACGGAGCAGATTGGTGCCCGAAGCCCCTCTACTGCTGCTGTTGTGTTGATGCAACCATATTATTACATAAATTCTACTGTGGTTACATCTTTCAGCCTTAGGCCTACTTTGCTTTCAACCTCTGCCAACATCTATTTTTGCTAGATGAGGACAGCTCATCTTAGTTTCAGTAACTGAAACTGTTGTTGCATTCTGAATGTTTAATATCATGGGCCTGACTTGATGTTGCTATTACTCAGATTTTTCCTTTGCTGTTTAAGCAGAAAAATTAAACAGAAGCATTCAAAGTAGAATATTTTCTTTAGAAGAGAGGGCCTTATTTAGATAACTTCATATGACTGTAATATGATTTTAAGGACATGTTTAGAACTTTCTTCCACAGACAAATTTTCATATTGTTAGGGTTCTGTCTTACTTATCATGTATGGTTAGGATTAGATACGATTTGAAAATTGCCTTTTTTAACCCTCCCACCCCCTCATTATTTTTTCACTACAGTAACTCCTCACTGCATAAAATACAAGGTCTGCGGTCTGGCACCAGCCTTCATCTGTGGGCCTGTCGCTCGTACTGGTTCTAAGTGTGTGCTGCCAGCTCCAGAGACAGAACTCGCAGCCGTGCTTTATGTTCCCACATCTCTGCCCCTTGGTTATGCTCTTCTCTTCATCATCCATCCCCATTATCAGAAATTCTTTGAGGGCCAGAGGGCCCATCCCACTTCCAATCATGAGATTTCTCCCTAAACTGGCTTACAAAAATTTTGGTATATTTTAAATATTTATACTTGACACATTAACATTATTAATATACAACCCAGATCCAATGTATGTATAAACTTGTTTGGAGACATATATAATAGTTGAATATATATGTGTGTACTCTCTTTTTTTCATGAAATCATTGAAATAGGATGATTTATGGAATAACTTAG
>NW_012152618.1:2005712-2113921 GCF_000956105.1 Propithecus coquereli | reverse complement strand
TTAATTTTCTTTCTAGAATGTTTAATCTCAAATTCAGTTTCAATTTCAGAGTTCTTAAATTGTGTAAAATTTCAACACCTTTTTCTATGACCTCTTTGTTTGGAGACATATATAATAGTTGAATATATATGTGTGTACTCTCTTTTTTTCATGAAATCATTGAAATAGGATGATTTATGGAATAACTTAGAATATTTTTTTACGTTTATGCTCCCATGATTTTGAAGGCTTGGTTGGCTTCTCCGCATTCTTATTGCTTGAATAACACTGCTAGATGCTAGGAATACAGTTGTGAACCTGTGTCAGATAGCTTACAAGAGGGAGAAAGAAAAATAAACCCAAAAATTACCTTGCATGATAATTGCTGTGAAGGAAAATACAATCTGCTTGTTTGTTGAAGCAGATGGAATTTGATTTATGTGTAAACAATTAAAGAATTTTAACATATTGGAGAAGAAATTGACTCAATAAAGGAATCTCAGCTAGGACTACGTATAAGAATGACAGACTAAGTTAAAGAAGAGGTTGTACAAAATCAGCCAGCTGAGATTGAGGAGAGGGGTAAGAACAAATTATTGCTGAATCTGATATATCAACTGGTAAACTGATACATTTTATTGATTGGAAAAATTACTGATAAGATAACTATGTATATGTTACAATGTCAAAGGTTTCTTTGGTTTTATTTTTATGAGAAGAAGAATGAAAGACCTGTTCTTGCTGGTGACTTGAGAATAGTGTATTTAGGTAAAAGAAACCCTTAAGATGTTTAAAGTCCTGTAGAGTACACCTAAGGTGACTATTTTAGGCTGTGACTGGTCTTCATTTAACTACTAGTAAAATGGTCAGATTTCTGGAAAATTTCTGGTCTGATTAAAGTCTTTAAAATCTTAAGCTGTCATCAGCCTTGGCAAAGTGTTGCAGAAACATTGCAGAGATATTGGTGATGTTTACTGAGAAGACTCCAAGAAAACAGGTGGTTGTTCTATGTATGTTTGAAATTCTAGAGGCAGCCAAGTAATGATTAGTTAAATAAGCAAAGTATTTGGCTGTATTCATAATTTTGTTTTTCATAGTTAACATTTGGTAATTGAATCTTCTGGCCCTCAAAGATATTAGACATGATATTATTTTACTATATTTCTATTTTTAAGAAGGAAAATCTGAAATTAGTTAATATGTGAATTTTGGAAGAAATTTATTATCCTGGTTTCAGATTACTACCAGGGAACATCACTATCTAACAGCTATTATATCAAATTGCAGATAATGGTTCCTAAAGGACTGCATAAAATTGGTCCAGGAAGTTTCACCTACTTCACTGTCAAAAAACTCTCAGAGTGTGATATAGAGGAACCTTAGTTATAATTTTAATGATAAGTGCCTACCTTCTGTACCATTTCATCCCTCTATAATCTTTAAAACAAAAATAGTCTCTTTTTATAAATAAATTTAGTTAGTATAATCATTTGTGCATTTCTGATTACTGACTTAAGTTAATAACTCTTAGAATGAAGCTGAAAGATACCTAAAGTCAATTAGGAACTTTTATTTATTTTTTCTTGCTTTTTTTGAGTTTTGAATGAGAGGGTTGAAATAGATGTCCTCTATGGACATTTCCATGTTAAGACTTACCAGAGCCTGAAGCGACGCCTCCTTTTGCCTCTCGCTGCAGCACTTGTCTTACGGCAACGGCAGCTTGCACGTGGACGCCGCTTTCCAGCAGACCCTCTGGAGCGTGGCCCCAATCAGCTCAGGAAGTGAAGCAGCCCAAGGTAAAAACTCCACTTCCCTTAGAGGGCTCGTCCTCGATGCAAAGTTGACAATCATCTTTGGAATTGCGATAATGAGCTGATTATTAATTAGAGCTTTTTTCATGTCAAAATATTCTGCAGTGCAGATACATGACATTTGAGAATCTGGTTTCCCAATTGCTATTTAAAAGTGAAGCTTGTGTTAAGATTTATCTTTCCCTACTATTGTATTGATGTCAGTTTTCACTTATTTGTGTGTGTTTTGTGTGCTAGCTTTGTAGGGGTTGTTTTCTCTGATTTTTTTTTTTTTTTTTTTGACCTGAGAGTTTTGCTCAGTTAGGCTAATGTCAGTATTTCTCATTGTCTGGGGTTGTGTCTTCTGGCTTGATCACAACGATGTCTATGCAGCAGGACTTTTCAGGGCAAGTATCTGTGTATGTTCTGGTTATTCTCACTTATGTAGGTTCCAGTCTGATCCTGTACATGTTTGTGTGTTCAGTGGAGGATTTTATGTGGTTGAGGTCGTGTATTTTAGTGGGAATATCCCTAACTGTGGGACCCAAGAGCCTGGGACTCAGAGGGGCAGCAGGCACCATCTATCTCTGTGACTGTGGCGAGGTGCGTAAGCCTCCTTAGACTTCTTTTACTCTGTCTGTGGAAGCAGAAGATTGGACCATGTGGTCTGCCTGGCTGCCAGCATCTGGCCATGACATTCCAAACGTTCATGATTTTTTAATCCTTACAGGGTATCTGATTGGCGGGGATGTCCTCAGGTTGCTACATGGACACATGGATGAATGTCTCACCGTCCCTTCAGGAGAACATGGTGAAGAGCAGCGGAGGTTGGTACCTGAGCCCAGCCTGTTGAGACTGGCACTTTTTCCCCTTGATTTAATTTTTTTTGAAAGTTAAGGATATATCTGTTCAGGCCATTAGCATAATACAAGATGGGCCACTGATGTTTATCTGTCCACTGAAGTCATCTTTTTATGAGCCTCTGTAGAAGTTTTTTCTCATGTTCTATTTTTATTACCTATCAATAGAAGAGCTCAAAATTTTTGTATGATTAAAACACATTAAGAAGCATTAAATGAAACAAACGAAGTGAGAGGAGTAAACATATCACATAAGTAAATGACTTAGGACTTCATTAAATGTTCATTAGTTTTAATTAATTTTCTTTCTAGAATGTTTAATCTCAAATTCAGTTTCAATTTCAGAGTTCTTAAATTGTGTAAAATTTCAACACCTTTTTCTATGACCTCTCATTTATTAACATAGATGACAAAATTGACCACTTGTCTTCATATTTTATGTGATATAACTCTCATGTTACTTTATTTGGCATTGGGACAAGATTAAAATAGTCTGAATCCACTATTCAGAAAGTAGGAAAAGTACACAAATATCACAAAACCGTAAGAACATTTAGAATGATTTGGTTGTTATCGTTTAGCCTCATGAATTAGTCAATGAACATAGAAGACGAATACATAAATAAGAGAGTACAGTGAGAGAAGGCATTGTCCAGATGGTTTGTTATGTGTCTTTAAATCTTTTGGTGGGCATTTCTCATAATAATAACAAGGACATTTAGGGTAATGTTATTTGATACATATTTATTGTAATTTAATAAAAAGAGGAACATTCAGAAAATTAATAATCATTTAACTAGCTATATCACCTAGGGCAGACCTCCCTGAGACCTGGGTACTGGGTCTTTCTGTTACCAGGCAGATCTGGTTTGTGGTGAAGAGTGACACGCAGGCCCTGGAAACATGCCCTAAGCTGAAAATGCTGCTTTGGGTAGGTTAGGAAGAAGATGATGGTGTTAGCAGGGCTTATGTAAAAGATAAGGGGGATTTTAAAAGGCAGTTGGTTCAAGGAATTCATTTGAAACAGAAGGATAAACATAAGAGCCGGAGGGATGACAGTATATTCTGAGAATAGCTGTCATTCCAGGGTGACCAGGAGGAAAATGGAGGCAAGAGGGTGGTTTGGTCAGCTTTGGAAGGGTCCTCACCGCCATTGCCTTGGGCCGGCTTTTCCCCTGAGGTGGTTAGGAAGGGATGGGGGGAGTCGAGTGGAATGTGCAGATGTCTTTCAAAAGAATAACTCTGATAGGCAAGAGGGGTTTAGATTAGAGGCGGGGAGGGTCTGAGTCAGGTAAACCAATTGTAGTAATTCATGTGACAGAAGATGAGAACCTCAACCCAGAGAGTGCCGTCAGAATGGACAGCAGTACCTGAACCAGAGGTATTTTAGGTAAAATCTGAGAGTTTGGGCACGAACTAGTTGTGAGATGTGAGAGAGTGCATCAAATCCAGAGCAGTCTGATGCTTCTGACTCGGTGGGGAGGTAGATGGTGCTAAGGGTTGCAGGAGATGGTGCATATTTGGTATGAAAGATGGAGCTAAACGTGGGTACAGATGAGTACAGAGGGTCTATGGGGCAAGTAGGAAATTGGGATTTCTGAGTATTTAACTTAGAAAAAATCTTGAGTTGGATATAAATGAAAAGTGCATGCGGGATATTTGAAGGAATGGGTTTCCGTCATGTTCACTCAGATGGAGAGAGAGGAGCTGTGATTAGAGGGATGCGTTTACCAATCTGGGCATCGCTTTTAAAAGTCTGTGAAGCCCTGGAATAGACTAACCAGACAGCTGAGGATAGATTCTGATAGAACACGGATATATAGGATGTGGGCAGAGGAAGAAGCGTCAGCAAGAGTCAGAATGTTAGTTCAGTGCAGAACCAGGGAAGTTAGTGATGGCAGCCAAAGGACTGGGGTGTGAATGTGTTAAATGCCGTGATATACTCATGAAGTTAGGGGTTGCAGGAGGCCGTGCCGGAGTCTTTGGGGTCTTCAGTCCCTGAGTTGTTAAATGAAGACTTAGGCCAAGTGATTCTAGAGCTCTCTTTGCTCTATCTACAGACATTGTAGGGATTTGTGATTAAGGGACTCTAGAACTAGACAGACCTGGGTTTGGGGCTTTGCTCTGCCACTTACGAGTTGTGTAACTAGTGCTGGTGACATAATTTCTTTAAACATTGGTTTTCTCCTCTGTAAAATGCAGCTTAAATATTATCTCCTACTTCACAGGGCTGTTATAGACGCTAAATAAGAAACTGCATGTAAAATACCTGACACATATTAAGAGTTCAATAAATTTATTGTTGACATTATTATTATCCTTAATATTTAGACTGAAGAGGCAGTGTTTAGCCAGATATGATGGCAAAGTTTGAGGGGCCCTGGGCATGTACATGACAGCATGGTAGAGCATAAACTTTGTAGGAGAGAGCCCAAACTAGATCAAAGAAGATCCTTTAGATAGATGGTAATTATTGCATAGAAAACTAGGGGAAATTTCAAAGATATCTTAGTATTGTTCCAGACTGACTTTCTTACTGCGTACATGTTGAAGCCTGCCCCTCCTGTCCAAGTACTATTCTTGATTTAATGTTAACATATCAGGACTCTTTCTAGGTAGTGATGGCAGTAAGAACACAATCTGTTAGTGTCCCTTTCTATAGCCAGTTTACATGGTTGAAATTAAATTAAAATGGATGTCAGATCATTACCTGAGGGAGAAAATGAGTCACAAATAGGTTGCCTAGAGGATGGGGGATGTTGCTTAAGAAAGAAGAGTTATATTTGTTTTGATTATAGTGGGATTGAGCAATTATTTGCATATAATGATAAAAATAATTTCTTTATTTTGAAGTTCATAGAACACTTTATTATTTCAAATCTTGTTAATATCATCGTGTAGAAATTCTTTTAACCTCCCTCTGTTCTCTCCCTAAGTCATTGCTGGTGCCTTGGGGAACTAGGGTATGCAAGGACAGCTCAGCCCAGCGGCAAAATTTCTTTATTTGATATCAATCTGTATTGGAGTAGAAATGAATAATGAAGACCTAAAATATACTTATTTTGATTCATTAAAAAATAAGTAAAAGATAATTTGATTTGCAGACAGTGATTTGAAAGCTAGAGAAGTTCCAGAGAAATATGTAAATTTTTCTTTTATTTCATAGTTCTTTGCTGTAATTATGATCTGATTATAGTCATTAATTATATCTTGTTATTAAAGTTCAATAACTAAAGTCAAATCTGTTTTGTTATAAGAAGTAGTGGAAATGATTAAGAAGATGGCCAGAAGAGACATTTATTTTTGGGTAATTTAGGAATATTTTGGCCATAAATGCTGTGTTCCTAAATAGATTTGTCCATCTGCCCATGCCTGGTTCCATTTGCAGTTAGTGAATGTACATAACTATAATTGTAGCTATTGCAAATGCAGTTCAATGATGGGTTCTGTAATTCTGGATAGCAACAGAGTTATCTTTAACTTCGTTTTCACAGTTAGGCATGTTTGTATATGTGGTTAACTATTGATTCTCAAAAAGAATGTTGATAAAACTCTTAGAATCAAGAGCATATAGAGCTATTAAGTAGAACTGAACTGGAAAATTAGACCTATCAAAGTTAAACTAAATATACATATTTTCCAATACTTCCTGCCCATATTACTTTCGTGTATTGAATTCTGACATATTTGTGAAATATAGCATCACTATTGTTTTAAGTTGCTTGAGATTTTTCCAGGGAGATATACATCTCTAAAATGATTGGTATACAATTTGTCTAAACAACAGTAAAAATAACAAAAATATAATCTATGGTAGTTGTGAGTAGTCAGGTACAAGGAGTAGATCCCTTAAGTATTAGTATTAACTGTGTGTCATAATTTTTTAGTTCTTAGACTTTTAAAATAGCGAGATAGAATAAGTTAAGGAGAAACAGGTTCTAGTAGTTGGCAAGGGATTTGTCAGATGCAACATAATGTATTAATTATTGCTTTAAAAATAGACTTTCATTCTGGAAGCTTGAAATTTGATTACCAAATTGTATTTCAAGCCTGAACTATTTTATGTGGAGAATATTTTTTCTTGTAGATTTTTGTGTCTGGATTGCATCTCATTCATTATTCCATCCATAATTTTGTGTGAACATAATACAGTAGCGACAAAGGCATTTACTTTATGTGCATGCACACTTATTATATTTATGCACTAAATATGTACTATATGAATTAAGTATGCCATGCTTTTACATTAATACATTTTCAAATAGATAAATTAGGGGAATATTATTTGAGATTTGTGATTTGGAAATGAATATCAGGAAACATTGTTTGAAAAGCATTATTTGTATGTTCGAAACAGGTTTGCTGCATCACAAGTAGTTTCATTCCTTCAATTTGTGGAACGACTATTACGTTCTGGGTGCCGGGGCTATAGTAGTATACAAAAAAGATACGAAGTCTCTTTTCTCAAGAAGTTTACATTCCAGTGGGGGATATATAACAATAAAATATAAATATGTTTGTTTATAAATGCATACACATACTTGTGTATCAGAGATAAGATGCATTAGGTGATGGCGGAAAAAAATAAAGCAAGGTAAGGAATGCAGAGTGTTTATGTGTGTTTTATGTTTTGTGTGTATATGAGAGAGAAAGAGAGAGGAGAGGGAGGGGAGAGGTTGGGGCAAGGAGAGAAAGGTGTTTCTTTTTCCATATTATCAACATTACTCTTGGTGAATATTTGCTCTGACTTGTTACTTTCAGATACAGGGCAATTAAGTTAAAGTTTCTGACTATATCTGGAAATAAATGAAACATTTGCTTTCTAGAATGTAACTCAACAGGCAAAAGCTATCCTGTATGTTTGCAGGACAATATTTTTAACTCTGTGCCCCTTTTAATATATGATTTAATGAGCTTTAGTTGTAAATAATTGATAAGACATGAGACAGATTTAATATAATGAGTTAAATGTCTCTCAGTCTGGCTCAGAAAGAGATGCATGGTTTATGTCTGTGTGTATAGTTAGTTGGGTGACTAATATCCTTGTGAGGATATTTGTGTGCCTTCAGTCACTACCTAGGAGGAAGCTTTTAAAGTTGCTCTGTTGTGCTCCAAAATTGTGAAGGATGAAGTTACAGCATACGGGCTTTTTTATTCCTTCTTTTCCCCTTCACGTACTATGTATATATTCTCAGCCTGGGTCCGGGAGTAAGATGAGTTTGCTAAACAGTTTTGATGGAAGTCAGTGCATAAAGAAGAGCTGTTTTCTGCTCTTTGCTTCTTCTCCCTTGGGAGAGATTCACTCTTTCCCCCAAACTTAAAACTCTCTGCCACTTGCAGAGAGCGCTGTGGCTTCCCTTTAGCCTGTCATGTTCAAACAGCCTCACCTGGTGGAGAGCCACTCTCAGGGAATGGCCAGCATAGGACTTCAAAAACATAAGCTTTTAAAGCAAAGGATTAAAAATATTCATAGGAATTTGAGCTCCTGGATTTCAGTAAAAATGAAAAAAAAAAAAAACCCACAATTGAGGCATTTGCTGCACTTACAGTGTGTGAATTGAAAAAGAGACAATAGCTTAAAATCAACATTAAACAAAAAAAAATCTCCCAGTTATTTTCTCAATTAAAATTTAAGACCATGACTTGTTCCTATTTGGTTTATTAAGCTTAATCTAGATGTAAGAGTATCTTCAGACAAAAAAGAAAGGAAAAACATCCTCTTTAATTTCCAGATTCCTTTGTGGTTACATTGTAATCTGAATGGGCTGAAAAGTAAAAAAAATAACAGTATATTATTTTGTTGCTTTTCCTGTGCAGTCCTATTTACAGGATTCTTTCAGTGATGACTCAAAGTGTAAGGGCATTATTGTTTTAAATCCATGCTGATTCATTCCATTTTATGCAGTGGTGTCATCTGAAAACATACCAATTTTCCCTTGTGCAGCAGCTTGAATGGAACTATTGTCACAAAATCAGCCCCTGAATCAATAAGTACTGCTTCTTGAGATGCTAGTTAGGCATGTACTTGGTTTCTGTTACTACAAAGAAACTCCTGACGACTTGCTTTCGCACCTGCCTGTAGCTCAGCTGCTCAGCCAAACACTCCCAAAGGTACTAGCAGCAGAAATTCTACTATGAGCATGTGTAAACTGAAACACTTATAATTTCACTCTGAAATAATCTTTTAATTCTGGGTCTGCTTTTCAGTCACTTCAACTCAATTCCCTTATTGCTTATTTGAGGGACTTGTATAGCGCAGGCATTTTTGGTGTGTGCTGGGTATAAAAAATATGAGAAGTCATGACTAAGACCTCAAAAGCACAAGCAACAAAACCAAAAATAGACAAATGGTACTTAACTAAACTAAAAGGTTTCTCCACAGCAAAAGAAATAATCAACAGATTGCACAGACAGCCTGTGGAATGAAGAGAAAATATTTGCAAACTACATCCAACAGGGGACTGATATCTAGAATTTACAAGGAACTCAAACAATTCAACAACAACAAAACACCCTAATTTCAGACTGAGACCCTGACAGAGAACACAGTCATGCCATGCCCAGACTTCCAAGCTGCAGTAATAGACTGTTAACGTCTCTGTGACTTCACCTTGGGAATGAGCATGTACAGGAAAGAGAAGTACTGATCCCAAGTTGGAGAGATGAGGAGCATCTAGCTAAGGTTCCTTAAAAGCAATAGCTGGTTATGCAGGAGGAACACCTAGAAAGAGTCATGTCTTGGAGTCAAAGTGCAAAAAGGGGTTCAGAGGGGGAAGGCTTGATCAGCTGAGTCAAATGCAGCACTGTCCTCAAATTTACTCACAGATGGAGTGCCCTTCAAACAAAATGTCTTCATTATTTTCTCATGTAGCTTCAACTGTGAAATTTGTCAGTTGCTGCCAAGTGTGATGTTCCTGCCACATACTCATTCTCCTCAACTCCTGTCTTGAATGTGCAAGTTTTTACTGCATATCTGCACATGAATTTCCTTTGGGACTGCAGTTCAAATGTATCAACCTTAATTTAATTCCGTCGGCGATGTTTTCCTTCTTATAGTTTATAACTTGGTTATGTATACCTGTCTGCTGTTGTCAAACTTAGCCTTGACCTCCTTTCATTTTTCATTTTTTCAAATTAAATAAGGACTTGCTCTTTAAGTCCTATTGATTTTATCGCTGATTTTTTTTCCTATTAGACTCTTATTAAGAGTCTATTAGTGAGACTGCTTTTCTTGCAGATGCCAACTTTAAGTGTGAACTCGCCAATTTACTGTAATTTGAGGACTCCATTGCTTTCAGATTAATATTCCAAGTCCTTATCCTTATCTCCTTATCCTTGTGGATTTGTGATCCCCATTCAGAAGAATAGGTGAGAAAACTTAGTTTTTTCTCCTCATCCCATATATCTACCACCCAGCGCTATTCTTGCCCTTTGAACACAGCAGCGTGCTACTGAAACGTTCTACAGCTTTTTTCTACTCTCAGTGCCATGTTCTCTGACATATCCTTGCTCTTTTCTTTGCTGTTGAATTTCTGCCCAGCTTCAAGGTTGAGCCCAATATTATCTCCCTCATGGAATCTTTCCAGAGCTTTTCTTGATAATTATACTCTTCCCTCTACTTCCTTCCTTCCTTCTCTCTGTTCTTCCCTCCCTTATCCCTTCCCTCCCTCATAGTTTTATATAGTAGTTTTTCCATACTACTACGTAGGCTGTTTTCTGTTCTTTGTGTCTTTATTAACACATTCAACTGCAACTTCATGGGTTCAGGAACCTTGGTGTTTCATCTTTCTTTTTCCTAAAATCTATACTCAAGTGTCTAGAATATATATCAATGATAAGCAATTAGTATTTTTTTTGGCTAAGTACAATAATACTTCTAATTTGCTTTTGTTTGGGTGAAAGAATGGATAGTAGTTCTTCATATTATTTACTTTTGCAAAATTTACACATACAAATTTCTATCCCTCCATTCTTCTCTCTTAAAGAGAAGCCCCAAAGTTTATGTGAGATAGCCTGGTATTATTTTGTGTCATTCTGGAGAAAGGAAGGCATTAAAAAGTCTACAGTTTACACCTGTTCCCTTCTTTTTCCTCCTAATATATTCCCTCTTACTATATTAATATTTTTTAAGCTTGGGATTACTTAATGATTTTTTAAAATTAATAGACTTTGTTTTATAGTTTTATATTTACAGGAAAATTGAGCAAAAAGTACAGAGAGTTTGCACATGCTCCCTCACCATTTTCCCTGTTATTAACATCTTATATTAATGTGGTACTCTTGTTATAATTGATAAGCCAGTATTGACACATTATTCTTAACTGAAGTCTGTAGTTGACAGTAGGGTTACTCTTACTGGTGTAAATTCTATGAGTTTTGAATAATAACATGTATCCATGATTGCAGTATCAAATGGATTAGTTTCACTGCCATAAACATCCCGTGTTCTTCACCTATTCATTCTTCCCTCTTCCTGAACCCCTGACAACAACAGATCTTTTTACTGTCTCCATAGTATTGCCTTGCTCATAATGTCATATAGTTGGAACCATACAGTATACAGTAACTGTCTTTTCAAACTGGTTTCTTTCACTTAGCAATGTGCATATATGTTTCTTTCATTTTTTTTATGACTTAATAGCTCATTTCTTTATATCATTGAAAAATATTCCATTGTATGGCTGTACCATAGTTTGTTTATCCATTCGCATATTGGGGGACATCTTGGTTGCTTCCAAGTTGTGATAATTATGAATAAAGCTGCACAATTGATATTTGTGTGCAGGTTTTTGTATGGACCTAAGTTACTAACTCATTCAAGTAAATGGCAAGGAGCACAAATGCTGAACTGTTTGGTAAGAATATGTTTAGCTTTGTAAGAAACTGCAAAACTGTCTTCCAAAGTGGCTGTACTATTTTGTATTCCCACCATTGGTGAATGAGAGTCCTTGCCAGCGTTTGTGTTTCAGTGTTCTGGGTTTGGGCCATTCTAATAGAGGAGAAGTGATATCTCATTTTAATTTACATTTCCCTGATGACACATGATATTGAGCATCTTTTCGTATGTTCATTTTTCATCTGTATATCTTTGGTGAGATATCTGTCTACGTCTTTTGCCCATTTTTAAATTTTTTGTTTGTTTCCTTATTGTTGAATTTTAATAGTTCTTTGCATATTTAGTATACCAGTTCTTTAGCAGTTAAGTGTTTGCAAATATTTTCTCTCAGTCTGTGGCTTGTCTTTTCATTCTATTAACAGTGTCTTTTGCAAAGCAGAGATTTTTAATTATAATGAGGTCCATCAGTATTTTTCATTTCACACGGATTATGCTTTTGGTCTTGGTATCTAAAAAGTCATTGCCAAGTGCAAGGTCTTGTAGACTTTCTCTTTATTTTCTAGTAGTTTTATAGTTTTATGTGTTACATTTAGACCTGTGGTCCATTTTGAGTTAATTTTTGTGGAAGGTATAAGATACCTTCTAGAATCATTGTTTTTCACATGTGTGTTGAGTTGTTCTAACACTATTTTTTGAAAAGACTCTCTCTTCATTGTATTCTATCTGTGACCATTTTGAGTTAATTTTTTGTGAAGGGTGTAATGTCTGTTTCTAGAATCTGTGTGTGTGTGTTTTTGTTTTTTGTGGTTTGTTTTTTTTTTGGTTTGTGGGTGTCCGATTGTTCCACCACTATTTGTTGGAAGACTTTTTTCCATTGAATTACCTTTGCTCCCTTGTCAGAGATCAGTTGACTATATTTGCGTGGATTTATTTTTTGGGCTTTTTATTATGTTCCATTATTCTATTTGTCTGTTCTTTCATCAGCATCACACTTTCCTGAGTACTATAGTTTTATGGTAAGTCTTAAAGTCTGGTAGTGTCCATCCTCCAACATTGTCCTTCTCCTTCAATATTGTGTTGGCAATTCTGGGTCTTTCAGCTCTTCATAAACTTTAGCTAGAATCAGTTTGTTGATATCTACGAGATGATTTGCTGGGAATTTTATTGTGGTTGCCTTGAAGTTATAGATCAAGTTGGAAAGAGCTGACATCTTGACAGTACTGGGTCTTCTTATTCATAAGCAGGGAATATCTCTCCATTTATTCAGATCTTCTTTGATTTCTTTCATCAGAGTTTTGTTTCTTCCTTTCCAGTCTCTATACTTTCAATTTTCTTCTCCTTGTCTTATTGTATTATCTAGAACTTCCAGTACAGTCTTAAATTGTGGTGAAAGGAGGCATCCTTGCCTTGTTCCTGATCTTAAAAGTATTGAGTTTCCCCTCTTTAAGTATGATGTTAGCTTTGGGTTTTTTTGTAAGTGTTCTTTATCAAGTTGAGGAAGTTTCCCTCTATTCCTAGTTGGCTGAGAGATTTTATTATGAATGCTTATTGGATTTTGTCAGATGCTTTTTCTGTATCTACTGAGAGGATCCTATGATTTTTTTTTCCTTTAACATGTTTATATAATGGATTATGTTACTGTTCAGTGATATTTTAAATTAATTACCTTATGTATACAAAAGGAGAAAATGCCATTTTTGCTAGCATGCTTGTCTTCAAGCAATACATTCCTTTTGAAATAAAAAATAGTTATAACTCCTGTGAATACCTGTTATGACATTTATAATCTATTCTTTTAGGATAATTAAATAACCACTGATTTTTCAAAGGAAAAATTGAATTCTGTGGTGCATCATGAATTTATTGAAAATTAAGTTTGGATAAATGAAGAAGTCTAGTATTATTTTACTGCCCTGCATTGTAATAACTAAAATATATTAGTATGACTTTTTCTTTGTCCCTATTGCATTCTACATAAACATGTAATGATGATATGAATCAGCAAGGGAATCTTTGGAGGCGAGTAAACTACTCTTCTCTATCTATTACTTGAGTAATGGATTCATTATCAAAATTTGATGTGATTGATTAAATTGCCTTTTATTATTATTATTACCATTTCCTCTTTTCATGTTAAGGTATTTGTTATACAATCTAGCCTCTCTCTTGACAGAAATGAAACCAGAATGTGTATATATTCAGAAAGTAGGACTCTGAGTAGCTTCATTTTATATCCCCATTGCTTTCAAGTCATATGGTAAATGTAAAAAAGAAAGAAAGAAAGTTCACTTGGCACCCTCCCCTCAAAGTGTCTGTGATACTGTAGTAATAATAGACAATGTTAGCTATTAAGTGCTAAAATAATATATTGAGTTTCAGGGCTTTCTTACGTTGAAGAAATAAAAGTACCTTGAAAAATGCCCCAATTGTTTTTTTTGTGTGTTAAGTTTTTGGCATAAGTACTCTGAAGCACTATGAATTTATCTGTATTTCTCTTGGGGGGAAGGAGCTGTCACAACGTAGATATTAATTCCAGATTTGGAAATGTGACTCAAGGTATGTAAAGTGGACTTTCTCTAAATTACTTGTGAAAGACCCTAGAACCAGGATTTTATCTACCTAGTTCTCTCTGAGATTAAAATTATCAATAATGTGGGTAGGATCTTTTAGACCTGGAGTCTGCAAACTATGGCCAATGGGTCAAATCCAGCATGCCCACCTGTTTTTGTAAATAAAGTTTTATTATGACACAGCTATGCTATTTATCTATATCTATCTATCTAGATATTTACATATTGTCTATGTTTGCTTTCATATTATAACAACAAAGCTGAATAATGTGACAGAAACCATATGGCCTACAAAGCTTAAAATATTTACTTTCTGGCTCTTTACAGAAAAAGTGTGCCCACTCCTGTTGTAGACCACCCTTTCATGGTGGCAGCGAAAGTTGGGGTAAGGGGTATCAGTCCAACAGCACTGGAGACACAAGGATCCCTATGCCCAGAGCCAAAGGAAGGGTGACAAGGCAGGTGACTTCAGAAGTAGATTTTAAGAGAAATAAGGTAGTTAGGAAAGGAAGTATCCTTTTAATCTATGTAATGTGTACATTCTTCTCAGAGAATGAATTTTTTGTAGTGTTTTTACTATCGAACTGTATCACAATATATATAAAACGGAATATCGTACCACCTAAAAAATGAAGGAAATCCTGTCATTTGCAACAACACGGATGAACTAGGAGGACATTATGTTAAGTGAAATAAGCCAGGCACAGAAAAATAAATATACCACAGGATCTCACTTAGATGTGGAATTTAAAAAAGTTGAACTCATAGAAGCAGAGCGTAGAATGGTGGTTGCCGGGGTTTGGGGAGATGTTAGTCAAAGGGTAAAAATTTCAGTTAGATAGGAGGAATAAGTTCAAGAGATCTATTGTACAACATGCGACTGTAGTTGATAATGTATTGTATACTTGAAAATTGTTAAGGGAATAGATTTTAAGTGTTCTCACCACAGAAAAATAATGAGAGGTGATACATATGTTAATTAGCTTGATTTAGTCATCTTACAGCGTATGCATATTTCAAAACATCATGTTGTACACCGTAAGCATATATAATTTTCACTTGTCAATAAATAAAGTGTATTGTAGCAGCTGCCAAAAAAGGCATATTGATTTGCATGTGAATTTTAAGACAGCATATATATTCAGAATCATTTTATTTGATGTACAGAGCTACTAGAAGCAAAGGGAGTATGTAGGTATGGCTGAAAAGGAATGCTGATGTGTAAATGCGTATGTGTGCTATAGAGTAGGGCGGGTCCCTAGCTTTCACTAGATCTCAGTGACCATGTGACCCCATAAAGGTCAAGTACTGTTGCAGGGAAGAATGTGTTACACATAATGGGGTGGGCGGGCAAGGGAGCTGGGAGTCAGGACATGCCATGTTGTGAAAACACTCATGCAGACCTATGGAGAGAACCACCAAGTGAGGAACTGAAGCCTCCTGCTGATAGCCATGTCATGGAACCATCGTGACAGTGAGTCACCTAGCCCCAGTTGGAAGCTTAGTGACTGCAGCCCTAGCCAACATCTTGATCACAGTCTCACAAGAGACCCCAAGCCAAACCCCAAGCCAGAAGCTCTGGATTCCCAACTCACAGAAACAATGTGAAGTGTTATAATAAGTGTTTATTATTAAAAATTCAGGAGAGGAATGCTGAGATCCTACTGGCTACCATTGAACTGTAGGAGGAGACTGGCACTGAGGTGACTGATTTATGATAAAGATTAGGTAGATTTCATTGCCTATTTGTGTTGTCATGAGCGATTTTATAATTTAGGACTTATACCTTTGGATATCAATAAGTATATAATACTATTGATTTGCTAACAGTCAGTTCAATTCAGGCAAACGTTGTGGAGTCCTTAAACTCCCTGTGTGGAAGGATTAAATATATCATCATCATCATCATCATCATCATCATCATCATCCGCAGCCTCAGAGCTGACATTTGTTGCGCAAGGACTTTTCCAAGTGTTCTGCCTGGGTTATATCACTCATTCCTTCCTCACAGTGACCCAATGAAGGTCATGCCCATTTTCCATATGACGAACACGAGGCAGAGATAAGTTCAGCAACTTGCACAGGTTCATACAAGGAAGTGACGTCTTCCGAAAGTTAATAACAATCAAGTGCGAAAGTGAGTCATCAGCTTCTTGGAGCCCTGCAAAAAAGTGAGCTAGTAGCTGCGGTGTCATCTAGGGAAGATGCCCTCATGGCAGCACTCGCGATGAAAGAAAGCGGCTTCCACGCAGGGCAGAGTCATCTCTTTATGGCGTTGCATCTTTTATTAATAATGTGTTTTATGATTCTGTACTAAAGTCTGCTAATTAGAAATTGTGTATCCTATAAAATTTTATTATAAATATATGCCAACCTGTCAGGCTGCGAAGAGCTTGCAAGGATTTGTGCTTTTATTAATATGCTAATGCTGGTCTTTTCTGGGCCTCCGATTCTGAAGATGCACTCTCCTAGCTGTCAAAGTGCCTGCTCCTTACTGAGAAACAAGTGGTTTGACAACTGAGATAAGACTTAAATTGTGTTTTATAGCCAAAAATACAAAAATAACTATTCTTTCGGTGGACAATATTATAATAGTTATGAGTGGAATTGATGATATAATAGGAAGAATTTGTACTTAGAATAACCTTAAAGGGCCTCTTCAAGCAGTTTTATGTGATCGGCCTGAAATACGAGTTCCTTAATGAAATGTGTTATATTGGGGGATAATGTGTTATGTAGACATAACTTGCAGCCCAAGGCCAGACTTTCTCAAACTACTGTTGAACAAGCTCAGACGGCTGGTTATTACATGTGCATATTTTAAAAATTCCTATTCAGTGAAATTATAGTGACTTTGACTTTTTCTGATTTATGAGATGGACGTCTTAATAAAAAAATTGTGTTAGAAATATCAATGTCCAGTTCTTTTGACACATTTTCTTTTTCTTAGTAGCTGGTACATTGCAAACTAGTCTTTGGTGAACGAGTGCTGCATGAGGACCTTTGTATTTTCTATATCTGTTGATCCTGCCCTGAACGTTGGCATCTTGCTGCCATCGGCACTCAAATCCCCTGTGCTGATCAGCTCAAAAAGTGTGTTGCTGCCGTTGCTCTGTTTTTCTTTTCTGTTTTTTTTTTTTAACTTTTTCTTTAAATTGAGTTTTCTGTTTAATTTTTTAGAGAATCTTTCTCCTGTCTCAGTCTTCCTGTTGGAAAGGGCACTTGCCCTGAAGATGATCACTTAGTTCAAGGATTTAGTTCAAGGATGGCAATAACATTTAGCAAACTTGGTCTGTAAAACAGTTATGCTTCTGGACTCTGACTGGGTGCCTGAGATGCATTGCAGGGGACAGAGACAATCCCTTCACCCAGCAAGTGTCTTCCTCCAGGTGGACCGAGTTCTAAATGAGTTTGCTGTTAGAGTCACTTATGATGGACAGAGATTCTTATTTATTTAGGATCTTGATATTGTGGTGCCAATTTACAGTCAGAAATAGCCCATGAAGACTTGATTAGATAACCATTGATGTTCTGGACGTGCCATATATTTATATGGGGAAACTCTATAAAATAGCAAAGATTCCTCAGTCAGCAATAAATAATTGAAAGAAGTCATCAGATTCTCTACACCTGCCAATGAAACATTTTAAAAAATTGAAGAGAAGTAATTCAAGGCCCAAGGCCCTTTAGGATAAAGCTAAAAGTATTTCCAGTAGGAAGGAGGATCCAACTTTCCTTTTGGCTTTCTATTTGTGTTTTTAAATGTTAATTAAAAATACCATTACAGTTGTTCTTATATAAATAATAAAAGATCATTGTTAAACAATAAAAGTTATGAAAGAGTAACATATTTTAATAATTCTTCATATGCTTTATTATTTATAAATATGTATAATTTTACATAAACATTATTCATGCTATTCGTATCTTAGAGACCATTTTTTAATTTCAAGCTTAATTCCTCTATACCTTTTGTTATGTCATTAATATTATTAGTTTGATGTTCTTTTTTTTGTTGTTGTTATTTTTTTGAGACAGTGTCTCATTCTGTTTCCTGGGCTAGAGTGTAGTTTGATGTTCTGTATCCAGCAACTTTCTCCATGCTCATACAGATATATAGCTGCATATATACATATATATGATGGATACATTTTTTTTTTTCTGAGACAGGGTCTTGCTCCATTGCCCAAGCTAGAGTACAGTGGCATCATCATAGCTCACAGCAACCTCAAACTCCTGGGCCCAAGGAATCCTCCTGCCTCAGCCCCCCAGGTAGCTGTGACTACAGGTGCACCTCACTATGCCTGGCTAATTTTTTTTTTTTTTTTCGCTTTTTATCTTTCATAGAGACGGAGATCTTGCTATGTTGCTCAGGCTAGTCTCGAACTCCTGGCCTCAAGTGATCCTCTGACCTCAGCCTCCCAAAATGCTAGGATTATAGGTGTGAGCCACGGTGCCCAGCCCTATATGATAGATTTCAAGTGATTTATTGTTTTTTAGGAAATGTACACCGTTTGCATTCCGGCCTCTTATTTATCTTAACAGTACATCATAGAGGCTCCTATTTTCTGTTGGTTTATTTTGTTCTTTATTTTATCTCTTCAGGCAACTGTTTCTTTATTTTCATGATTTTTTCTCCAATATTTAAGAGATTGCAGGCTAGTTATTTTCAATTTACCTGTGAATCATAGATTTGTTATAAAATGTTCTTCTCTTCCTTATATTCAAGATAGAGTATAATTTTGATCCCTCTTTGATCCGTGAATTATTTAGGAGAGTTTCTTAATATTCCAAGTTGTTAATTTTTTTCATTTTTTACTATTTGTTTCTAAATTTTATTGTTTATGATCAGAAAATATGAGTAAAAATCTTTAAAAAAATCTGATAAAGGTTTTTTTTTTTGTGGCCAAGTAGACTTTTATTAAAGGTCAGATATATTTAAAAAATCTGTGTTTGTGTGAGTGTATCTATCTATAAATGTGTATAGATACACAGTCATACACAACGTGTCATTTATTACTTTCCAACATACACCAAAATATTCTGAATTAATTAGTCTGAGTGTTATCTGTGCATTGGAGTTTTTAAAGCTTCCTGGGTGATTCTAATTCACAACCAAGATTAAGTACTGCTGCCTTAATGAAATAGTGGGTCTACCCCAGTGGTTCTAAGGATGTGGACCGACAGCCTCAGCATTACCTGGGAACTTGTTAGAAATGCAAATTCTTGGGCCTCACTCAGACTTACTCAATTGAAAACTCCGAAGATGGGGCCAGCAATCTGGTGTTTTTAATTAATATTTTAAATTGACACACAATTGTACATATTTGTGGGGTACAATGTGATATTTTAATACATGTATACAATGTGTAGTGATAAAATCAGGGTAATTAGCATATTCATCACCTCAAACCTTTATTATCTTTGTATTGAGAACATTCAAAATTCTTTCTTCTAGATGTTTGAAAATTAGAGTAAATTATTGTTAACCATAGTCATCCTGAACACTAGGATTTATTCCTCCAACCTAGCTGTATTAAATGAAATCCTATCATTCCTGGCAACATGGATTAGCCTAGAGGACATCATGTTAAGTAAAATAAGCAATCTGGGTTTTAACAAGCCCTTGAGGGGTTCTGCCTCACTAAAGATTGAGAACCATTTATCCAGATCAGTGGCTCTATGCCGGGGATGGTTTTGTCCCCGAATGGACATTTGGCAATGTTGGAGACAGTTTTGGTTGTCACAGCTGGTGGGAGGCTACCGCTGGTATGTAGTAGGTAGAGGCCAGGTGTGCTGTAAACATACTGCAATGCACACACAGGACAGCCCACCCAACAGAATTACCCAGCCAAAAACATCACAGTGCTACTATGGAGAACCTTACCTAGACCATGGTTTCTAAGTCTTGGCTTCCCCTTACAAGTAGCTGGAGAGTTTTTGAAAATCATAACTACAAATCTGTTTAATTGGTCTTGGCGACACCACAGCATAAAGATTTTTAAAAGCTATTCACATGATTACGCAGCCAAGATTGAAAATCACTGCTGTGGACACTGGTCATTGATGTATCTTAAACTCTTAGGTCATGATGGATCAGGGTGATCCTGAACCTCCTGATCAATTTTAACATAAATGACAGACAACTAGACGTTATGTATCTCTTACGACATAATAAGAAGTACAAACACCAATTTTTGAAATGGTCTTGCCAAAAAACGAAATTTGAACAAGCTTGTAGATATCTAGATCTAACTACCAATTTAGAGGTATATGTTAAAATATACCATGGGGGTGCAATGGCCCATATGTAGAAATTCCTCCAGGACAAATAACGCAGACTATTTTTCATCAAATAAATAGCAAGAAGGAAAAACAAAGAGGAAGTGGGGCTGTTTTAGAATAAAGGAAACTTAAGACACCTAACCAGTTAAGTACATCTTGTTTGAGTCTTGATCTGTAAAGCAACAGGAAGAAATAAAAGACATTTGTGAGACAATTTGGGAAATTTGAACACTGACTATTGTATAATATCAAATAATTTTTAAGGATTGTATGTGGAGAGGAAGCTGGAGGTTATAGGTAAAGCAGTGTTATCCCTACGTGGATCATTGTTAAAGTTGTGTGCTGGGTATGGGGGTTTATTTTAATATTCTGTCTACTTTTGTGTATATTTGAAAAATTTCACAATAAAAATAGTTAGAATGAGAAGGAATATCTAAACAGGTAGAAGGAAAAGCAGATGAGAATAGTGTTAGAAAAACTGTCAAGACAGTAAGAGTTTCCATGCTGTTTAAAAAAAAAAAAAAGTCCATTAGATTTGGTAACATGAAGATCATTTGATGACCATAGCAAAATCTGTTTCAGTGGAGAAGTGGGTCTGGAAGCAAGTTTGGAGTGCACTGGAAATTGACAGGAAGCAACAGTGAGTCAGAAAAGAGGAGAGGAAGACGTGGGCACGCATGGTATTGTTACGTTTGAGACAGAATAAACTTGAGTTTATTTAAATGATGAGACGGATCCTGTGGAGAGGGAAATAGTGAATACTTGGGAAAGAAATGGCGTGCGCATCAGCTTTTGGTTTCCCTAAAACAATCACAAAGGGTTGGTATGGAGATCAATTTGGATAATGTATATAAATTACATAGCATTGTGTACAGCATATTAAGCAATTATTATGAGAGTTTTAGAATTTGGGTGCGTGTGATATGCATCCAAATAAGTTCCTTTTTGTGACTCTTCTAAATATTTATATTTTGATATAAGTTGCAGAATTCTACATTAAAATATTAGGACTTGGTGTTCTTACATTTCTTTCAATGCTTTCTGTATCTGAAACAGAATTTAGAGCTGCAAATAATTATATACATATGTTGAAATAATAATATATTGACCTATATTTAAACTGATGACAGAGTACTTTCCTGGACCTAAGTTAGATGAGTGACTTAAATCTATTCGCTGGGAGAGATGAGGGAGGGAGAGAAACAGAGAGAGGGAGAGGGAGGAGAAAGAAAGAATTGAATGAATGAGATTAAAGGGAGAAAGTGACAAGAGACAATATGTTTAAATCAATTAAATCAATGTTTATTCAGGACAAACTTACATTGATCACTGTTATTGTTATTTTGGTTCTTTTTATTTCCAGCTATATTGTCTCCTTCCAAAAAGTATGACTTTAACTGTTTATCCACATGCTTTCCCATTTGCTTTTCTCTTTTAATTAACTTGAAAAATAATAGTCCAAAGAATGAAACATGTTAAACTCAAAAGGGCTCTTTGTTTGTTTGTTTAAACAGAACCGTTCATTTCGAAGGCGGTGCTATATCTGTGCACGCGCGTTCCCTGTGGAGACTGGAGACGCTAAGAGTTGCGTAAGTAGAACTTCGGAACACAGCCTGTGCTCCAAGGGTACTAACTACTGTGTTGCTCTTGACTTCGGAGTCTGTGTCAAACGGTCATTGCTAGCAAACAAGCAAGCAAAGGGCACACTGAGAAAGTGGTGGAGAGTTTCTCTTTCTTTTTTTTCCTCCCACCTACCTTTATTTATCTTCTCTTAGTCTAAGTTCACCAGCTGGTAACCCTGAGAAATAAGCAATAATTTTGTAGATTCTCTTTAGTTTTTAGCCTCATTTGTTTTAATAACATCACTGTAGCCCAGACCGTGGATCTCTTGGCCGAGGAGGACAGAGTGATGTAAGGTTTGGAGACAGGACAAGTTCTTCGCAAGCCTGTGGCACATTTCAGATCTGACAGACTCTGGGTTTAACCTTCCAAAAGCGCATTTAAAACAGAGGAAACTGGAACAATAGGACAAGAGTCATTACTGGCAGTCACTGTATTTACTTAAAAATAGCTCGATAGCTGCGTAAAAACCTGGATTGTAATAAAAGTCACTGTGTAAACATTATAGTAATAAGAATTTTTATTATATATATTTCCTTTTTTTTTTCTGATGACTTCAAACAGCTGTCTGGAACCTTTTAGTTCCTTTAAATAAATAACAATATTGATGATAAAGGTGTCATTTTGGGCTATTTTAAATAGAATTAAAATAGATATTTTTAATAATTGGAAGATTAGCCCTTTGCCTAAAAGCAATATATTTTCAAAGTATTTCTTCCCTAGTTTATTGGGCTTTAAAGAAATTACTGATTTAGGATTATAGCCTTAATGTGTGGGAGTGGGACTATTTTATTACAGAATAGCTGTCTTTATAGACTGTTTATTTTGGGATTATTGCCTTTCTAATGGTGATTAAAATAGTTCAGTAGACTAAAGCTGTTTTTGCTCACATGTCCCATAGAATCATTTTGAAAACCTTTGTATATCCTTGAGCATTGTAAAGTCCTGAGCCCAGGAGTTCAAGGCCAGCCTGGGACCTAGCAAAACCCCCATCTCAAATAAAGAGATAGATAGATAAATAAATAAATCTCCTTTAACAGTAAAAAATTTATATTATGCCTCTTTCTTATTGAAATCATATTTGTATTATAACTGATTCTCTTGTTCACTTCATACTCCTATGCAACAAAAATATATACATTAATTTTTTGTGTTTCTTATGTTAGGCTGTAACTTTAAAAAATTCTTCTATATTAATACCATTAATTGATTGGTAATATTAAATTTCTTTGATATAAATGTGCAGTTGATCAAATCCACCTAAATATTAAAACTTTTGATAAATATTAAAGTAAAATTTTATTAGAAATGCATCTCTTAATGAAATGAAAGAAGAAACTAACTTATAAGGCAAAAAAGGGAAAAAAATCATAGCTTTTATATATTTTGTAATTATTCAGAGAATTTCGGGAAAGGGATTTTAAGTAAATACACATTTACTTCGTGTATTATAAAAATGACTGATTGAAGAAATGACATATATTAATAATTCCATATGTTGGTTATAATTATATATAATTTGTCAACATAAGTGCAGTTAAGAGAGGTTTTCTTGCCTTTGTAAAACAGATTCCAAATGTGTTTTCAAAATTTATAGATATACCTACACTTCATGATTGCATGCTTAAAGAAATGAATTCTTTTTTGAGCCAGGCCCTAAATTCTTCACAATTTTGGTTAAAAAAAAAAAAAACATGAAAACTTCTGAAAACCTGAAAGGACTTCATTTTTACTGTTGATAATAAGATTAATGAACCATAACTACATAAATCAGATTGTTCTGCCAACCTCTGCACACCTTCCATTAAGTGGTCTTGATTGTGTTTCTCTATTGTTGCTTATGTTTGTATTTTGAAATGGAAAGTTTGCAGTTTGTTTTCACTTTGATTATGGAGGATTGATATATAGAAAATATATGATCTTATGGTCAGCTACAGGGGAAAGGGGATGCTAATTGTCTCTTAGAATCCAGATGTCACTGAGGGGAACAACCTGGCAGAAGGCAGAGCAGGTAGTTTTTCAACGACTTAATAGATTAAAGACAGAGATTTTTGCTCTACCCTGTGACTCTTGATTAATACTATTTTGCCTTCCTGTCTAAAACAGGAAAGTAGGAGGTGCATATGTAAGGAATATAATTATTTTAAAGATTTTTTTCAGATTACATTAAAACTCTGAACTACTTTGACTTTATTGTAAATACGCAAATTAAACTGCATTGAGTTTAAATGTTTACAGTGGCCACATGATTACTAATTTTTCTTTGTACTTAGGAAATTATAGTCAAAGATCCTGCTTATGTTTGTGATAGAACTATATTTCCTAATGCCATTTTTTAATAGCTACTTCTGCCATGATTCTGGATGTTGTCGGATCAAGTCCTAAATGTTTTCATTAGGTGGAGTGGAAGCCACATAAGATGGGGCCAGCCATTCCGACTACGCCATGTCACAACAGGAAAATACTTGAGTCTCATGGAAGACAAAAACCTTCTACTCATGGACAAAGAGAAAGCTGACGTAAAATCAACAGCATTTACCTTCCGGTCTTCCAAGGTAAGACAGAAAATACTATTTTGGATTTCCTGTAAGTATATCCCCATCACAATTCCTGTGATGGGGATAACCCCTTTGATGTTAGAAGTGCAAAGAGAAATGATGTGAGCATGTTTTGCATGTATTTCTAAATTCCCAGTTTCTCTTCCATCCCTTCCTCTCCAAAAAAAACAAAAACAAAAACAAAAAAAATGATTTCCTAAACCACCAAAACCTGCCCAGGTATTTCACTTGGCTCATAGTTCTTTGGTTATTTTCATAAAACACATCCATCCAGCTCCTCGTTGTTTTCTTAGTTATTGATGGTATACAGTTTGCACAAACCCTGTGATGTTGTATAACAGAATAAGGATAAAGCACACCAGCATGTTTTTGTCAAAAATACATTTACACATCCACTCTTAAATGCAGACCTTTCTTCTTAGCCCCACTGAATAACTTTTATGATAATTGTATATTTTTGTTCATAGTTTAATGAAGATTTGTGCAACTTGCACATGATGACAGGACTTACACTGAACTACTGACTAGCTTTTGTCTTAGAAAGGCAAAACTTTGTGTTTCTGTTATAGATAAAGGTTTGACTTTGTATTTCTGAGGTTAGTATATACTCATCTGGGTATAGGCATCTTCAGAATGTTATTCAGGGCTCATCTTTTTTATTTTTAACTTACTATTTATTTTCAGTACTAGAAAATTCTAAGGATTCATTGTCCTTCTCCATATTTCGTATTCTGAGTGAATTCAAGTTGGATTTTTGATAGCAGTATTATTAGATGAGAAAAGGTATAGATACTATGTATAACATATTCATAAAAAGGTCACGCCTATAGTCCCAGCTACTTGGGAGGCTGAGGCAGGAGGATGGCTTGAGCCCAGGAGTTTGAGGTTGCAGTGAGCTATGATGATGCCACTGTGCTCTAACACAACAGAGTAAGACTCTGTCTCCCAAAAAAAAACAAGAATAGACTATTTCACCACTATTATTTCAGGGGACTTTGAGGGCTGAATTTTTTAAGGACCATATTTACAACATGGCAAAGTTTGTTATATGCTGGTATTTTTAAAATGTTTGCTAATCTTTTCCTCCCTTTCCCTTTAGGAAAAATTGGATGTAGGGGTGAGAAAAGAAGTTGATGGAATGGGAACATCTGAAATAAAATATGGTGACTCGGTATGCTTCATACAACATGTAGACACAGGCCTGTGGCTCACTTACCAGTCTGTGGATGTGAAATCCGTGAGAATGGGATCTATACAACGTAAGGTAAGGTTATACAATATAAAAGCACAATTTGTAGTAGTCATTTTTTATGAATAAAATACCTAAGCACAGGTCAAAAAGAGGTGGCTAACTCAGCCACGTGCTAAAGTTCATAATTTTACATGCTAAAGGTCAAATCCCACTATAATAGACTCTTTGGTTTCATAAAGTGAATGTTGCTGGACGTTACATCACTGATATGTAGGATTATTGGATTCCTGTATTTAAATATTAAATGAAGAAATACACAATACTGTCTTTTGGAGTCTGGCTTAGTCTACCTCATTTCACTTTGTCCTCCATGCCCCCGTGGGGTCCTTCACTGATACCCCTTGCTTACAAGACAGGGGTCACGCTTTTTGGTGGTGATATTATATCCTTCCTGGCCTGCCCCCTTCCCTATTCTTCTCTTAATTTCTAGGTGTTGTCTTCAATTTCCCCAGCATGTCACTTATAGCACATGTCTTGAAGTCCCTCAAAAAAGAAAAAAATAGCTTTTACACACCTGTGCCTTTGCACAGACTGTTTCTTCTATTTGGAATACCCTTGGTAACATTTTTTGTCTGCCTGACTTCTATCTGTCATCTAAGAATTAAATTTAAAAATCATCTTAGAAATTATTCCTATCTCATCTTATCAGCTACTCCCTCCTTTGTATTCTCATAATATTTGTATATAATTTATTAAATTTTATATGTACCCCTTGCGCTGTTTTGTTTACTAGGCTACATGTGTCTCTCTCTTCCCCCTAATTTATGAGTTCCCTGGAGGAGTACATGGTTCTAGAATGTTTATAGTTTTACATATGACATGCAGCACAGTGCACAGAACCAAATGATAAGACGCATGTTATTTTGAGAAATGTGAAACTATGAAAGGAAGGCTTTAGCAAGGCAGACATTTTTATTTTCAATACATGTATTAATCACAATCTGTACATACATTCCAGTAGGGATTATTCGCTGTCAGTGTGATCTATTTAGAGTGACAAGTGCTGATCTTAGTGAAGTGAGAGGCTGGCGCTGCGTTCACAGGATTTGGCTCGAATGCATCCCGGTACTCCCTTCCGCGGAGATCCACAGACGATTCTGCAAGACCCGTGCCAGCTTTATAATGAGATGATCACTCGTCTTTTAGGTCTTTGATCTAGGCTCATAAATTTAAATGTATTTGTAGATATTCAATATTTGTGAAGCAGTCCTTATTTCTTGCAACTGAATTTGGCGTTTAAAAACTTTTTATTGTGGAAAATTCAAATGCACACAAAATAAAATAACAAGTACACAAATAGTTTAATGAACCCCTATGTCTCCACCATTCACCTTAAACATTTTCATTGCTTTCCCACTCTCCTTTCAGTTACATGTCCAACCCGCTGCTGTGTTCCACTAGATTATTACTTATTTTCCTTTTTGAGGTAAAATTTATATATATTGACGTCTGTATACTTAGCTGCAGAGTTTTGATAAATGGATACAGTGGTGTGACTCACACACTTACCTCCATATGGAACATTTCCATTTCCCCAGAAGTGGCCCAGGATCTCTTCCCAGGTTATTCCTGCTCCTCTTCCCCAGGGGCAGCTGTTCTTGCGACCATTTTCCACCATAGATTAGTTTTGCCTGGTGTAGAACTTCATATAAATGAAATAATATAGCATGTACTCCTTTGTATATGACTTCTTTTGCTCACCAAAATGTCTACAACATTTATCGATATTGTCCATGTTTGGGTCCAAATTGCTAAAGCTACTTTTTGAGGTCCTTAGAAGCCAATGAACCAGAAGTTAAACTAAGTTCAGTTCTCATTCTGAGGGTGAGGGGCAGAAAGGAAAGGATGAGACAAAGATGTGTATTTGTGACTTACTCTCTCCATTACAAGACACTGAGACTGGAGCCAGGTCTTTTATTTCTGTATTCTTAGTACTTAGCAGAGTGCCGGAACCATAGTAGGTGCTCATTGAATGTTTCTTAAATGAAAGCATTTATTTTCAAGGGTGTAGAGTGCTAGTCGAGTTGGTCAGATCACCCATGCACCTTTTAGCTCGTTCTCCAAGTGCATTAGCGTTGCAGAATTATAAGACATAGTGAGCTGGGTTAGCATTTGTAAGGTGAATGGCTAATGTAGTTAAAATTGTGGCAGAAGAGGTTGATTCGGCTTTAAAGCAATTTTTTATTTTGATGGTGATGTTTGGCCATGGTTCTTCTACCAGATTTAGTGTACTTTTTCTTTTTTCTTAATATTTTATTTAGAAAAGTTTCAAATGTGAAAAGTTAGAAAGTTAAGACTAATGAACATCCATATACCCTCAAATTAGATTCATCAATTATTATAGTTTGCAAGATAGGCTTTCCTTCCATCCTTTCTTCCTTTTTTAACTTTCTCTCTGTGTACACACACATACACAGAAACATCCACAGTGCCATTACACACCATTATGATAATTCTTTTACATCATCTAATATCCTGTTCATATCGGTATTTCTTTCATTGTCCCAATAATATTGTTTATAGTTCATTAAAATCAGGATGCAAAGTTCATGTAATTATTTATTTTTGTGCCTTTTCAGTCTCTCTCTCGCTGTCTCTCTGGCACCCACCCACCAGGAAATACTCAGTTTCTTAATCTAGAAAAGATCCTTACCGTGTTCTTGCCCTGTGCCATTGAGTTTTATAAAAATCCAGGCTATTTGTAGGATGCCTCACATTCTGGATGTGTCTGACTTTTTTCCCTGATTGCCTCTGCTCTTTATAATTCCCATGAACTTGAAGTTAGGTCTAGGGCTGTGCTGTTTAATCAGTGGCTACTAGCCACATCTGGCTATTTGCTGTTTATATGTGGCTAGCGCTAGAGGAACAACATCTTTAGTTTTAATTCTAATTAATTTAAATTTAAAAACTTAAGTTATTGGAAAATTTTTATGTATGTTCAAAACAACTTGGGTATGTGCATATACTTTTTCAAGTATAAATACCATGAATTCTAAAGCTGAGTATTTTTAATAAAAATTTAGTGTTTGAATTGAGATATTCTGTAAGTCTAGAATATACCCTGGATTTTGAACACAAGGTATGAAAAAATAAGAATGTGAAAAGTCAGCTGGGCATGGTGGCTTATGCCTGTAATCCTAGCATTCTGGGAAGCTGAGGCAGGAAGATTGCTTGAGCTCAGGAGTATTCAAGACCAGCCAGAGCAAAAGTGAGACCCTGTCTCTACTAAAAATAGAAAAATTAGCCAGGTGTCATGTCATGGCGGGCGCCTGGAGTCCCAGCTACCCTGGGGGCTGAGGCAGGAGGATCTCTTGAGCCCAGGAGTTTGAGGTTGCTGTGAGATAGGACAACGAAACAGCACTCTAGCCTGGGCCACAGAGCAAGCCTCTGTCTCAAAAAAAAAAAAAAGTGAAATGTCCCATTAACAGTTTTATATCGATTACATGATGAAAGGAAAATATTTTGGACATACTAGGTTAAATCAAATGTAGTATTATTAATGTTAATTTTAAGACTTCTACGGTGTGGGTTCTAGAGAATTCAAAGCTTCATATTTTAGAAACACCTTTCTGCACCCCTCCCCCACCTGTGCCTCCTTCTGATCAGAACCACTCTCAAGGATAAACACTGCCATTTCTTGTGACAGTGGAGATGAGTTTTGTTGTTGGCCTTTTAATTTTTAACTGAGTGAGAGTGATTTTATTGGATTTTCCACAGTGCATTCTATGTTTTTAAATGCCAATATCTACCAGAAGGGTGAAAGTTCAAAATAGATTTCACAAATTACAAAGAACAGAAAAAACAAAATTCTTAACTCAGATATTACTTTCTAAGAGCTCTTGTCTAGCATCACATTTTTCTCATAGCTTTTATCAAAAGCTTGAAGATGATGTATGGTTATGAGAGAAATCTTGGTAGAAATGGTAACATGTAGATTGTATTTTTGTAAAGATGGAAATAAATTTCAATGAGAAAATTACTCGCAAGTCTTTAGGTATTATTTGCTCATTCTATATGCTTAAGTGGTAAGATGCAAAAAAAAAAAAATGAAAAGAACAAAAAGGCTTTGAACAATTGTCTTCAACCTTTTTTTGCTCATGTTCCTCTCAAATGAATTTTGAAAACCACATTCTACCTCACATGCTTTTCATTACAAGTTTAAATAGCTGGGAATAAAGGGATTTTTGGCGTACTACAAATCCTAAAGCACATTTTGTATCCTGTCTTTTCAACTATGTCGTATGGAATTAAGTACCAAGAGTGTCCACTGTTTACTTGCTTCATTCTGCTAAATTCACCAAAGCACCATGTCCTGACAGTTTTCTCTTCTAGGTGCACCTCATCTTAGGTCCCTCTGCTCCATCCTTAGAAATCCAGTTCAGGCTTTATCATCTTTGTGTGTACTGCTTCCAGAGCTGCCTCTTCCTTCTCTCTGCCTGTAGCCTCACCTCTTTCTGCTCCATTCTGACCTTGTCACTGCCTTGCTTGCAAACCCTTCATGGCTGAGCCTTACCTCCTGCAATAATGCCAGTCTCCATACGAGGACACACCAGGTCACTCATCTCACCTCTGGCCGCCCCTCCTTCAGTCCACTCCAGTAACCCCAGGGTTCTTAATCATTACTCTGTGTTTTGTTGCGGCTCCTTTCCCCTCCTGAGCTCTGTAGGGAAGGAATTGTTAACGGGAAAAAAAGCCAAACTCTATAAAATAATTTTAAAGAGATTTATTCTGAGCCAAATTTAAGGACCATGACCTGAAGCCACTCCCAAGAAGCCTTGAGCAAATGGATTCGCTGGGGCTGGGTTAGTTTGGTTTTATACATTTCAGGGAGACAGGGGTTACAGGTAAAGTCATAAATCAATATGTGGGAGGCATACATTGGTTTGGCCCGAAAGGTGGGCCATCTCGAAGTGAGGGGGGCTTACAGGTTATAGGTGGGTTTAAAGATTCTTTGACTTGTAATTGGTTAAAGACATGAAGCTTTGTCTAAAGGCTTGGAATGTTTTAACTTAAGGAGCTGTTAACCAGAGACAAGCCACTGGACGTAGATTTGTCGTGTAAATTGAGGACCTGCAGGTTTGTCTTGCACAGCCTTAGGCCTGTTAATGGGTTACAAAGGATGTCCCAAGAAGAGGGGGGCATGATAAGGCACGTCTGACCTCCCTCCTCATGGCAGGTAATTTAGTTTTAGGATATTCCTTTGGCCATGAGGGGGTCCATTCAGTCAGCTAGTGGGGAATGAGCCTTAAGATTTTATTTTAGTTCACAGAATGAATAATTACTCGAAACACAGTGTTTAGAGAGAAGAGGAGAGACCAAAATCTAAAGGAGAAAATGGCCTCCTCAGCTAACTTCCTCTCCGTATTTATTTCGAAGGACACATGTAAAGAGTCAGGGTCATTTGTTAATTTTTTTAACAACTTCCATACAGGCCAGCTGTTTTCAGCTGACCTTTGCACTCAGCAAACAAGTGACAGGTGTTTTCTCACCTGACCCTTCATTCATCTTGCTCACTGTTCTTTCCATCCATCCATCCATCCATCCATCCATCCATCCTTCCATCCTTTCTTCTAGTCCCAGCACCTACATTATCTCATTCCTTAACCATGGATGAAAGTTAGAATGGGACTTCCATTCTCTGTCATAGGCTAACCAGAAGCTTGCCTTTCTAGAATGGTTTGGTAAGTGTGAGTGAAAAGCTAAACAGTCTTGATTTAGTGAAGTAACATGTGAAATTAACTTTATAGGCCATAAAACAGATAATCAAATTAAATTCTTTACTATATACTTCTTAGTACTTCTAGAACGATGTACTGTATTAGATTCTTTTGGGGAGACTTTGTGGTTATGTCATATGAATAAAACGTTATTTAAAAGTTTCTGAATCACTATTCATAGTTTTCATTATCACACTTGTTGTGAATATTCACATTTTCCTGCAGAAATGTAAATTTACTGATTATGGAGTGGTACCTAGACCCCACTGTGGTGTTAGAAAATACACAGTTATATGCCATAGTGCCTTTTAAAAAATATCTGAAGAACTCTGAATTATGAAATGCATCTGGAACCAAGGATTTATGATCAGCACACTTAAATCTTTTTAAAACTAAGAGAAATATTGCTTAAACCCTGTCTTTGGTTTCTGTTTTCATGCCATTTTAGTTTGCTAGTTACTTTCTCAGAAACAGGACAAGTTCCTCCTCTCTCAATGTTCTTATCTCTCTGACCTTTTCCCTACACTTTGCTTCTCAAGTGTGTCTTCCAAAGCATTCATATTGTTTTCTCTGGTGCTGTTGTATTCCTAAACCCCTTCTATGCCTTTGAAATTTTAGATTTCTTGCTTTTTTTTTCTTTTGTTGTCTCACCAGCTCACCTTTTTATCCCAGCTTGCTGTCCTTTTATCTATTCTGATGGTTTATTCACCTCGGCATATTTTCTGAAGTGAATTTTCACTTCAGGAGAGAAGTACTTCTATCCTGAGGACAACTGAAATTGTTTTCATATTTAAGTCATCTCTTGCTATTCCTATTTTACTTAGCTTTAAAAAAATAGCAATGATTGCTGAATTTTATTAATTAAAGGAGATAAAAATCATGTTTTAGTGTTCTTTAACCTGTTGATAACATAAATAAGTTATGAGACATTCAATTATTGAAGAATCCTTAAATTCATAGGATAAACCCTACTTGACCATAGGGTGTTATTCTTTTGACATTCTACTAGATATAATTAATATTTTTTTAGAATTATTACAAGTATATTCATAGGGGAAACTCTTTATTTATGGATATTGAAATTTTAATTTTGTATAATTTTCATGTTTATTAATTTTCACGTGTCATGAAATATTATTTTTGGTCTTTTTTCAGCCTGTTAAAAATATAAAAACCATTCATAGGTCATGGGCTGTACAAAAACAGGTGACGAGCCGTAGTTTGCCAACCCCTGATCTAGATTAGTCTGTCATTAGAAATAACTGTTCTTTGAAGGTTTATCAAACCTTTGAAGGTTTATCTGTTCTTTTGAAGCTTACCTGTGGAACCATCTGGTCTCATGTCTTTTAAATATTGGATCTTAAATTATCTTTTCAATCTTTTCTAAAGAAACTGTTCTAATTAAATTTTCTACTTAGTTGGGGGGATTCCTTTTGACTATTCTTAATTTGTTAAGAATCTATCCTATTCTCTGGAATATACAGTTTTGCTTGTGTTTTTGTTTGTTTTTTGTTTTTGCCATGGAGTTGCACACAGTGTTATATTATTGTAATTTCCAAGTATCTGTGATTTTGCTTCCTCTCTATCTTTAGCCTAGTTTATGAGAGGTTTATTTATGTTATTTATTGTCTCAAAGAATCAAATTTTGTGTTTATTCATCCTTTCTAGGATTTTATTTGACTTCTAGTTTATTAATTTCCGTTTTTATCTTCATTAGTTCCACTTTTCAAGTCTATTTGCTATTCTTATTTTAGAGTCTTAAAATGCGTATAAGTTCATTTCAGTCATTTTTTCTATATTAATGAAGGCAGTTAAGCATAGAATATTACTTTTGAATAGATATGTCTGTGTCTCATTGATTTTGGTGTGGGACTTCCTCTTTACATTGCTTTCTAGATGGCTTATAGTTATAGTTCCAGTTACTAAATTTAGTTCAGTACACCTGAGTAGGTGTATTAAATCACCTTGCTGTAAACGTTGAATGAAGAAGGCCATACACAAATGGGTACAAATGGTTCTACTGATACATGTTAATAGTACACAACTGATCTATGCTGTTAAAAGTCTGCAAAGTGGTGAATGTTGTGCAAGATAAGAATATTAAGGGGGAATTTTAAGGTTCCTATAATATTCTCTTTCTTGAGCTGGGTGTTGGTTACACAGGCGTGTTCACTTTGTGAAAATCACTGAGCTTGCCATTTAAGATTTTTACACTTCTCTCTCCTAATGTTATACTTTCATAAAAAGTTCAAAACCAAAAAACCCTAACAAAAGAAATGAAAATGATGCCTTAGAAGCATCTTTCAGTACTGATTGGTTAATCAGTCTATGTTCAGAACTCCTGTATTACTGGCGTGCCAATGTTATGCTTCCTTTGCTGTTCTGTACCAAGTTTGCTTAGGCTATGGATCAGTGATTGAACCTAGATACGTGAATAGGCTCTGCTGTTTGTTTTGCTCAACTCATTTATTGAATCATTTTTTAAAATAATAACTAAATAAATATATGGAACGGCTAGTTTGTATAGGAACCTGTGCATATTATCTCAACACAACAGCTTCACTGTCTACCCTACCTGTCCTCTGGTTCTATTTATTGGTCTGGCTCACCTGCCTAAGTGTATAGCTCCTTAACTCCAGTTTGGGAAAGAGCTGTTGGAAGTTATGGCCTTATTTTTGCTTTCTCACAGGCCATTATGCACCATGAAGGCCACATGGATGATGGCTTAAATTTGTCTAGGTCTCAGCATGAAGAATCACGCACAGCACGAGTCATCCGGAGCACAGTCTTCCTTTTCAATAGATTTATAAGGTACTTTTTCTTTTGTTGTTATAGTTGATTGATATTTCATTTTCATTTCCTTATTGGATTTACATATGGACAGTTCTAAGATACGCTATGGTGGTAAGTCACATACAGTTTGGTAGGTCAGCAGAACACATTAGGAAGTGCTAGTTAGATGATTTTATGTCTTTCTTTTAAGTGAATTTTAAAAAAGAAATGTGGTTTTAGAAATTGTATGTGTGATAGTAACAGATAGCTATAGGTTAGGATTATTTTATAACTATTCTTCCTTGTGATGGACCTATTTAATTTCCTTTTACAATAAGGGTAAGGAAGCCCACGTAGTTGGTGATTTTTGGTTTGTATTTCAAAAAAGTGATTCTTATAATAATTGAGTTTTTCCACCTAATAATTGAAATAATCGCATATCTACAAACTAAATCAAACTTGTGGAACAAGTATTTTCTGGTAACATACCAGTATATACTCTGACCTGTGATGGATTTCATCCATGTCTTTAAACTTTGCTAATTTGATGGGGGAAAATTTTTTAATCATATTTCTTGATTTATTTTTTTATATGTGTTTTACTCTGACCTGTGATGGATTTCATCCATGTCTTTAAACTTTGCTAATTTGATGGGGGGAAATTTTTTAATCATATTTCTTGATTTATTTTTTTATATGTGTTTTACCCTACTCTTTGTTGATATTTCCGTTAGGCTGTTATAAGCTTTTGTTATGTGAGAGAGATTAATTTCCATTTGTCCTATATAAATTAAAAATATTTCCCCCAGTTTCTTGGTTTAGAAACGAATATTAAAGTCATTTTTATAGTAGTTGAATAAATAAATCATGTTTGGCTTCATGGCATAAAAAAAAAATCTCAGTCAAATCCTTAGTATTTGTCCCATTTCTCTGCCTCATCTAAATCCTAAGCCTCATCAGATGGGGTAAGCCTTAAAGATGGGGTAAGTGTCACATTTTTATATTTTATTTATTTCCTATATTACTTTTTGTTATTATTTGTATTTATACTTATATCATTTTATATAATATTTATTTCTTATAATAAGTAAAATTTATTACATTTTAATACAGTATAAAATTAGTCATGTCAAGAAATTCTACTTAAAAATTACAATATATTTTTGAAACAATTAAACTTAGCCTTTTTCCATCTTGTTCTTTCCACTAATACTTCTTTACTATAACCAATCAATTCCATGATAAGGATTGAGGAAATTAATCATAAATATTTAAAATAGTCAATTTTGTACTTAATCATATTGATCAGTATTGAATTCTTCAAATAATGAGGGACAGTTTTAAATTCAATTTGACTTCAGTAGAGTTTTGAGCAGCACTACAGAGATTCTGTTTGATAAGCAGGAGCTACTTTAATACTAGAGAAAACATTGATGATTTGTTTTTTAAAAGCATTTTGTGTGGAAGTTAACTATATCAGTGTTTAGATTTAATGCAGTGATAGTATACCATAAGTGACATTTTGTATGCTGACTGAGATACTAAAATTCATCTTGAATGGGATTTGCTTTAGCATATTTGCTCTTTGTTCAAAACTAGACTCATTTTTTTAAAGTAGTGTCTGTGATTTGGAAGAATAATTTTAAAATTTGACAATTACTTATTTGATAAGATAGAGAAATAAGTATGAGAAATTTAGATTCTATGGTTAAAATGCTGAGTTATATACTTGATTCTTCATTAAATCTTGAAAGTTAATTTTTGGCTGGGTTATTTGAATGAAATTCATTCATTATACCTATCATGATAAAATAGGATGGTTATATTAATGCATATTTAACCATAAAAAGATTTTCTGATTCCCATTCTGATTTTTTTTATTTCTTTTCTTCTTTTTGCCTTGGGTTTAACTTATTACTTTTTGAGCTTTATAAGATGAATACTGACATCATTAATTTGAGGATTTTCTTTTTTGATATAAGCATTTAATGCTAAAAATTTGTTTTTAGTTTTAGTAGCAACTCACACTTTTTGATATGTTGTTTTTCAATTTTCCTTCTAATGATGTCTTTGACCAATGTATTACTTAGTTGCTAAATATTTGGGGATTTTCCTGATATTTTTCTATTACTAATTTCTAATGCTATATGGGTCAGAGAATATACTTTGTAAGATTAAATGCTTTAAATATATTGAGACTTGTTTTATGGCTTAGAAAAAGTTCTATATTGGTAAGTGTTCCATGTGTACTTGAAAAGAAAATACATTTTCCTCTTGTGTGGGGTGTTCAGAAATGTCAGTTTGATCTAGTTGGTTGATAGTATTGTTTAGGTCTTTAATTTCCCTGTTGTTTTTTTAGTCTGTTCTATTAATTACAGAAAGGTATTGAAATATATGACTATAATTGTGGGCTTTTCTATTTCTCTGTATAGTCTGTTACTTTTTCTTCATGTATTTTGAAGCTCTGTTTTTAGATGCATAACCTGTCACTTTTTCTTTTTTTTAAGTTTTTAAGCCTTTTTAAAAATTTCTTCTGATAAGCTTTGATTTTTGTAACTAGTACACTAATTCACAGGCAAAATAAAAACAAGCCAATGATGTTAATTGTAACATGAAATATTATCTTGACCTAAAGACATCCGAATTATTTTGAAATCAGAAAGCAAGAGCTGCTGGCATTAAAGTAAATTTCAGGCTCCACATATTAAGCTGCTGCATTTTAAAACCTCTAGCACTGTTGTGTACATTTTAATTCTCTAAAATTATGACATTTTCAATAATCAAATACATCTTTCATTAGGATTAATATATAAATTTTCAGATTGGATTAATTTTATGCATATGAGTTTTAAATTTATATTTTGCTTTTCTTTTTATTGTCATTGTTTACCTGTTTTTTTTTTTCAATTTTATTTCGGAATATTATAGAGGTACAAACATTTTGATTATATAAATTGCTTTGGTACCATTTGAGTCAAAGTTATAAGTATGCCCATCCCCAGATAGTGTGCATTGTACCTGTTAGGTGTGAATTTACCCATCCTCTCCTCCCCCCTCCTTCCTGCTTGATTTCCAATGAATGTTATTTCCATATGTGCATGTAAGTGTTGATTGATTAGTTCCCATTTAATGGTGAGTACACGTGGTGTTTGTTTTTCCATTCTTGTGATACTTCTTACACTTAACTGACCTTAATTATATATTGGTTTTTTCAGAAATTAAATCTTCATTAAGCTTTAGTTTTTTCCCTTCTCTTTTCTTTTCTAGAATATTCACCCTTTAGTTATATTGTTTAACTCCAGTAGGCATGTTTATATATATTTACATATATGCATGTTTTACTTAAATACTCCTTAGTATTACTTATTAGAGGTCCTGCATTTATATAATTCTTTAATATCTTCAGAAACTTTGAAAAGTCTTACATAATTTTTGAACATTGTAAAGAGCATTTTTTAAGTAAAATATTTTGCTCCTACTGTCACATTCATGAAAGCACCAAAAGTCTTTAAAATTTCGGTATCTTTACAATATTTGTACCCATTTTTTTCAGAGTAAATTACTTTTTACTATTCATCTTATTAATGCAAATTTACTTAATTCGTATTGAGACTCATTTAAAAAATCTATACTCAAACATTTCCTTTTTACGTTTTAGAGTGAAAGTGAAGATGATTTAATCATTTGTGTTTTTCTAATGTGGCTTTTTTTTCCTGTAACCCTTCTGTTCTTTCTCAGGTCATGGTGGTGGTGTTGGGGGTGTGTGTGTGTGTGTATTTGTGTTGTGGGTAGGAAGAAGTATTATGTGTAGGAAAGAGGGTTCTACTATTTTGGCTTGGTGGTGGTGATTCTACCAACTTTGGTTTTCTGAATTAATTTTTTTCCTCATCTTTTTTTGTCCTTGAAAAATTAAGATGATAAATGTCTTTATATTAGATGAAAGCTCTAAAATGTAACATAATGAATAATTTTAGAATTGTGGGCAACATTTGTTCTGAAAAGCAGTATCTCCTAGAAAATAATTGAATGGTTATATTCCTGATGGCAGATGTGTTTATTTCAACTTAATAACTTAAAAACTGAAATTTACTATTGTTTTCCTTTAGATTTGAAAATGTAGATATTATACCTGAATCACTTCTGAATTTCATTTCCTTTAGTATTATGAGAATTGACTTTGAATTTGTTGTGCATTTATTTATGATGTAACTAGAGTTAATGGAATGAATATTTAGAAAAAAATATTACATATGAATTTTCATTTTAAAAGGAAAGAAATAATTTTCTTCCGAAAAATCACTTCTCTTGCTTTTTGGGCATTGAAAAACTAATAGAGATGATGAAATTAGTGAATAGATGAGAGTTCTGTTGGTATAATCGATATGGAATTTCAAGCAAAAACTTTAGAATAGTTGCTCACATTTACTATTTCTACTTAATAATGCTGAAGTCAAGTATTCAAAATTATTAGAAATCTTTATGTGTAAATGATGATACATTTTAAATAATGTTTTGAACATTGTAAAGTTCAAATCTAAGCTAATTCTCATTAATAAGGCTTTTATTGTTTTTTAAATGTAAGTTCCAATATAGTAAGAAAATTAGCCAAAAACATTTTCTTGGGATAAAATATTGCCATATTATATTTCCTGATACAGAAAGCAGGATTGGAAGTGTAATATTTTTAATGCATTAAAATTTTATCATGACTAATAAGACTATTGCTATATCAAGTACAGTAGAGGTATTTGACAATTCTTTCATAGTATCTATTGTGTGTTTTTTTAAATAAACTTTTTACCTTGGAATAATTGTGCTTTACAGACATCATGTTTTGAAGTTCTTTTCAGACACATTCAAAACTATGAGTTATAAAACTGAAAATCTCAGTAAGCTCAACGAATTAACATATTTATAAGACAGTAATACATTTTTCTTCAAAGGCTAGAAAATACATCATGATATTTTTAAATCTAATTTTCAAATACATTTCTTTCAAATAGTAGAAAAGTATTTTAATATATTATTTATTGATTAATAAGCAGATTTTCTAAGTTAACATTATTAGAATATGTTTTTTAACTGGCAGGAATTAAACTGAGTGGCAAGCTAGTGTCCATGATAGCAAAACTTGTTAAGAATTCCTTTATGTAAAACAAACAAACAAGAAGCAACTATCACTATTATGATTCTGGGAAGACAGAAGCTTAAACCTTGCAGTATGTAGTACTTTCAAATGAAAATCAGTTTCTAAATATTTAGACTATTGTTTTTGTAGGCATTGACCCTTCAGCCTATCAGGTTTAGCTCTAGATAAGTGGCTCTTGATGCTGGTTTTTATAACGTAATTATACATGACATGCTAAACAATTTCTCATTTGAATCTGTTCATTATTGCTGCTTGAGGAAAAGGATGACTTTCTTATATGTCCCTTTTACAGTGGTATAGGGAGAAGGGAGTAATGCTGTGAAATCATCTATCACAGAAAATAATAAAATTGTGGATCATTGACATAGAGAAATGTTTGCTATTTATTTTAGGGGCCTCGATGCTCTCAACAAGAAGGTGAAGCCTTCCACAGTAGACTTGCCCATAGAGTCTGTAAGTCTGAGTCTGCGGGATCTTATTGGCTACTTCCACCCACCAGATGAGCATTTAGAACACGAAGACAAGCAGAACAGACTGCGAGCCCTAAAGAATCGGCAGAATCTCTTCCAGGAAGAGGTGACTTTCTACCAAAGCTCATTGCTTTTCTGTTGTTCTCCTGGGAAAGCAGCTTCTTGGGGTGGGGGGATGATTCTTCATCTATTTGATGTCTTTGCCTTTTGAGGTATAGAGGAGCAGATATGCTGCTGAACAGAGGAAACTAGCCTTGGAGAAATCTGAACATTATGTTGAGTTCTCTATCCATGAATATTAATTTTAAAAGATGAACGGTTTTCGGTTCCACAGCAAGAGACATTTACTTCTGCTCAGCCTTCACCCAGGTCATTTGTAAACACTGTAGTTTGCTCCATGTTGATTACATCAATATGGAATCTTCAAGTGTCCAAATGATTACAGACTATAGAAAGCACCAGGGTTTTGAAACGATTCAGCAGGTTCTTGTGGGCTCCTTGCAAATGTTACAGCCCAACCAGGTTCACTGCCCGCTGCTCAAGAGGAAGCCAGTACACTGAGACAGTGGGGGTTACAGCAGAGAAAGAGTTTAATATCACAAGCACCATGCAAGGAGAGGGGAGGAATTTCTCAAATCTGTCTCCCTGAGAATTTAGGGGAAAGGGTTTTTGAAGATAGTTTGGGGGGCAAAGTGCTAGGCGATCGGTCTGCTGATTGGCTGGGGATGAACTCATGGGATTAGGAAGCAGAAATTATCTTCTTGTGCTGAGTCAGTTCCCAGATCCTGAGACCTATTGAGTTGATTCCTTGGGCCACTGGTCTGGGTGGGTCAGTGGGCCCACTGGAATGCAGGGTCTGGAAGATATCTCAAAGACCAGCCTTAGGTTTCACAAGGGTGATGTTACTTATGGGAGCGATGAAGAAAGCTAAGAATCATTGTGACCATGAGCTGTGTGATTCCTGAGTAGTGAGCAATTATGGGAAAGCAAGCTAAGGAACAATGGCTGTTTTTTATACATAATATATATACTATATTATTATTTTTTTTAGCTATGCCTATACCTTTGCAGAGTTCAGGCCTCTACTGCTGTTCCCACCCCTATGGTCTTTTATTTATTTTATAAAGGGCAGTTTCAGAAATGCCTCAGGATCCACAGGGAGCTTTGTGTTGGGATGGAAGCTGCCCAAGAAAGCGCCACCCGCAGAGGCTGAGCTCCAGGCACCCTACATGGGCAGAGCAACTCCACTTTTCCCTTTTGCATATATTACGTTTCCATATGTGATTTTATTTCACCAAAAGCTCCACTGCTAAAAAAGAGCTCCAGTGTCATATTTTATATACAGAACCCAAACCATGTGCCTGATGTCCTAACACTTGTGTTAGAATTAGTACTACGTATTTGAGAGTTTCAATGGGAGCTATCAGGGTTGACGGGATTAATCAGGCATGCCCAGCAAGCGTTCCCGTTCTTCTATGTGAGGGAACGACTTTTTCTGGGTAAAAGTAACTTTGTAAAAGTATCTAACAAAAAGGGTTAGAGGGCACTGCTGAGGTCCCATAATCTCTAAATCTATGTTTCTTCCAGTTTTAAACCTGTTTTTTAATATTCCATCAGAAGCTCTTGAAACTGACATTCATTTTTGAGGACTTTCCTATTGTGTATACAAAAGAAACAACCTGACAACCATAATGGCATGAAAGCAAAGGAATTGTCAAAACAAACCTAGAATAACAACATGGAGTGGTTTATTGGGAGCCTTTCTTTTTACGTATGTCAAGTTGTTGGACTGTTTACTATACTGCATTTATTTAATATCTGGAAGAAGTAAAACTAAATACTGGGCTGTGAACATTTAAAATATTAATTTAGATTGGTGTTCAATTTATCATATGAAACCATCTGGATGGGGACTTAGAAATGTTCTTAGGCCCATGATGCCTCTTAAATTCTCTGTTGGCCAGGCATGGTGGCTCACACCTATAATCCTAGCACTTTGGGAGGCTGAGGCAGGTGGATCACTTGAGCCCAGGCGTTTGACACCAGCCTGGGTAATAGTGAGACCCTGTCTCTACAAAAAATAAAAAAAAAAAAAACGTTAGCCAGGAGTGGTGGTAGTGCCTGTAGTCCCAGCTACATGGGAGGCTGAGGCAGGAGGATCCTCTGAACCCAGGAGATAGAGGTTGCAGTGAGCTATGATGATGCCACTGCACTCTAGCCTGGGCCACAGAGCAAGACCTTGTCTAAAAAAAAAAAAAAAAAAAAATTTTTTTTCTGTGTGAAATGTGAAATAAGTTAATTTTATTAGTCAGTGGTTTATAGTTTTTCCTTTTATGAGTTTTGCCTTATTTTGACAACCTCGATCTGAGCAATAGTAATAAAAACGAAGCATAATTTCAAATTTAGGCTGCATCTTACAAAGTTCTATAATGAATTTTGATTTGCTTTAAAACTCCTTTCATGAGCTTTTCTTTATTTAATTTACTTTATCTTTAATTTAATAATAACAATAATGCTTAAGAATGAGAATCTGTTCTTATGCTTACTTAACATTAGAATACCGTAAGTATAAAGTACATGTTTTCATATTGTTCTTCCCCTCCTCTTTGATAATGACACTCAAGATTTAAAATCCACTTGAACTATTTGAAGAACATTCATTTCACATGCAAATGTGTTTCTTCCTGTCCTTTGAATAAATGATCACAGTTTTCTTTATGATTAATAGGAGTGTTTTAAGCCAGACTTCTTTTTTTAAATCAATTTAGCATTTTTAGTCTGTGAGCAGAATGAAAGTTTCTGATGGTGATTTTTTTTTTTTTTTTTTAACTTTCCAGGGAATGATCAATCTTGTGCTCGAGTGTATAGACCGACTACATGTCTACAGCAGCGCGGCTCACTTTGCTGACGTCGCTGGGCGAGAGGCAGGGGAATCTTGGAAATCCATTCTAAATTCTCTGTATGAGTTGCTGGGTAAGAAGTATGATTGGATTCAAGGCACCTGAGTTATGTCTATTTAAAATGATCACATAATAGTTACAGCAGTTTTATAATGTGCTTTCTAATTGAGACTTTTAATTTTTAGTTTAGTTGGACTAAACCTAATGATGTTTAGTATTGAAATCCATCTCTGAGTGAGAAAGGTAGCCAGAGCAGTAGATTTGCATTTGGTTAAAGGAGGAGAAAGTCACCCAGGGTGCAGTTTTTGCAGGTGAGGGACCTCTATATGGATGCATATTAAATATTTCCTTTTCGGTTCCAGAGTTCATCCCTTCTTATGTCCTCACTATTCCTTCTCATCAGGGATCTCCACCAGTCTTCTCTCTGCTCTTTATAAGCTCTGTGGCAGCTTCTCAGCATGCTTGACACTGGTCAAGCGACAGTTACATTGTACAGCCCAGCCAGGTTCACTGCCTGCTGCTCAAGAGGAAGCCGATACACTGAGACAACAGGGGTTACAGCGGAGAAAGGGTTTAATATCACAGGCGTCATGTGAGGAGGCGAGAGGAATTGCTCAAATCTGTCTCCCTGAGAATTTGGGAGAAAGGGTTTTCAAAGATAGTTTGGTGGGCAAAGGGCTAGGCAATTGGATCTGCCGATTGGCTGGGTTCGGGATGAAACTACAGGGGTATAGAAACTGTCTTCTTGTGTTGAGTCAGTTTCTGGATGGGGGTCGCAAGACCAGTTGAGTTAGTTCCTTGGTGTGGGTCTGGGTGGGTCAGTTGGTCCACCGGAATGTGGGGCCTGGAAGATAACTCGAAAACTGGCCTTAGGTTTCACAAGTGTGACATTATCTATGGGAGCAATGAAGAAAGCTAAGAAACCTTATGACCGTGAGCGCTATCACTCCTGAGCAGTAAGCAATTACAGGGAAGCAAGGTGGGCTAAAGGGCATTTTGAGTTGCTGTGGCTTATACTGCATTCCTATGGGCTCTGTGCAAGCACAGGTCCTCATTATTTTTGACTTGCAGTAACTTCTACTTGTCTCTTGTCAAAAACTGTGAAGGGTCTGAGACTTTACCCATATTTGCAAGCCAGTAAGTTAGCCGGCGATCAGGGTGAAGTGGGACAGTTTATTACTCAATGCAATGGCTATAGCTGGGGTATGAACATTTTTGTGCCAGTTCCCTCAGCCCCAGTTCTCATGGGACAATGTGAGGGGTGGATGACAACCGCACAGGCAGTTGCTTGAGTTACAGAAAAGGAATCCTGAGCGGAGCTTGGGGAGCCCGAGTCAGCTACACTGGAGAGTAGACCTGCCTGCCCTTTGCTCTGGATGCAGTCTTCTCCCTCTTCCAAGGTGACTTGCCTCAAACAGTCTAGGAGAGATACCCTGAAACAAAGGCTTCCCATGGCTCATTTGCAAAATGTGTAAAAAAAAGAGGGCCATCTACCCCTCACCTCTAAAATCTCAGATTCATCGAATACATTGTTAACTACACATCACTTCCCAGTTTAGAAACTTTTCTTACTGCCCCATCAGTCTGGTAAAGGTCAGCTTGTTTCGCCTGGTACATGAGGCCCCAGCTAACCCTTCCAGCTTCATATTTTCCCACTTCCCTTCCCCCTACTTCAGTCATATCACAGTTTTCTGAAGATCCCATACACGTTCACACCTCTGTGACATTTTCTTACTCTCACCTTTTCTGAAATTCCTATATATCCTTCAAGACCCAGTTCCCATGTCACTGTCTTTTGAAGATACTCTGACGTTTTTCCCAACTCTTAAGCTAGTCACACCTTCCTTCTCTGCCCTCTTGGCACTTAGTATTTGCCTGTGTTATAGCACACATTGCATTGCTTATTTAGTTACATATGAGACTGACTTTAAAGGCAAGAATAGCACCTTTCTGGTTTTTGCATCTCTGTCATTTAACTTAATATCTTGCACGTAGTAGATACCTAATAAACGTGTATTCATTAAATAAATGTGTTCTGATAGAATAGGAAAGTATACCTACGTGTACAAAAGAGATAATGAAAAAAAAGGAAAGAGATAATGCATTTTTAAAGTGAAGAATGAAGGGTAGTCAACTATTTGAAAATTCTGCATAATCTAATTGAACATCATTAAAATTTATAGAGTCATAATATAATTTAGCAAATAAAACTCTTAAATGCCTATTAGAATTTTTAATATGTTTTCATTAGGTAGGCTCTTTGATATGCCATTAAAATTAAACACTTGCAATTTGGTACTTTCAGACTAAGGGTAACATGTAGCTGGCATTTCTGTGAACAGGATGAGGAATACTGAGGCTTTACAGGAATCTGGATTCATTATTTTACCTACAGCAATCATCAAGATAAGGATTTTGTGATACCAAAATTCTAAAGATTGCATTATGTGGAAGTTATAACACTGAATTTCTGAATATAGTGGAAACTGATGTGTGGCAATGTTTTTAACACCACAGTGTAGCTTCTTCACTTGGTGTGACACTGGACGAATTCCTCAGACAAACTAGATGCTTTAGGTAAAGAGTTGTGTCATTTATGTGTGTTCGAGGGTAGAAAGGGTTATGTTTAGAAAGAACATTGTTGTAGGCAAATCTAGATAATTTGCATCTTACTTATGTTTTCCTACCAGCTCTTTCCACAGTCTCTGTTAGTTGGCCCCTTCCACAGGTCATGTGTTCATATATCCATGAGTAAGAAACATGAGCAGAGAGAATTATAATGATTTTTTTATAATCATAGAAAAAGTCTATTCCAGCAAAGTTAACACTGCAGGTTTATCCTTCTGAGCTACGTTTCCCTCAAGCCTGTATGCCCTTTAACTCCACAGTTATTTGGGGATTAAATTTGATTATTTTGAAACCCACTGAAGTAGCATTAATACACTCTACAAAATGCTGGGGACTCGGAGGGTGTGAGCACAGTTCCTCACTGTAATTAGTTTTGTGGTTTGGTTTTTACTGGAACATGGCTAGAGATGTGATTTTAAAATGGTTTGCCTATTTAAACAGAAAGGGCAGGAGCAGCTGTAGGGGGAATGATGTTTCTATTGGGATGTGTTCAGTTAGAATTAACAGAATACCCTAACTCAAACAGGCTTGCACAACAAAGAGGGTTTATTGGCTTGTACAACTGGCAGTCTACCAGTGGGTCTGACTCAAAGGCTTGATTGTATCCCCAGAATTGTTTTTTATGTCTCTGCTTTGCCTTCCATGGGGTCATCCTCCTTTAGACTTGCCTTCCCTTTGTGGCCCCAGCTGAGTGCTGTTAGTCCCTAGTGCTACATACTCCCTCTTTGATACGGAAAAAATGAAAGAGGGTTTCTTCAAGAAGTTACCTCTTAAGAAAGAATGTGTTATTTCTTAAAACTGGGCAAACCATTCTTCAGCTCTCATTAGCCCAGACTGTGTCTGTGGCCATTCCTGAACCAGTCATTCTGGCAAGAGGAGGGGAATTGTACCGACACTGGCTTTGACTGATCATGGACCCACTGCTGAAACTGGGATCAAACCCTCGGGGTGCCCGGCTCTCATGCAGGGGGTGAGTGTTCAGGGAATGCCAGCCAAGAAGCTGAAGTGTCCACCACAAATCTTAACTCAAACATTTTACTTGTCGTCAATAAGGTTTTATGAGTTGAATTCTAATCAGAACGTTTTTATTCACTACCTAGCACCATACTTAAGCAGAGTATGCACTCAATAAATATTTGTTTGAATTATTTAATAAATACATTGTAATGATTCCCATTGATTTTTCTGTAGCAGGGTAAATTAGATCATCAATTCACTTTATTAAAAACCATCGGACCTATTAACCCTCCTTGATTAGGGTCGTTTCTTGAAACACAAAAGTGTAACCTTTCATCTGTAGGCAACAGCCTCTTAGAAAATGACCCTCCCCCTTGCTGGTCAGCATCTTGGAACCCGAGCTCTGCTACTTATGTGACTTTGGACAGGTCACTAAATTTGTGCTCAGTTTCCTCACCTGCAAAGTGGAAAAAATAAAAGTGCCTATTTTTTTAGGGTTATTATGCCAATTACATGGGTTAATGTAAGGCACTTAGAAAAGTGCCAGGCATACAGAGAGTGACACCTATTATTATTATTAATATTACCTGTAAAATGGTAGTAATCATTCCTCTCAAAAGGTTGTTGGGTGGCTTAAATGTGTTTGCCAAATGCTTAGCATAGCTTATGATTGTTCTTCTTAATCATTATTCTCACTTCTTTTGAATAGTTGTTATCATCATTTCCCTTGCTAGAACAGTAAAACTTTCTTCTCCATCCTCTGCTTTCATTCTTCTTGTTTTTGCCTTTAAAATATGTGTTAGAAAAGAAACTTAACTTAGACTTGTTGGATATAATGAGGAAAGTTCTGGATTAGCCGATAGAAGACATAGGATCACGATTATTGTAGATATATATATACACTGGCTCTTGGTTTCCTCATCAGAAAATAGAGGTCATAAAGTTTTCTTTATATTTGTCTCCAGACTAAAAATTTCATATTCTATTATTCTACGGATTCTCTGAACACGATATCACACATCTGTATCCTTAGCATCTGGCTTACAGCTAAATACTTACAATCTCAATGATATTTATTAATAGATGCTGTAAGATTTCTGGCTAATCTCTTTTCCTCCACTTCTTCTCACCTCCAGTCTTCACTCGCGTCCTCAGGGAGCCCTCACACACTTCCTCATGAATTGTCATTGACTGACTCTCCAATACCTTTTTCATACCCGTCTTAGCCTAGTCTTCAGAATGCTCCAGCTCTGTGAGGGATGGCTCTGTCTCGTCCTTTTCGCGCCTGCTCTAGCTCACTCTGTCTCTAGCCTCTCTGAATTGCATCCTGATGGTCCTTTCCTCCAATCCAGAACTTCCAGAACATCTAGAATTACTTCATATCAAAGAGACTTGAATATATCTTAAGTATATGTCCTACAACCTTAATTATTTATATCCCACTTGATTAACAAAGGGTTGGATGGAGGTATTACTTGATACTGACAAATTTGTAATCCCCCAAAAGCCACATCTTAAAAAAGGATAGTAGTATAATAATTATATATATATAATGTATATATATATAACTACGAATATGAAGGGTTTTCAGGCACATGGTTATTTTGTGCCTTTTAAACCAATTGTTACATGCAAGAGGAGACATAAATTCTGAATCTACTTTCCCTTCACGTGTATATATGTTCTTAACTTGTATATTTGCACATTGCTTTTCCTAAGGAAGTGTTTGTTAATCCCCCTACACCTATTTCTTCCAGATAATTCTGAACGTTTATTTATTTATTTAAATACCTCACCTCAGAAAAGCTTCCTTTTGTCTCTTTTTTCCCAAGCTTCTTAATTCCTCACGTGGCCTCCTGATTGGGTGTCCTTTTATAACAGAGACTGTCATGTTGAGGAGAATTTGGACTTGGAACCTGATGGATCTGGATTTCAGTAGAAATCATTTTATTGTATTCAGGCTGCTGTATAACAAAATACCATAAACTAGGCAGCTTACAAAGAACAGGAATTTATTTCTTACAGTTCTGGAGGAAGTCTGAGATCAAGGCACTGGTAGATTCTATGTCTGGTGAGGTCTCGATTTATAGATGGTATCTTCTCACTGTGTCCTCACATGGCAGAAGGGGCGAGGATCTCTCTGGGGTCTCCTTTAGAAGGGCACTAATTTCATAAGATCTCCGCCCTCGTGACCTAATTTCCTCCCAAAGGCCTGACCTTCTAATGCCATCACCCTGGGGGTCAAGATTTCAACATATGAATCTTGGAGCAACCCAGATAGTCAGACCACAATGGAAACATTATCCATTCGTGAAAGATTATTTGAACGCCTGCCGTGGGAGATGCTGTGATCTGGGCAGTGAGGAACAGTGGTGACCAGGATGTGGTGCCTGCTCTCATGAGCTTATGGTGGAGTAAGAGAGACGACATACTCAGCAAAGCCAGCCATATACTCCGCAGTTCCTGACTGTAGTGCCTTGACCATCTTGGGACAAGTCATTGTTAAACTATGTTAATAAGTAACAAAAGACTGATATATTTGACTATATAAACATTAAAAGTTGTATAAATAATATCATTACAAAATTAAAAACATGGGAATTTGAGAAAAATATGCAATCAATATGACAGAAAAAGGCCTACTTTCTATAGTTATATATATAGTTTTCATAAATTCATAAGAAAAGGAAATACTGTATAATACAAAAACAGATAACAGAGATGAGCAGTTCACAGAATAATAAATAAAATAGTAAAAGGTTTTCAGTGTGCCAAATAAAGAAATGCAAATTAAATAAGGATCATATTTCACTTACTAGGTTAGCACAGATAAACAACTTGATAATACACATCAGTGGGGAAAATGTTGAGTAATCTTGGAATGTAAATTAATGAAATTTTAAAAAACATAGCTATTCTGTGTCAATCATAAAAAATCAGACAAATCTTGGTCTGACAATATATATAAATGACTTTAAATGTCAATGTTTTTCTCTCAGAAATTCTATTTTAAGAAATGTATTCTAGTGATATATTTGCATAAATGTGAAAAGGATGGCCACTGTAAAATTGTTTATAAATAGCATAAAATTAAAAACAATTTTTCTATCAACAGGGGATTGGTTACCTAAGTTATAGTACCCTTATATAATATAACACTGTATAATCATTGAAGACTAGGATAAATCTATCATTTGGAAAATTGTATGAAACAAGCAGGCTAGATTGCTGCTCTTTTTAGCATGGCAATCTACAGTGTGGTATTTTTTTTTCTTTAAAGATGGGGTCTCACTCTGTGACCCAGGCTGGAGTACAGTCATAGCACAGTCATAGCTCACTGCAGCCTGAAATTCCTGGACTCAAGTTATCCTCCTATCTCAGCCTCTGAGTAGGTGGGACTACAGGCATACACCACCACACCCAGCTAATTTTTTTCATTTTTTTAGAGATGGGATCTCACTATGTTGCTCAGGCTGGTCTTGAACTACTGGTCTCAGGAGATCCTACTGTCTCAGCCTCCCAAGTTGCTGAGATTATAGGTATGAGCCAACTTGCCCAGCTCTATGGTATGCTGTTAAGTAGAAAAAACAACTACAACAACAACAACAAGGCACTTACCATATATATAGTAAGATTCCAATTGTATCAAGTTAAAAATATATAGAGAAAGATACATTCTTGTGTATACATTGGACATTTCTGAATGTATGCACAGAAAAATGTTAGGTAACTACTTCTTGGGGGAGAGATCTTGATCTTTTACTTCTCATTTTTCTTAATCTGTTAATAAACATTACTTTTGTAACTGGAAAAAGTAGTTAACATCTATGTCTAATGCTAGATAATTGATGGTAAAAGAAAAAACCTAATGTATTGATTCCAGTTGAGTGAAAAAAATAGAACATTTTATATCAGTGCAAATAAAGAGAATCTCCCCCTATGTATACATGGTAGTTTTAATGGGGGCTGTTTCAGATAGATAAGAGTTATGAGAGATTTTGGTTTTTAAGTGTTCCTTTGATTTCTTATGACTTTTGTTTTTATTATAGTCAACATTGATTTCATGACCTGAAAAAGATTAATGAGTACAATCTTGTGTTGAATTTTGACATGCAAAAGTCTTCAGAACCATCTGCTGCCAGTAGTTTTTACTGAATTCATTGTAATGACAAGATAGATGGCCATGTGTACTTAAGTATATACTTCACTTTGGGCTTGAAAAGTCTCAGATCTGTAGCAATAGTTGGAATTCTATAAGATATATGCATCTCACTGTTCTTCTTTACTCTGCTGTGAAAAAGTTTGGTTCAAATATCAACTCCAAACTCATTAAGCCTCCTTGCATTCTTCCAAATAGACAGTAGATTCTCTTGGGGTCATGTGTGAAGCAAGCCACTTTCTTCTTTTGCTTTGCTTTTTTTTCTTCAGTGTGTCCATTTAGCATGGCAAGAAAGGGGAGAAGGTGGGAATGAGAATCTATGACAATTTAGCATTTGACATGGATGTATTTAATATGTGTTTTAGGTGGAAAATGATGAAAGTAGATTTATGAGCCTGCCATCTGGAATACAGGATCTTAGAGACACTGATACTCAGTTTGAGAAGCATTGCTGTGGAGTGCTTTCATACATCTTTTCTGACATCCACACAATTAATCTGTGGGAAGCTTGCAAGCCAGGATGATTCTCTAAAGATTCCTGAGAAATGGATCTTTGGAAAACTCACTCTATGAATACTTATTTTTTTCTCATATTACATATATGTATTATTTCTAAAGAGCTACAAAAAAAAAATCACACACACACACACACACACACCCTTTAAATAGAGCTCATTTATAGCCATGCTTTTTGTCAATGTTGAGTAAAAGTCATGTGAAATTAAAAAACTAAGAAAGTTTTTAAAATGGCAAAAAATCCATACCAATTTATTCTTGGACATTTTAGGAAATAATTTATATTATTCTCTCCTGAATGGATCTCTAACACCAAAGATCACTATTTTATTTTTATTTTTTTGTGTGTCTATACTGCTTTATTTCTTGAGCTATGCAGTAAGCTTTGCAATATCGTCTATGCTTTTTTGGGGTTTTTTTATTTAAATGGATTTGGGGGTACAAGTGGTTTTTTGTTACATGGCTGAATTGCATAGTGGGAAGTATAGGCTTTTAATATACCCATCACATGATATAATGTACATTGTATCAAATAGGTAATTTTTCATCCTGTGCCCCCCTGCTACCCCCCCAGACTACAGTGTCCATTAAGTCCCTCCGTATGCCCATGCATACCCATTGCTTAGCTCCCATGTATGAGAACATTCAGTTGAATACTAATTTTTGAAGATTTAAAGTATAAAACCAAAATGATAGATTGCTGCTCTTTTAGTGACCAGTTTCTGAATGGTTGAAGACTTGGAAAGGTACAGCAAATAGGGATTTTTGCACATGCAGGTTATTTTCCCAGAGACAGATCTTCCTAAATGCTGTAAAACACTGGTGGGAGGTGAGGGGTGCAGGAAGGCAGTCGAGAGATGGAAAAGAAAGGCTTCAGACATGCTCATACCAGATGTTCTTCTAACGTTTGTGCATGTAGATAGTTCCTATCTTGTTCTCCAGGAAATCCTGGAAAGGCATTTTATAAATAAAACACTTTTTTTTTTCGACTTGGTAATAGTCTCATCTTCTCCCACCCTGGTGATTTCCTGGGCAGGAGTCTTAAAACTCCAGTTTATAAGGTTCCCAGCTGTAGAGGCAGCTCCTCAAGCTCTCCAAGAAGTTTCAGTGGTCCTGTACTTACATTCTTCAGCAACATTTGAGGGTTTTTGTTTTGTTTGGTTTTTAGTCGTTTTTGAGGTTTAGGACCATCTACTTGTTAATCTCAAAATTTTTAAAAATATTTCTGGATTTTAGTTCTGTCAGCCCCTCATTTCTCTGTGCCGGTTAGGGCCTGTTCACTTAGTACTTCCAGGCTTGGAATCTAAGTCCCAAGAGGGGTGGTGTTTGATTTCTTGCTGTATCTCCAGCATCCAGAACAATGTCTGACACCAAGCAGGTAATTCATATTTGTTGAGTAAATTTTATAAGTAAAGGAATTTTCTTAGAATATCTTTAAATCTAAATCCATTTGTAATTCTCAGATTCTATGAGTCTTCTGTAAAATGTTCAGTCTAAGAGTTTAAATACACTGAAGCATGAAGCCCCAGAGGATGTTATGATACTAATAAGAAATACAAATGCTATATGATTCCACTCAAATGAAGTATCTAAAATAATTAAATTCATAGAATCAAAGAGTAGAATGGTAGTTGCCAGGGGTTTAGGGGTAGGGAATGAGAAGTTACTAATCAAGGGGAATAAAGTTTCACTTAAGCAAGATGAGTAAGTTCTTACCATGATGAAATTACATTTTTAAAAAGTAAATAAATGCACAATAGTGTATTTTTTCAAAAATAGTTTTTTAATTAATTGCCAATATTACATGCATTTCATATTCTGATTGGATAAAAGTTTAGGAATTTAATCAGTTATTTAATGTTCATAAAATTGGTTCAGTGAATTAGCATTTCCTTGTTAAGACCTTACTTTAAAATGTTGTTTTTTTCTCTTATTTTTTTAGGACAGGGTCTTGGCCCTGTCACCCGGGCTAGGGTGCAGTGGTGTCATCATAGCTCACTATAGCCTAAAACTTCAGGCCTCAAGCGATCCTCCCACCTCAGCCTCCCAAAGTGCAAGGATCAAAATGTTTTTATACTATAGTTATTTAACCGCTGATATTCCATAGGAGACTGGTAGCTATTTATTCATTTGTTCATGTTAAGAAATATTAATAACATACCTACTAAATTTCAGGCACCATGCAAAGGAATAATAAGACAGAGCATAAGATCTAAAAGAGCTTGGAATATAATAGAAGACTTGAAAGGCATTGTATTATATTCCTACTGTATTTCAGCTGGTATTCACAGTGCCAGCCATAGTGCCTGATACATTCACATCAGTATTTCTTAAATATATGAGGAAAAAAGTGATGTGTGGAAGATGAAAGGTCTTAACTTAGTTTTTATGTCTAATTAGGCAGCAATTAAGGAGTATTTGAAGGTTTAGCTTGTTTGTCCAAATTCAGGAAAGGACATTTACCTTGATTTTGTTTTTGTATCTTGATGTACCGTGTATGTTACAGTTGCTGTTGCACTTCGGAGATGAGAATGGCGCTCTGAGACACCATGATGATTGTCACTACAGATATCGATGACATTGTTTTCCCTTTTCATTTTGAAAAGAAAGTAACTTTATCGTACTATTGGATTTTAAAATTAATGCATCTTAGACAATGAAAGAAATAAGGATGTAGAAGCTACTCTTATGCTTAACCACCCATTTTAGTGTATTACCTTTTAAAAAATGTTCCTTTGAATATATATCACATTATACAGATACAAAACATTTTGCACACCTATGTACACACTTACAGAATAACACTGTGTGCGTGCATTTGTGTACATTTGTGCCCCACCAAGACATCAGCTATTCCCTCTCCACTTGAAGGTTTGGTTAGCTTGGTCCAAATTGTGGTTTCATGGATGAGACAATCTATAGGGTTCCTTTTGATGTCCGTATATTTTGGGGGTTTATTTGGTTACATTTTTTCAGGCTTCCATGCTTTTTTATTGCGAACAATTGTTTCTCTAAGGTTACATAGTATCCTGGCTATAGAACATTACCTCTTCACATACAGGCTTCCATTGTTTTTGAGCATCTATGGGTTTTTGACAGAATTTATTGCAGGTTCAGAGGGTCACTGTGAAGGATCATGTCAGAAGCCACGGCCCTTTTTCCCTCCACTCTTCTTCACCCCTGTTTTGGAATAAGAAACTTTCACTTTGTGACCTGGTGGACCAGTCCCACGCGTATCAGTGTTCCTTGAGGTCTCTGTTTCTATCTCAGGCCCTTAGCAAGATATTTTTCCCAAAAGCCAACTCTTATTCTCTAAGAAATGGTCTAAAAAACACAATTTTCTCCATGCTATGCATGTACTTATATTCAGTATATACATTTACGTTACACAATGGAATCATGCTATCAGTGTTCTTTTGTAGCACATGTTTTTAATTAATTCTACATTGTGGGCATCTTTCCTTGGCAGTGACTATAAAGCTTCATCAGGTTTTAGTGGATGTATACTACCCTACTGAAGGAATATGTCACCATTTATTTATTTAGCCACACTCAGGCTGTTTTAGTATTTTGCTGTTACAAACAGTGTTGTGATGAGCTTCCTTGTATTTCTCTACATACTTTTCCATCACTTTAGAACCTCACTTAACTGATTTCTTCTTAACTGACTTGATGGATTCTAATTCTCATACTCCACTTGTCTGTAAAACACATTGGTGTCCCTGGCATGCACGTGCTAACATACACATACACGCACACATACACACACACACAGCATGCAGGAGGTATTGTGTTCTCCTGAACTAATTTTTTTTCATTAGAAATATATTTTCAGAGTCTATCGAGATAGTCATATGTTTCATCTTTGACTTATTAACAGATTTCCTGATATATTTCTATCTCTTTGGGGGAATGAATCTTGAATTGGGTTGATGCTGCTAATGTACTGCTGAATTTGATTTGTAAATACTGTCTTTGTATACAATTTTGGGATTTATATTCGTAAGTAAGAGTTTCCTCTTGTTTTATTATATGTATACTTTATTAGGCTTTGATATCAAAATTACTGATAATATCTTTGTAAAATAAATAGGGAGGAGGTTTCCTTAGTTTTTTTTATTTTGGAATGCCGTCACGTATTGCTTAACAACAGGGATATGGTCTGAGAGATGCATCATTACGTGATTTTGTCATTGTGCAAACGTCAGAGTGCGCTTACACAAACCTAGATGGTATAACCTATTGCACACCTCCGTCTATGTGATGTAGCGTATTGCTCCTAGGCTAGAAGGCTGTAAAGAATGTGACTGTACTGAATACTGTAGGCCTTTGTAACACAATGGTAAATATTTGTGTATCCAAACATATCTAAACATAGAAAAGGTACAGGAGAAATATGGTATTACAATCTTATGGGACCCACCATCTTATATGTGGTCTGTTGTTGACCAAAACGTTATTATTCAGTGTATGATTGCAGTTTAAACAGTATAGAAATTACTTATTTCTTGAATATATGAAAGAAAGTTTTTGGTCTTTGATACACTTCTTAATATTATTCATGGTTTATTATTATATTTAGATTTTCTCCCTTCTATTGGGTCAGTTTTGGTGGAAAACACACACACACACACACACACACACACACACACACACATATATATATATATATATAAAGGCAATTCTTTTTCCCAGATGTTGAAAGTTCCAGTATAGGGATGTATAATGTGGCTGCATTTATGATTTTTTTCTTAATTTCTCTTCTTTATTAAAGTGTAGTTGATCATTAGCTTATGTTAAAAAAAGTATTGATGAATCTCACTACTTTTATTATATAGATCACTTCTATTTCTAATGTATTAATTTCTACTGTTATTGCTATTTATTTCTTTTTCTATTTTCTTATATTTGTTTGATATTCTTATATTTGTTCCTATATTTCAAAATGAATGTTTAATTAAAAATTTTCAACCTATGCTTAGCAATTAAAGTATTTAGTTAATTTTGAGTATTGTTTTCGCCATTTACTTTTGGTTGTGTTAGGTAGTGGTCTCATTTTTTATTTTTACTAGATATTCTATATTGTGGTGTTGATCCCTCCCTTGGCCCAAAGGTTATTAAGGGCAGAGTTTAAATTTTTTTAAGTGCTTAGGTATTATTTTTATTTCTGCTTTGTTCACTTAGTTCTAGTTTCATTACCTAGTTGTCAGAGCACATGGTCTATAACACTTCAGTTTGCAGCACATTTAATGAAGTTTTCTCTGCAGCTTACTATGTGATTATCTTAAATCCCCCATGGCTTATTGAAAGACTGCATTCTGACACCATTAGTTGTTTCAATAATCACCTTATCTCTAACATTTGACCTTTATAAAATATATAATATATTTAATTTTTAAAAGCTGAAGTAAAATTAAAGGTGTGAGTTAATCTTTAAATGAATGAGACTCTATAAAAATTCAAAAACTCCATCGTATGCTTTTTCCCAGTCGCTGCTGTTCTAAACAGGGAACAGATATTCTTAAAGATTAAAATTAGAAGTCCCATTTAGCACATAGGACTGCTCATTCCTGTGCTGCATTCCATCCTTACCTGTGGCCCCCTGTTCTCTGCACTGTATGAGTGTATCTCGATTGCAGGCTGTTATGGGGGCCACTAGATCCAGAGTCAGAGGAAAACCTAAGTAACTGAGTCATCATCCTGTAATCTTTGTACAAGTATTGTGGAGCCTCTATACACAAACAAGCTCTTCTTATGCCATTGTAGGGATAGACCCTTCCTGTCTTTTCTGTCTGTGTTTCTTTTCTTACCCTCAACATTTATTTATTGATTGATTGATTAAAATTGAAAATGCGAAGGATGTCTTTAATTGCACACTTTGACTGCAGGGTTTCCTGCCTCCTGCTTGTAACATGGAGGTAAATAGGTAGCAGAACCTCAAACGTCACTTCTTCAAACTGCTTCCTAGTGCCACCAGATTTTAAATAGTGATTTTTCTTGTGACGACATCTTTCTCCCTTTAAATACCATATTTTTAAAAAAATCTTGCCGACCCTTTGTAAGCAGTTATACGCTTTCTGAACAATCTTTTGGGTATAAGAGTAGAATTCATATAAAATATTTACCAGACTTGCTTTGAAAGAACTGAATGATTTTGAAAATTTTAAAATTTAAAATTGAGTGTATAAACTAGGTGGAAAGAGATCATGCATAGCCACATAGGAATTTTAGATGGGTTCTTTAGCCAAAGAAGTGTAGAGAACACTAGTCTAAGCAAAGTTAGAATAGGTTTCTTTACTGCAGAATGTGTCAGAGTCTTTGACAGACATTGTGAATCTCTGAATGGGAAGAAGAGGTAGAAAAATATATTTTCAAACTTATTGGCCGTGGACACTCTCATCCTTTTTTAAATGTAGCATTTGGGTATATCTCTGTATACCTTTTAGAGTTGTAATTACTAGTTATATATCCAAGTATATCATGGTACATTTTTAGGAAAACTGATGTATTCTTAACTTCTTCATTATATAGATGAGAAAATTGGGCTTAGGAGAGATGGAATAATTTAATCTCATGGCTAATTAAAAGCAATAGGTATTAGAACCCAAGTGAGAGAACTCCCAGGACACTGGTTTTCCCATTACCCTTGATTATTACCTCCCAATGTGAAATGTTACTTCCTGAAATTATATTCCTTCTAATGAGCAGTGGTTTTATCAGTCTTCATTAATAAATATCAATTTGTCTTTTAATGTCTCAATTTTGTATAGGTAAGTATATATACGCTTGCATATGTTTTAGATGTAACATGAAGATGTTCTTGATCTAATATTTTAGGGCTACTATTACATTAGCATACTTTAAGTTTTCAGCTGGAAAATCACATAAATGTGAAACCTGCTTTCTTTTGCAGCGGCTCTAATTAGAGGAAATCGTAAAAACTGTGCTCAATTTTCCGGCTCCCTCGACTGGTTGATTAGCAGATTGGAAAGACTGGAAGCTTCTTCTGGTACGTTTTCCAGTTTTCTCCTTAGTGTAATGTATTATTCCTGTTTTCTTCTATTTCATGTTCTTTAAGACATAAAAACACACTTAGCTGGTCAGGGTGGTATGTGCTTATGGTCTTTGTTGCTTGGAAGGCTGAGACAGGAGGATCATTTAAGGCCAGGAGTGTGAGACCAGCCTGGGCAACATAGTGAGACCCCGTCTCTACAAAACTGAAAAAAAAACGATTAGCTGGATGTGGTGGCACATGCCTGTAATCCTAGCACTCTGGGAGCCTGAGGCAGGAGGATCACTTGAGCTCAGGAGTTCAAGACCAGCCTGAGCAAGAGTGAGACCCTGTCTCTACTAAAATAAGAAAGAAATTAGCTGGACAACTAAAAATATATAGAAAAAATTAGCCGAGCATGGTGGCGCATGTCTGTAGTCCCAGCTACTCGGGAGGGTAAGGCGGGAGGATTGCTTGAGCCAGGAGTTTGAGGCTGTCATGCATCATGATCATGCCTGTGAATAACCACTCCATTCCAGCCTGGGCAAGACAGCAAGACTACATCTCTGGAAAAAAAAAAAAAAAGAAAAAGAAAAACAACTTTGACTCTAATGATCAGTGGTGTAATACGAGTGTTTTCCTTTTAACAGTTTAAGCATTTTTATTTATTGATAAAATAATTAGTATTTTCATTAGTCATTTTTGAATAGCAATGTAGCAGTATCCTGCCCATTTATATATCTATTTTTTAAAGTCTAGTTATGAAGTCCTGAAAACCACAAAAGAGCTAGAATTCTTTACTGTTTTTCAAGTTGATTACTCCTGATATATTCGACACACAAAAAGATTGGTTTGGAATTCTCATTTTTTCCTCTTGTGTTCAAAAGATTATTTGGACAGATTTGGGAAAAAATGAGTTTCCCAAATCATATAGCACAATATTTTATTTAAAAGGGATTTAGTAAATACAAATACATGATCTGTATCATAGTAAGGTGGTTATAGGCAATCAACCTGATATGCACATCTCTAACAAGTGTGTTAGTTTTATTCTGAGGTTGTGGAGACGTATCAGTGATTGCCAGGTGGGCCTGAATCCTCCAGTGCCGTAGCCTGCCTCGGTGACACCTAAATGGAATCAGTGGTTCCTCCTGTTGGCACATTATTTCATTATTTGTCCTTCAACAGCACTGATGCCTTCTAACGTTACTTATCTTTCCTCTCAGTCTCCTTCACTAGTAATGAACTTCTTGAAGGTAGGGGCATGATTTAATTCATCTTTGTTTCTCTGGATATACAATACTGTCTGGCACTTCTAGGTGTTTATTAGTATCTGTTGAATAAATGAATGGGTGTTTGAATTCACTTAAAAAATGCTACTGTGCATACAAAATAATTCCGTGACTTTTGCATGATAAAGACACAGTCAGGGACAGGTTTGTTGGAATTGAATGAATAGAGACATAGAAGAACAGATGGTTGTAGTCAGAGAGGGTAATTTTAAGTCATACAGCAAAATTTTGGAGTTTAAGATTGGAGGAAGAAAAAATTGAGTCACTGTGAGTTCTGAGGCTCCGCTAGACTGTTGGGTGGCAGAAATAATGTAGAGACTGGAGATTGTTGTAATCAAAACACCAAAATTATGAGATGAGGTTATTAAGAGTATAGTAATATGAATAACTGTGCATTAATTGCAGAATATATTAAACAGGGAAAGAAGTGAATAACTAGTAGGAAGAAGAAGTGATCAAATAAGTGGCAACAAGATGATGGCATAGATTCCAAAAATGGATGAATTCTTGCATCGAAGCGTCCAGAATCATTGGCAAGCTACGTATATATATCTTTTCCTGGCCTCAGTGAGTATCTGGAAAGAAAGAGGCACAGGGCAGCCTTCAGAGCAGAGTGTCAATGCTAGATGAATCAACTGCACAGCAAAATGCTCAAATCAAAAAAGGAGAGAGAGAAGGAAAGAACAGAGCCAAGCATCCTTTAAGGTCCGGCAAGTAGAGTCCAGTGTTTGTTAGAGAGTCTTCATCATGGTCAGTTACAGGCACAATTCCTTTGGTTACAAGTTGTTACTTGCAATTGTCTTCTTCCCATCAAGCTGTTGACTGCAGGCATTTCTGCTTAAAATGGAAGCCCTGTGCTCAGAGAAAGCATAGTGAAAGTCAAGAGTAGGGGGGATCCTTAGAGAATATTTAATTTAACATTCTTACTTTAGAGGAAAGGAATTTGAGGCATAGAACAGTTAAAATGACTGATTTGAGATCCTGGAATTATTTGTTATTACAGCCAAGATTAAACCCCAGCTCCTCAGCATCGGGCTTAAAATATGTTCACTATACCTGTAGCCTCCTGGTTTTTAAGTATCTAAAATGTATTTCACAAAACAATTTTCTCTACTGTAGTTACACTTACGCTTCTAATGAATTACTCTTTCCCCAGAGGAAGTAGAGCATTGCTTAGTTTATGGAGATAGTAACAATAGTGATATGCACATGTACATGTATACAATTTATTCCAATTGTGCTTTGTTATTTACTGAGTGCTTATGTATGCATCATTTTATTTTCTTGCTATAATAATTCTGAGATTGCTGAACACACACTCACCTCAGCTTGTTAGCGTCTCAGCTGTAGATTCAAACTGGAAAATGCTTGAGTGCAAAATAAGGCAAAAGTGGGGCTAATTTATTTTCCTGGGATCTAGAACCTTCTAGTCTTTACTGGCTTGGCAGGTCTCTAGTGCCTTCAGACAGGTATAGATATGGGGTGTGTGTGTGTATCTTGCCCTACTTTTTTGGTTGTTTTGATTGAGGATTGGTCTGCAATACCTCGTCTGCCATTTCTGGAACCAGAAAATGTCCTGGATTGTTTTTAGAAATGAAACATTGGAAATGAAGTGATGATCCATAGGTGAATAGGTTAATTATAGTACAATAACATTTTCAAATATATTATAGATATTTAAAAGAATTGTTTAGATCTATATCCTGAAACATATTTAGGATATATTATTAAGCGAAAATTCATTTGCAGAATGTGTGTGGATGGAATATATTGTTTTGTTTTGTTTTTGTTTTTTTTTGAGACAGAATCTCACTCTGTTACCCAGGCTAGAGTGCCGTGGCGTCAGCCTAGCTCACAACAACCTCAAACTCCTGGGCTCAGGCGATCCTCCTGCCTCAGCCTCCCGAGTAGCTGGGACTACAGGCATGTACCACCATGCCCAGCTAATTTTTTCTGGTTTTTTTTAGTTGTTTGGCTAATTTCTTTCTATTTTTAGTAGAGACGGTGTCTCACTTGCTCAGGCTGATTTTGAACTCCTGAGCTCAAGAAATCCTCCCGCCTCGGCCTCCCAGAGTGCTAGGATTACAGGCATGAGCCACCGCGCCCGGCCGGAATACCTTTTTGTAAAAAAAAAAATAAATGGAAAGAAAGAAAAGAAGGCAGACAGACAGGCAAAAAAGAAGGAAGGGAAAAAATCCCATGTAATACGTATATATGTCTCTACACCAGTAGGATGTAGAAAGATATACCCCAAGCTATTCACGTTGGTAACCAAGGAGTTGGAATTTGAAAAAGGAAAGAACACTAAGTTCTCCACGAGTGGGGAATTGTGTGTCAGAACCTATGCTATAAATAGACAAATGGGAAGCAATTGATTAGACCCAGAGGATCAAGGATCACATAGAAGGATCTGGTGTTACCAACCCACTAACATCAATTTTGTTTTTCACGTTCCTTTTCCTTTTCTTTTTTCCACTTTGCTTTTCCTCCATTACGCTTAATATCCTGCCATTGAAATTGAGCCAAGGGAGTTATTGATAATTACAAGAATTACCTCTATGTTTAAATGGCCCATAAACAGACCTCTCTCTCTAATATTATTGCAAAGCAATAATATCTTTCCAACATATCTTGAATTTACTTTCAAATATGTTTTCACAATACCATGAATCCAGTCATTTCTGTTGCCAATAATGAGAAAAAAGAAGCTCCTGCATATGGAATGGAAAAAAAAAAAAGATGTGTAAGGAGAAACCGAACGACAGAGCTAGAGTCGAAGCGCTCAGGGAGTCGAGAGGGGCAGGTGGCCGAGCTGTAGTTGGCCCTGTCTGCCGGCAGCGTGCGGGCATGTGGATGCGAGCCACGGAAGGGATGTATGTAACCCTGCCTGTCGGGGAGTTCTTTCCATGACATTTTCTTAAAGAAGCATATTTAGGACTATAGCTGATTATAAACTATTGTTTGAGAAGAATTAAAGTAAAATAATAATTGTGGATGATAAAGATCTTAGAATAATTATGTTAAAGATGCTAAAGAGATGTGGTTATTTCTGTGGCATACAATAATTTAGCATATATAATTATTGATAATAAGGCATATTAGAATTTTAGGAATCTTACATAGTTTTGGAACAGATATTTGTAATATATTTATACAAATACAACCCAAAGAAAATCAAGTGCAGTTTCATAACTGACAATATTTCCTGTATGGTTTAACACATCAGTAAGCCTAATAAGTTTCTCTTGGACTTTTAGTGGCTCTATTATTATTATTATTTATTTCAGAATTTTACGGGGGTACACACATTTTGCTGACATAATTTGCTTTTGTACAGTTTGAGTCAACGTTATCAGTGTGCCCTTCACCTAGTTAGTGTGCATTGTACCTGTTAGGTGTGAATTTACTCATCTGGCTCTATTATTAAAAGCTAGTTTGAGGTTAAAAGGACTGCATTTAGAATTTTGTTTTTGGGAAGTTTGTCAAATATTGCAGGTAAAATTTTAAGTTGACAAATAATTATTTTATATATTTGGGGGGTACAGAGTGATAATCATTATATATATGTACACACACACACACACACACACACACACAACATGGAATGATTAAATAAGTCTAATTAACATATCCATCACCTCAGATACTTATATTTTGTGATGAGAATGCTAGTGACACCTGTCACTATAGTAGAGTATCTGATCAGTTTATATGAATGACCACCCTGAATTCCTTAGGGAAATGAAAGATAAATTACATATTGTCCCACCTTTCTGTGTGACTGGTGACTTTGTCTTCTGGACCAGAGTTAATTGAAAAGACAAAAGATCGGTACGAACGAGTGTAGTTGATTACGTTGATGTATTTTTGAAGGCTGGGTTTTTCTTTAGGATGTGCTCAGTACTTGAAATGCTGTTTGGGGGCAAGAGATAGCTCACTAAATGTGAGCTTGCTGGGAGGCTGCGGACATTTTCTGAGTCTTATTTCTTGTGTAGTGTGTTCCCCACACAGTTTTGTAGAGATGGAAGTGGTCTTTCTTTGGGATTCCTGCAAGTTCTTTCCCACTCTTAGTAAATGCCATTGAACAGCATCCCCTCTGGGTTTAAGTTGAATGAGGAGTCTTTGAGTGTGTTCCAGATGCCAAAGCTTCATGCTCACATACGATCCAACTTTGGGTACCTGGAAATAGGATAGTTTAAAGCTTCCAAGGTTGTCACAGCTATTTCTTGCAGAATATAAGCTCATCAGTTTTCAAAGATGAAAAATTTGTAAGCTGTGGAATAATATGTCCCAGAATCATGTGTGCCAGGAACTCCTCCTCCTTGACTTTTACTTAGGTATGCACAGTTGAGTTAGAAAGAGCAGGGGCTCCCAGGATATTGTTTGCGATCCACTGTTAGTGATGCAGAAATCACAGCTATCAGATTTCAGTAATAACAGCAATTCAGGCAACACTAGTGACTTTCTCCAGGTTGGTTTGGAGGTAGGATACCAGCCACCTGCGCTCGTTCCCCACTTTTTGCTGATTTTATTTTTCCTGGTACACAGCCCTCCAGGTGGTGGTCCACAAAATCCAGGTTTACCAGGGGAATAAAATAGGAAGTCTTAGGAAAACCACAGAATCCACTAAGGGCTCACTTGAGAAAAACTGATTATTAGAAAGCAAAAATCACAAGCAGTGATTTCTACCATTCTACCTGGCCTGTTTCTAGTGTCCTTTGGGTACGGAGCTTATGTTTCATTGTCACAGACAGAACGTGGAAGTTTCAGCTTTTAAGCACTGCTACTGAGAGAGAACTGTTTATTGCCACTGTCTGGTTTGATTGGGTTTTGCTCCTGCCATTCTGGTTATTAAATATTTTTAGCATCATCTTTGTAAGTAATTACATTGTGTGACTTGCTTTCAGTCAAGCTTAAGGGTCCTTGACCTATCTGAGGTACACCGTCATGACTTAAGGCCGTTGTCTGGGACTGAGTTCATAGATACTTCTCTGCATTGTGAATAACTCAGTCCAGTCTTCTCAAGCTAGCTTGCCTCTTGACTGCCCTTTTAGTACCTAAGCTTTTAAAATGGGAGCATGTTTGTTTGAACACAGTAGTCAAAAGAAGGAAGCCAGTCGCCACCCATCCAAATCTGCCATCTTTGGTACCAAGGCAGGATGCACCACAGTCCAGGCACTCCCTTCAGGGTCAGGGTCAGGGTCAGGGTCATGCAGTGAATGTAGTCTGGATGGACATTGGCTCAGCTGCTTTGGTACCTACCAAATGTGCCTTCTCTGGAGAGAGATGACCAATGGTAGGTCTCGGGGTGTAGTCAGCCCAGTAGGATACGAGGTCCTAATTGTGGGAAGTCAAGCCTGTCCCAAGTCCCTGATCCTCTAAAAGAGAGTATCCTTCCATTTCATCATCAAAAGGAGGGCTCGTCCCTGCCAAGACTGACTCATCAAAAATGGCAGCTCATTTTTTAATCATTTTCCTCTATCTTCTTTTCTACTTTGTTAAGGAGAAGCAGAGGTTACAGGTATGGATTCTAGAGCTGGGCTGCCTAAATTCCAATTGCAAGTCCATCCTTTAGAGCTACATGACTCTGAGCAAGTCACTTAGCCCTTCTGTGTCTCAGACTTTGCACCTGTAAATGGGGCTTGTAATGCTGCCTGCCTCAGAGGGCTCTTGGTAACGCTAAGTATGTGTCCATTAAATTAAGTGAGTAAAAATACCACAATATGAACCTAGCACCTTCTTCTTTTAATGTTAGTGGTTGATAGCTACAAGATTATTTTTGTTTTATTAAAACCAAGATTTTCCCATGTTAACACTGCTAAGATATGGTATGGAGAATTTTATGTGGAAAAGCATAATAATAGCCAACACTTACGCAGGCCTTCTTATGTGTTGGACACTATTCCAGGCCTTTTAAATGCATTAACTCATTTAATATTCATAATAATTTTATGATGTTGTCTTAGTCTGTTCTGTGTTTCTATAAAGGAATAACTAAGGCTGGGTAATTTAAAAAGAAAAAAGGTTTATTTGGCTCAGGATTCTGATATTTGGGAAAGCTCAAAATTGGGTATCTGAGTCTGCTGAGAGACTCAGCCTGCTTCCACTCATGCAGAAGGTGAAGGGGAGCTGGTTTTGCAGATCCCGTGGTGAGAGAGGCAAGAAATGACAAAGGGGTGGTGGCAGGCTCTTTTTAACAACCAGCTCTTGGCCGGTCATGATGGCTCACACCTATAACCCCAGCATTTTAGGAGGTAGAGGCAAAGAGTTCGCTTGAGCCCAAGAGTTCAAAACCAGCCTGAGCAACATAGTGAGACCCCATCTCTACAAAAACTAAGAGTAATTAGCTGGGCATGGTGACTCATGCCTGTAATCTCAGCTGCTTAGAGGCTGAGGCAGGAGGATCCGTTGAGCCCAGGAGTTAGAGGTTGCAGTGAGCTATGAAGATGCCACTGGACTCTAGTGTGGGCAACAGAACAAGAACCTATCAAAAAAAAAAAAATTACAATACAAACAACCAGCTCCCGTGGGAACTAAGAGTGAGAACTCACTCATACCCCCCTCCCCAGGTAGGGCATTAATCTCTTCATGAGGGATCCAGCCCCATGACCCAGACACCTCCCATTGGGCCCCACCTCCAAATTAGTGATCAAATTTCAACATAAGATTTGATGTGGACAAACTATATCCAGACTATAGCAGAGGTGAATATATTAGTATTGCCATTTCCCAGATGGAGACTTGTGGCACAGCAAAGTTGCTTTTGCAAGGCCACATAAGGCACACAAGCTGCCAATGGCAGGACTGAGACCCCAGCCGTGTGGCTCTGAATTTCATGCTCTTTCCCTTCATGATAGATGGTGCCTCTCGGGTGGGGGCCGTGGGTAGGCAAAGGATTGAATGGGCTCTGTCGTGTTCTTCTAATGTGATGAGGGAATATAACAACCCTCGAGTGCAAAGAGGCAAACCCCATTGACGTAGAGTCGTAGAATTTCAGAGTGGAAGTGATTTCCGGCTTCCTAACCCGACTACCTCTCTCCTGGCCACTCTGCATCCCTCTCACATCTGCTCTCCTAAGCCACACTGCACAATGCAGATTTAGTAAGTGAATGATTTAAAATACTGCTCTTCACTGAATCACAGAGTGTTTTGACGTCTTTTGGTAGTACTTTCTGATACTCTTAGGTCTGAAGCAATTTGCTTAGCTTTCTAAAAATACAGCCACTTTTAAATGCATTTTTAAGTTGTACTTTGCCCTGCACATACTGATAGATCTCAGGACTACAAACCATTCTGCATGTCCTATCCTATCCAAAATGGGGCTTTTCATTGATCTATGACGTAACTTTTCTCCTTCCCTTATTCCACACTTGCCAAGTATCATAATTAGGTTATTCTATAAAACCTTTGTAGTTATTGGGAATAATGACCTTGGTTTGTCCTCCTACTGTGGGAGAACTTTTAAAATTGATGTGAAGCTCAGGCAGATGCTATGATCAGTTTATATTTCTGCCCAAAATCATAGTTCTTAATAAAGAATTTCTGCTTTGAGTCAAGTATATTTTTGAGGAACTGATTAATCTGTATTTATCCAGAGGATCTGCTTTAAAAATCCTCCAGTGTAGAAGTCTTTTAAGCATTTGTTTAAAGGGCTTTAGAGCAATGAATTATATCTGTCAGCATTTCTGCAGATACCGACATTTCGTAGGGTAACACATAGACATTAGATTTTTGAACATTTTAATGACTACATAGTTTTCCATTGTGTGGCCAAGGAAATCTTAAATGCATTTAGGGCACTGTGCTGAGAATGCTATACACATTACTTCCCTGGACTTCCACGATTCTTCTGTAGGATCGGTTCTGTTATAATTTCCATTTTACAGATGAATAATCTGAGGCTAAGCAGCTTAGAGGTCATGCTTTTAAAGTCACAGGAAAGTAATGCACTTCGGCTTGACCTTGTATGATCTGTAAGCTCCATGAGAGCAGGGATAATATCAGTTTCGCTTTTCATTTTTCTCATACCCAGGCCCTAACACAGAGAGCTCCCCGCTTGATGTACTCAGTGATAAAAGAGTGATTAAATGAAACAATCCCCAAAAAACTCCAAACCCACAAACCATGAGCATCAGTAGCAAGATAAGAATATCTTAAAATATTAATGATTTCCTGTCTGGCACTAAGCACTCTGTTAGCTTTTGAGATATGACAATTTATGCAAATAAATATTTGTATAGAATGAAATTTCTAATGTCGTTACGTGATTGCTGTATCATGAACTGCCTTTAATTGACATTCTCTTTTCTTTTAACTAGCCTTTAACTTATCTCATTTGTCTGCCTTTTATAAATCATGGCTCCCTAAATTGAAGGCAGCAAACTATCAGAGGCCTAATTAAGGCTGCATAGTACATTATAATTACATTGTTCATTTTATGTGCTTTATTGCAGCTAATTTATCCCAGGAAACTTTTGGCTCAGATTCATCTTGTCTTCCAGTAAAATACGCTAGGTCTCTTTATTTTACTAATGTATCCATGCATGGTATTCCGTCGCTCCATATGTGAATAACAATGTGATATACCTTTATCTTCACTAACTTCCATTTTTATTAATTTTTTCTCCTTTTCCTACTTTTGCAAAACTCTGTTATATTTTAATCTTAACCTCTGTCACTTTTTCTCCCTATTTCAGTTTTATGTGAGCTCAGGATTTAATGAGCTTATTTTCTTCTTTAGCCTCAAAATCATTATAAAAATTTTGAAACATATGCAATTGTGTTTTCCCAATTTGGCTTGAGACCACATTTCTTATGTTTGTTGTTTTTAAGCCTTTATATATTTTAATATTAGTATCAATTTAATCCATTTTTCTTTCTCTACTTGGGTGAGATATGGAAGCTCTATTTAGGGTAGCTTCTATTTATTTCATGAGTTAGTCCCCCATTAACAGATAGAAAGAAAAATGTGCATTGCTTCTTTTTCTCTTTATTTTCTTTCTGATTATTTGTTAAAAAATGTTAAAAAACAAATTTAGCAATTTCTCTCATACTGAAATTTAATTTCTTGACTTCAAATTTATACCCATTTTAAATAGACAAAAATATTCTTCTTTTGCTGGTGGTGCTTCCAACTGTGACATGCAAAATTCACTGAAAAAATATAAAAAGATGTGTTGTAATTATGCTATATATTGATTCTTTGTTCAACTCTTGCTATTTGTTCCGGGTGGACCCAACCCTCCCTGGGTAGGGAGAGCAAACTAAGCTCCTAGTTAGCTCAAATTAGAACTTTCTGCCATTCCTACTTTCTCATTCTCCCCCATACCTGTGCCCACCCTTGAAAAGGAGACAACTTGCAAGTAGTGCATGGTTATCACTGATTGGCAGTTTAATTTAAATTGGTGGAATAGGCCGGGCATGGTGGCTCACACCCTAGCACTTTGGGAGCCTGAGGTGGGAGGATCTCTTGAGCTCAGGAGTATTTGAGACCAGCCTGAGTGAGAGTGAGGCCCTGTATCTACAAAAAATAGAAAAATTAGCCAGGTGTGGAGGCGCATGCTTGTAGTCCCAGCTACTTCAGAGGCTGAGGTGGGAGGATTGCTTGAGCCCAGGAGTTGGAGGTTGCAGTGAGCTATGATTGGGCAACTGTGCTCTAGCTGGATGACATAGTGAAACCCTGTATCAAAAAAAAAAAAAAAAAAAAATAGTGGACTAAAACGATAGATGTGTACCTTTACAGAACCTTCTCAAATGCACAGGCCTAGACATAGATTAGTGCTTTTACACGTAACTCAGATTCTTTCTCTTTCAGCCTCACCACTGCAGTGTAGCAACAATAAACAAACAAAAACCAAAAAACACTCCCAAACTCCTTGGATCTTTTGCCAACACAGAGCTCGCCGGACCATGTCTTCTGCTATCTCTAATTGCTGCTTACTTTACTTGCGTGTTTTTCTTATAATGTTAGTGCTCTGAGAAGGGGCTCCTATCAACTCTGGGGAGCTTTCTGCCTTGTTTTAGCATTTCTTGAACCCTAGGTCTACTTGGACAAACCTTCACTGTATTTTTGGCTTCACTCTCCTGTTGTGTCAAGTACGCAAAGCCTTCTGCAGTTCCGCCTACTTGGCCTCCTCGTTTTGTCTGTGTCTGTCTCTCTCACCAAGGTCTAACAGACTGATTTAATTTCTCCTGGATTTACCAACTTGCCTAATTTTATTAGAATAACTAACTTTGATTCCATGTCGTCATGTTGCTCCATGGATATCTCCCCTGAATTCTCTGATTAGTGTTAATGAATTCAGCATTTCCCTACTTTTTATGTCTAATTTTTAATCTCTCCTTAACAGGAAGCATATCCATAATTCTTCCCTGTGGATCTTCGTCTCATTTGCCTTTTACGTTATTTTGTTACAACCATAAAATAGTAGCAGGTGCTTGTATAGCATGGCTCTGATCCAGGCCCTGTGCTAAATGCCTTCTGTATATTGCTCCTCACAGCAGTCCCCTCCCCAGGTACCATTACTGTGTCCATTTCACGGATGTGGACATTGGAGCACAGAGAGGTTAAGGAACTTGCTAAAAACTTACTGGGATTCCGATCTGTGTGCATTGGCTTGAGTCCATGCTTCTCACCACTACATAATGCAACAGGATAATAGTGATGCCTCTTATTATGGTATTTCCCCATTAACTTTGTAAACACCAAGTCTGCCAGTCAATGCCTCTTTTGGAAGGATGACAATCTGTTGGATACCTAGTTACTACATTCCAGAACGATTTTCTTTTAGCTGCTGTGAATAGTTCTGGTCTGTTGTTTTGTGTTCTGTGTGTTGTCCTGTTCTTTCTCAGTCACTTACCAGTTTATTTTCCCCAGTCTTTTTACTTATTGTGTCACTGTGTTTAAATTTAATTACCTGGAGCTAAAAGACACATCTCCCTATTTCCATTTGCCTTTCATGAAATTAGTGGATATTAATAATAAGGTTCTGACCAAAAAGCTGCAAAGAGTTTCAATGCCCAGGTCGGGGGCGGGGGGGGGGGACCCAAAACAGCAACCTGTGGTTTGAAAATTTGCAAGTCACAGTGTCTCTCAGTGTGACATTCATGGATCCTGCTGTGGACTCCATCTACTGTTTGACTTGTGCCAAATTCCCAGTGTTTCCTTCAGGAGGGGGCGGTTTGATTCCTACTAATTCACGCCCAGGTTGGAGCCCTCCTGTTTGCCGACCTCTAGCCTAGACTAAAGGGTTTCCATGTCGCAATTTTCAGTCGCAGCCATGTGCTCCTGGGGGGGTAATATGTTGTTCAGTGTCATTGCTCCCACTTGAAATAGAGATGGAGGAGACACTTCCCTTCTCTCAAAGCTGAATCACACTTATGTGCCCTTCATGCATTGAGAACTAGGTCCTATTTAAACCCACATATACCTCAGTGTTCTGAGATGATTTTGGTTTATTTTTGCAAATAATTGTAAGTGTAAGTGAGAAAACAATATCCTGGGTGGAGGAGTGGTATTGTCCTTTCCACATTTGTTGGTTTCCCTTGTTTTTCTGCGACGATCACAGGAGCACCAGCGTCTTGGCTTGCACAGCCTCCACATTGGCCTCCTGTGCCTGAGTGGCTACCTGTCTGGTTCTGCGCACTCCATCTCTCGGACACAAGCTCGTGCCTACTTGCCATGGGGCAAAATCCCCAGACTAGATTCTTCTTGGTGGGTAAAGTCAGATCACATTTAGCGCTCCTGCTCTGAGGCTTGTTGCTAGTTTTTTCATGCAGACTCTCAACAAATCTTGTTCAACCTCAGAAAGCCCCAAGTGGGATCTGTGAATAGACAATAGCACTGTTAACTTTGATCTCAGGTGAAGCTCCTACAGTTTTAGAAGCCAAGTAACAAAAGTGTAGGTCTGTCAGTAAAAAGCACAGGGCCACTGTACTTCGGTTATGGAAAACATGATGCAGAACATTCTCTACCCATCATAACACTTGGCTGTTCCCAATACCATTAATTTATTCCTTGATATTTTGTTATATCCTCGGAGATTTTTCTTTCTGATGAGAATATAAATAATTCAGAAAGTTTCAGCCATAAAAGTTTTAAGGAAAATAGCTAAGTATTTGCATGTATTAAACGTGCAGTGCCTACAATCTCAATTTTATATTCTGTGCCGACCACCACAGAAATTTGCCTAATTCACAAGTCACATTTTTCCCCAATGAAATTAAAACACAGGTAAGGAAATCATAGCACTAAGAAATATAAATTCTCTATATTGTGTCATCTGTATTCTCTACCTTTAAAAAAATAAAGGTTTTAATATGAAAGTCTCCAGATATAAAATATGGCATAGTAGTTATTCTGCATACATTTTACAATAATAAATTTTGTTATGAGTAAATAAACAAATTGCAGATTTATTTGGTTTAAACTGAAGGTGAGGACTAACAGTTCATTATATTCATTCACTTATTCATTTGGCAAACATGAGATGGACCTCCTTGGGCCGTGTGCTGGATGACAAGGAGGCCACATTGAATCAATCCCTGTCCTCAAGGACTCATTTCTTTAGTGGGAGGTTGAAATGAATGTAAATAATTTTAATGTAATGTGATCAATACTACAGAAAAAGGGAATAATTGATTCATCCCACGGCATTGGTAAAGATTCACCAAATGAGGTGACTTTCAACCTCTGCAAAATGATTGAGATTTTGCAGTCTCAGAAAAGGGAAGTGTGGTTAAGTCTGAGAATAGCACAGGCAGAGGATTCAGGGTGGGAAAGTTCCTACAAGTTCCAGGATGGCTTTGCCTCTCTGGTTTACTGCTGATCCCCTCTGCTTAGAACAGTGCCTGGTAGGTAGTTAATAAATATTTATGATCAATATTTAGGTAAAAGTGTATATTATTCTTTGTAGGAGGAAGTGGTGGGAATTGAGGCTGTGAAGGAAGGTGGCACTGTCTAGTGTAGGGACTGATACTTTAATAGTATGCCTAGGGGAATGGACTTTGACCTTGTAAAGTCTGGGGAGCCATTGAAGATTTTAAATAAGGGGGTGACATCCATTCAATGTGTGTTTTATAATAACAGCTGCCCGCAGTATGGAAGATGGATTGGGGAGGGAGGAGAGACCAGAGGCAGGGAAATAGTAAGAGGCTATTCAAAGAAAGAAAAGGATGAGGTTAGGAGATAAATTAGGACACAGGATTAACGAAATTTAATGACTAGATTGGGTAAAATGAGAACGTGAAAGAGGATTCCACAACGACCTAAGACTTTTAGCTGGAGTATGTGGATGGACCGGAGAAGCAATTTTACATGTATGTATACAAAAAATTGTAGTATGTTCAGTTTTGGAAAAGTTGAGTTAGGGACATGTAGAGATCATTCTAGTTGAAATACCCTAACGACCATTAGGAAATGGTCTTTGAAACCAACCTAGAGTAGTCAACCTAAGTTCTTGTTACCCCCCCTCACTAAGGCAGAGCTTGCATATTAAATGGCCGGGACCTTGCGAGCAACCCTGGTCTATTGCTGTATAACACTGAGTCTTGATGTAGCCCCTCAGTACTATAATTTGTGTGTTCTGTGTGTGGTAACAGGTAGGTTTTGTTTATGCTTATTCTAAATTTATGGAATGAAAATAAGTTCATGTAACTTAGGAGAAGTATAAGATTAGACATAAACAGAATTGATCCGTAAATTGCAAGTGAATTATAATTATATACTGCATGGAGGAGAGGCAGGGAATGTCACTGCCTGTTTGTTGTCAGACTTCAGTAAGTTGCATGAATTGAATAATTATTGAGATTTAGTGGCAGAAATAAAATGGAAATAGACATTTGTGTTATGGCTTCCTGTTGTGTTATGGTTCTTTTTAAATACGTTTCTTACTGTAAAAGTTACGCATGCTCATTTCATAGGATTTATGGAAATGTTGGAAGAGCAGTGTACCTGCTAATCCAGCAATAACCAGGACTAACATTTTATGTATTAACTTCTGGTCTTTTTTGAAATATGTATTTTATACAAATAAATACATTTTACATAGTTACAATTAGAATAGTTATCCTATTTTACATCTACTTTTTAAAAGTTACCTTATATATTTCTATGTTATTAAAAGTTTCATTAAAATCACATCTATAAATTTATTAAAACTTATAAAATCCAATTGCTTTGCCTTACTAGTTTTTGTATTTGATTAAGATTTTATTTTATTTTTTTGGGAAATTTATAGGACATTCATAATTCTTTTATTCCAGTAATACTGTTATATCTACCAAATTTTCTTTGAGAATCTGACAACAGGCTTTATGAACTGTTGCCATTTCTGGGTCTTATTCAGCGTATTTAGTATTTAGTGGTCAAATCATCTTTTGTCAAGTATTGCCATTGTAATCTTTATTAAGCACCGTTTCTCTACCTCATTTTTCACCCAAGAGTTTAAGGCATACATCAGCATGATTTAAATGTGCACATAATATACTATAGCTCTTCTTTATTTCTTTCAAATATGATCTCTTTGGTATTTCCAATTTGTTTTCCTTTTAAGAATTCGTTACTCAAACTATTTTTATACCTTTTTTGGTATATTTAGGTTTAGGCATATAAAGGTTTAGGGCCTTTACGAACATTTATTTACCAAGAGAATTTATTGTTCTTGGTCTTCTACTTCTTGGTCTTTTTTCTTAATGGTTAAATTCTATACCAAGGATTGGCAAACTTTTTCTGTAAAAGGCTGGTGTTTAGTCAATCAGGACTGCTGTAATAAAATATCATAAACTGGGTGGTTTATAAACAACAGAAATTTATTTCTCATAGTTCTGGAAACTGGGAGGTCCAAGATTAAGACTCCTGCAGATTTGGTGTCTGGTGGGGGATGCTTTCTAATAGAAAGCTGGTCCTCCCATGGCGGAAGGAACAAAAAGCTCCTCTGGGGCCTCCTTTATAAAGGCATTAATCCCATTCATAGGGGCTCTGCCCTCATGAGCTGATCACCTCCCAAAAGGCCCCACCTCCTAACATCATCACCTTGGGGGTTAGGATTTCAATTTACCAATTTTGGGGAGGCACAAACGTTCAGTTCATAGCAGCCAGATAGTAATTACTATAGGTTCTGTGGACCATAACAGACCAAGGTCTGTTATAACCACTCAACTCTGCTTTTGCAGTATGAAAGCAGCCATAGACAGGTATGCAAACCTGTGTGGAATGTGCATGGAATACACAATAGAACTTTATTTACAAAAATAGGCAGCTGTGTGTTCTATAGTAATAAATAATGGGGAGAAAACAAACAAAAATATCAGAATAACATGACTAATCTATTAAAAATTCTTTTCCATTTATTTTAGCTCAGAATGAATACGTTTATTTTATCACTGCTTTTTAAATAATACTAAAGGAAATTATTGAGTTTCAGTATACTTATGTAACCATCTTCTTTAACTTATCCATCAGCCTCTTGTATTATTATTTTCTATTATCTTTGATTTTTGACTATTATGAGTTGTTGGAACGTAACAGCTAATTTTGAATGGCACCAAAAATTAACTCATGATCTGTTGGGTTATTTTTTTTAACTGAATATATAATATTTCAACAAAGTCAGTCATTAGTGAAGAAATTAGCATTAACAGCCCTACTCTTGTAATGGATTGGAACTTGGATCAAGTATAAATTGTGAGAACCTTAGAGAATTACTTCTGTATTCTACCTGCGTAGACTTGAAACTTTACATTTCTTTTCCAAGAACATGAACTCCCTTTGAGATGTATGAATCTTTCTACCAGGGTTCCTCTTGGGCCCATCCCAATACTATGTAACTCTCAGTGAGAGATCATGTTTTCTGTATGTTGTGTCTGTTTACTATGAGTGGCCTGAATTCTCATTATTGACGAGGCAAGCTTGCTCTGAAAAACTGAATACAGATGTACACATTTAGCTTTTCAAATTCACACTAAAAAATATGATAATGAATTTTTTCATCTTCCTTTTTTTTAAACTTAGGTAAGAAAAAGTTTGTTCTACTTTATCTTTTTGTGATGGCGGATACTTAAAAATATCACTGTTTTTAATCAGGTTTTGCGTATTGTGTATTTCTATTTATTTTTGTATTGTATGTTTCTCTCATTTTGCAAACTGAGAAACATTGTCTACTATAAACCTCAAGAAGAACATAATGATCTCCATGAATTAGGATGTATTGTTGCAGGATTATACTTTCAGTGCCAGGAAGCCTCATAAGCTGACCCTAACCTACCTGTCCCCTTCCCCACTCGCTCTGTACATTTTAGGCACACCAGGTATGCCCTTCAAACAAGACTTCACTCGTGCATGTACCGCCCTTCCTTTCTTGGAAAGTCTGAAAACGATCACTGAATGTATTCTCTAGAGCCCTACCTATATGTTGCTTTCTTTTCTACCTCCTGCAGGTAGAATTACGTGCTTCCTCAGCTAAACACTGTGTCTTCCTTGTCTGCCTTTTCCTCCCTCAACTGTGATTCCATCACCTTTGGATATCAGTCCCCTCTCCCACACACCACCTGTCACCTATCACAGTGCCTTGTGACAGTCGCATTGAGCACAAAATAATTATATGTTGAGCTGAATGAACACATGGAGAAAAAGGAAGACACTGGTCATAGCAGAAAGATTACATTTTTTACCTTTCTTTGTTTTACCTTTAGGTATTCTCGAAGTTTTACACTGTGTGTTAGTTGAAAGTCCAGAAGCTCTTAATATTATTAAAGAAGGGCATATTAAATCCATTATCTCGCTTTTAGACAAGCATGGAAGAAATCATAAGGTAAAGTAAACCATTTTATTTCTGTGAATGAATTCTAGAATCATTTAAAATATATTTTTAACGTAAGATAATTTTTAAAAGAGGTGTCAAATTTTTCATGAGTATTTTTCATCTCTTAATTTCAATCAAGTAATAATACTGGTTAGTGTTTATTCATAGCATCAGGGAGAGTATCAACAGTTCTCAATTTGTATATGAAGAAAAGCTGGAAAATCAGTGGGAAATATACTGTAATTTTATATGACTGAGTCAAACATAACTGGAGGGAATATGTTTGTTTTGTGGAAAGTGCTGCTCGTACATGGTTCTGGGAGGAGAATTAGAATCAGTTGACAGTAATTTCTCTTTGCAGGTTCTAGACGTCTTGTGCTCACTCTGTGTTTGCCATGGGGTTGCAGTCCGTTCTAACCAGCATCTCATCTGTGACAATCTCCTACCAGGAAGAGATCTTCTACTGCAGACACGTCTTGTGAACCATGTCAGCAGGTAAATTCAGATAGACAATGCCACCAAACGGGTAACACAACAAAAGAATTCATGTTCTCACCCTGTAGCTATGACACTATATGGCTAATATTCAATTAGGATCTTTTATGTATTTCCTCAGTGAATAATAGAAACCTTTTGTACCAATCAGATGGGATAACAATAAATGAACCATGGAAATTATGGATTTTCCTTGTTTAGAAGCTTCTGTTTATCATTGACATCTTCAGGAGCAGCCTGACAGTCATATAGGGATGTAGTTGTAAAGAATTATGTTTTACACCTTCTTAGAATATAACTAAAAATGCCGTCCTTCAGTATCACTTTGAGTTGCCTGCTATATCTAATAAAAAATAGAATGTCCAAAATATAATAAATTCCAAAAATAACCAATAAAACTATATCTTCAGTTAGATCTATCTTCCAAGATAGGTAACATTTATCGAGTGCCATATGCCAACTACCATGCTAAGTGCTTTACATGTATTCTATACTGTTTTTATGTGTGTACTTTCCTAGGTACTGCTACCATCCACATTTTATAGATAAAAAAACTGGAACTAGAAATGGAATCTGGGTCTAACTCCAGAGACTGAGCTTTTAAGCACAGTGGCACATTGCCTTTCTAATCCCTCCAAATAAACAAATAAATAGTAATAAATACTGCTCATAGTCAACAAAATGCCACGTGTGATGGTAGTAATTTTGGTACATTCCATCTAGCAGCTATCTAGGAGATATTCGCACTGTATAAACAGAAACAGGATTTGTTGTATATTTCTATGTTGTGTTTTTTAAACAACATTGATGTAAGACTTCCTTCATGGTTCTTTATGCAACAAACCTGCTGTTAATGAGTTGTAACTCCTGAGACCTTCACTAAACCCTAGTACTCTCATGAGAATTCCCATAAGTCCCCTCCTAAAATGGAATTAAAGACGACTTACTAAAATTTTTCTGTTCGTAGTGAGGCACATGAACAACAAAACTGATTAGTTACCTTGGTTCCTTCACAAACAACATGACCTGCTTCAGCCTCATACCCCATGTGACACAAAGCTATAGAACTAGCTTTCACTGTGGTTCAGTGGTTATTTTAATGATTTTATAGTATTTAAAGAAACATTAATTTAAAATGTGGCATCTTAAGCAGGACTAATGTTCAAAATAGTGAGATGTAAATAAAAACAATGGAACATTTATTTGGATTTTCTCATATGCTCTTCCTATCTCTTTAAAGCATGAGACCCAATATTTTTCTGGGCGTCAGCGAAGGGTCTGCTCAGTATAAGAAATGGTACTATGAACTGATGGTGGACCACACAGAGCCCTTTGTGACAGCTGAAGCAACTCACTTGCGAGTGGGCTGGGCTTCCACCGAAGGGTATTCTCCCTACCCTGGAGGGGGCGAAGAGTGGGGTGGAAATGGTGTTGGAGATGATCTCTTCTCCTATGGATTCGATGGCCTTCATCTCTGGTCAGGTAAGTACTGTCCAATTTCTTTCATCATGTTCCAGAAGGAGATCTTTTGCTCTTGCTGTGCATTTCTGAAAGCTATTGGTACTGCTTCTGTAGGATACATTCACTATTCAGAAACTTAACCTTGAGGATGGCAAGTGAGAGTGTTGAGTAAAAAGCAGAATTTCATCGGGGGAAAAGAAAATGCTTATAATTATAGTACCTTTCCAAGAGAATGTATTGCTTATGAATAGTACTGTATATTTAAAGAGTGGCATTCCAATGAGTGAATGAACTGTGAATTACTTGTATGTTTCCTGCTTATTAATTGGGGTGTGCAAAGCTTTAGCTTCCGATGTAAGAAGAACAAAAACCAAACCCTGGAATATAAATGGAAGAAATAGACTAAGTTCAACCTTCTGCTAGAGAATGTAATGGCAAAAATAAGTAATTTGTAAAGTGTAGTAGTTCATAAGCAAATGATGCTTTCTTTTGGAAGCATAGAACAGTTTAAAAATGTGAAGTTCAGGGGTGGGGAACCTTTTCATGTTGGAAGGCTGCATTAATTTAGCTGTAATCAAGAAACTTCAATTAGATATACTTAAAAATGTACATTATTTTATAAAACTCTATTATGTACTTAATAATTTAAAAAATGAAAACTATTTGTTAATTTTAAAGTTAACTAACCTTTTAATGACTTTTTTGTGTCTACTTTTTTGGGAAAGCATTTGAATATTTGGTTACAGCATGGAGGTCCGCAGTTTCGGTTGATCCTCTAGATGGGTACCTGTCATTCATGACCTTAAGAGCATCTTGATTTGGGTTAGGTAGGAGAATGTAGATTCTAAGCAATAAGCACTTAAAAAGCAAGAAAGCATTTTTTGGGCTTGTTGCTGAAGGCATGGGTATTCTACTGCATTTTTTCCATATTTCAATGGGATCTTTCTTAGCATCAAACAATGACTTTAAAATGTCATCTGCTGAGAGCTCAATCAGTTCATCTGTAGTTCTTTAGGTGCCTTGGTGATATCTGCTAGGTGAGTCTAAAACACTAATTTGAGTGTGATGTCATGATTCTCTAAGTCAGTGAACCTTTCATTGTATTCTCCAATTAATAGGTCTGTAACAGCTGTGTATTCTTCAAATGATTCGCTATATCATCCTGCTCATCAGTGACCTTTGCTAACTGCAGAAAATATTCATCCAAAATTTCCTTCTGAAGAAGTGTTTTGAAAAGAGATAACTTTTTTCAAAATGGTTGAATTTTTTTACTACATATCATATATAGACTTAGTTTTACCTTGCAAAGAAATATTCAAGTCGTTTTGATTTGACATGATATCGCACAGAAATGCTACATTCCTATAGAAATCGTCTTTCAATAATTCACATTGCTGATTCTATTCTTCATAAAATTTAACTATCTGTTCTCGCAGAGATAAAATTTTGACTAATACCTGTCCCTGAGATAGCAGACATACTTTAGAATGCTAGGGCAAATCCTCATTGAATACCTCATGGTTCGGCTTTAGCATGTTACAAAACTGACCATGCCATGTTGCATTTGCACAAATATAGTTAATAAGACTTATAACTTGTTGCAAAGTGTCACTTAAAACAGTAGCTTTAGCATAGAGATTTTGCTGATGCAAGATACAATGAAAAGAAATGAGAACATCTGGATCTGTTAATACTTTTTTTTATCTGTGCAATAAACCCTTCATGTTTTCCTGTCATGGAATGTGCACCCTCTGTACATACACTCATTAAATTTACCAAATTCAGTCCAACTTCACCACATTTATCTTGAAAATTGTTGAAGATATCTATTCCTCGTGTTCTGTCTGTAAGAGTGCCCAAAGTGAATAACTCTTCGTAGCAAAGAAAATTTTGTGTTATAACCTGAATGAAGTATAAAACCTGTGTTGAGTCAGTAGTATCAGGTGATTCATCCAAAGCAATTGAATAATATATATATTACCTTCGAAGTATTGCATGGAATTGTTCTGTTAAGTTGAAGGCTACTTCATGCTGCCGATTATTATGGTTCTTCTTAAAAGAGGCAGTCATTTGTACTTTGGAACGTTATCGGGGTCTAAGCATCCTACAACTTAGACGATGCATTCTTTCACAATTTCTACATCATTGTATGGCTTCCCTTTTTTCCCAAGCGTATAAACTACTTTATAAGTAGCTTCAGTGGCCTTATTTCCAGGTCTTATTGCTGCTTGAAGGAATAATTTTTGCTTTTGCTTTTTGTCTTTTAATTTCTGCAGAGCAACCTTTCGTGCCTCTCCCTCTAATTTAAAATGTCTGTGGTCCTTATGAGTGTTATAATGCTGATAAGCATTGCATTTCTTTAATGTCGATATTGCAGTATCACAAAGCAAGCAAATCATCTTATCTTTAGCAGAAACAAGATGATATTGCAATTCCCAGTCCTCATTAAAAAATTGATTTTCTTTCTTCAGTTCTCTTGGTCTTCTTTGACATGATGGGCTTTTAAGCAGACAGAATTAAAAAATACCGTTGAGCTGTGCAACTATTCACAAATTCCGCATCAAAGAGAAACACAGTGCACCCTTGTCAAAAGCTGATAACAGACTGGCGTACTCAACCCCTGTAAACTCTCACCAACCAGCCTCATGCGGTAATGGTGCCAGTCAGGCGGGGGAAGTTAGAACTAAATCATGAGCATAGCAGCCGTCAATTTAGCCCTTGTGGCTTATGAATGTTCTAATTGTGCCGGTTAGTCTGGAAGGATTATTTCGTTGAAACTTATTTTATTCTTTGATATTTTAAATACATTCACTGTTAAAATAAGATAAACATATAAAAGACAAACAAAAATGTATTAATAAACATAAAAGGATTTGTTTTGTGGAATTTGGATTCAGTCAGAAGGCCACACTTAAGGATCTAGAAGGCCACAGTTTCCCCACCCCTGGTATAGTTCATTTCACCAGCTACCCATTCTCAGCTTTGACAAATGAGTGTATATTGAAAATGAGTTTACTTCATATTAAAAAATATTTTTTCTCTGATTCATAAAGAGGTATAGTTTGGTTGTTTCCATTTAAAAGTGTAGCTCTTGCTTATGTAGATGTTTTTTGTATGTTAGAAGTCATCTGAATTCTGCAGGCATATGCGTGTGTTAATAAAGCTGCGTTTAGAATACAGTCCTGATATGACCTCGACATATTTTATAAAGCTTTTTACGTATGGAAGGCACAGAAAGTTAGCTTAAGTTATAAAAAGCTAAACTTTGCCTCTTCCGGATTGCAAGTGATAGTCATTTATGAATGCTTTATAGGCTCGATAGCTTATGAAAAGTATGAATTAAATCAAATGAAATCTAAGAGTTTATGGTAATGAATTTATAAACTAAACGCACTCTATGTAGTTGTATCTAACAATAATAACACTTACTGAATTTTTCTTACATTCAGTGCCAATAGCTCAGTTGTCTAGAAGAGATGAAGCTGTGTTTTTGGATATTTCATCTCACCACTGGGGCATGTAGTCTGAGTCCTTGCAATCGTGTGGACTGCCCCGTATATGGGTACACTGTGCCGGTCGGGCTGTAATCACAGTGCCTTGTTCTCACGGTAAAATTTTCACACTGACCAACCACAGGCAAAGAGCACTAACTTCAGAAGACCCATCAAACATAAAATAGGGCAAATATCTATTTTATGATACATTTTGATGATAATCCTTTGGATATTATTATTCTCTCTCTCTTTGTAGCTGCTAGTATTGCTCTGCAGGAAATGGGTACTCAGGCGAATGAATGAAACATGTTGACTTGTTTTCCCATTACACAGAGCTTAGGGGAAAAATAATAAATAATAATTGTCTAATAAGACAATGCCAAGTTGCTTCCAATTATTTTAGCATATAACACATTTCACCATTTTTGTTTTTCTATTCGGTTTGAAGCTTTTTCTTTCAACCCATTAAAAGTACCTAGTGATTACAGAATTGAATCAAGTGCATTATACCTTTAATTACCAAATATCTATTAAATAGAACAATAAGAACAAAACACATTTTAGTGACTCTGTGGACATATTACAGAAAGGATGGTAGGTTGTGGAATTTCAGGAAAAAAAATCATCTTGAAATTTTATTCATTTTTTAAAGTGGCAAGAAAATATGTACTATATTATGCTTGTAGTTGAAAGGTATGTTCTCTCAAGCCTCTAGGGGTCTACGAAATGCTTTGCTAATTTTAGATTCATAGTCAACAAAGACACATCTAAATTATCTGGAATGTGACTAAATTACCAAGGTCAAATTCATTTGGATAATCTTCTTGGGGTCATTCTTCTATTACTTTTTTCTTAATGGTTGATACAGAATTTAAAGTGTCAAATATTGGTGACTTCTAGGATAGAGCACATTCTCTACCACTTAACATTTTATAAGTAGAGAGTAGCAATGTTCTTGGAACTGGGATTTGGTTCACAAGCAAAAGTTTTGAGCTATGTCTTCATTTTTTCTCTCCACTTTAAACTTTGCACAGTGTTGCTATTAATACATCTCCTCTCTCCGAATGTAGAATTGGATTTTGGGCATCCAGGTCCCAGATGTTTAAAAGAACAAAAGTGTGAAAAATTTTGGTGCTTTAAGAGAATTTAAATACAGAAGAAGTATGGAGGAATGTCATAGAACAGTACAGGAAAGATGGATAATAAATCAGAGTGTTGCTGTCTTCCTTTCTGGTGAATGCAGAGAATAGGAATGTAGTTCTCATATGGATTTGACATAGTTTATGTAAATGCAACCTGAAAATGCTACTAAGTGGATTCCACAGTGTGAGTGCCACCGAAACTGCACACCTCAGGTTGTTCTCTGTTGGTCTTCTCTTATCAGTTTGTTTCTGACCTTGCAAAGCAGTTTATCATGGTCACTGTTAGACATGCTTGAATTACAGTAAATACCTGTTTAATAACATTTTTATTAGCTACAGATCTTGATACAAACAAGAAAATAGACCTTTTTCTGTGAGCTGCATTGTTTTTATATGATTTTTTAAAAAGCTGTCTTCATTATAGTCAGGGAATTATAGAAGAGTCATTTGATAGTGAATTTATTGCTTACAGATTTGAATATTGGTAAAATAAGAAGTGCCCACATTTTGAAAAGTAAACACTCTCTACTACTGGCATTTCAAATATGTTCTTATTAAAAATCTTGGCATGCTAGAAATAAAAAGAAGTGTTACAAAAATACAAAGCATGTATCATAAAATCTATTTTTGTCTTCGTTCATACTGAAGGGTATGTTTGTGTTTGCGAACATGTATGTTTGGGAGAACCTTTCTTTCTTTTCCTGCAGTCGGCAATGAGAAACAGATACCCTTGGGACTAATTAGCAAAAGACTCTTTATATAGTCAGGAATGGGCTTGGACCATAGGTTGGCCAGGGTGAGAAATGATATTTATCAAGTATCATTTTCATATCTCAAATTGTATTCTGCTTTACTTAAGAAGCCAACCAAGGTCTTCTGTGAAACAAATTTACTTGTAAAACAAAAATAAACCAGTGGGTATATAGTTATCTCGCAATAAACAGTGAGCTGCAGGAATAAATGATCACATTTTCTGCTTTCATTATCCTTATATATTTTTATTTTGAATTTATAAAACAAAGGGGACTTAGCATTTGAAAAAGGAACTGACATGCATTCTGCTACAGTACCTGCTATACTTGAGACTGCATTAACTTGTAAAACATTTAATTTAATCATCACCACAACTCTAGGAAGTAATGTTATTTGTGTTCTATTTAGAACATATCACAGTTCGGAGAAGTTAAGTAATTTGCTGATGGTCATACAAGTAGTAGGTTTAGGTAGTTATTTGAAGTCAAATCTTTCCCCGGAGATGTTCCTCTCACATCGTTATTATATTATCTACTCTAAGATAATTTCCGCATCAAATGGCATCCATCTACATGCAGAAATTTCTGCAAATCAGAAGGTCCACTTTACAGCCAAGAGAGCAGCCTGGCTCCTGAAAAAAAGCAACCTTTTTTATCAAAGAGTTTAGCATATAACATGAATTTGCATTCAAGATTCATTCCATTCTAGTGTCATGCATTGGTTTGTCGCTGCATATTTGTATCTTTGGCTTTAGCTCTGAGGTTGACTTTCTGAGATAAAATACATTACCTTACTTAATGTCCCCCCCCCCCAACAGGTTGTATTGCTCGTACTGTAAACTCACCGAACCAGCATCTGTTGAGAACGGATGATGTCATCAGTTGCTGTTTAGATCTAAGTGCTCCAAGTATCTCATTCCGAATTAATGGACAACCTGTTCAAGGAATGTTTGAGAATTTCAACATTGATGGCCTCTTCTTTCCAGTTGTTAGTTTCTCTGCAGGAATAAAGTTAGTATGTCTATGTTTTTTGGTCTCTTTCCCTTCTCACTTCTCATAGTTCCACAGAGGACTCTGCAATGCCATTCATTGTCTTGCTCCTCTAACCTTTGCTTCTCCCTCCCGGGCGTCTGTCCACAGGGCATTTGCCTGTCCCTTGAAGGAAGGGGCAGGGTTCCCCCAAAAGGGGAATCTTAAGAGGCTAACTCTCCCCCAAACCAGTATCCTAAAATATTTCGAGTCCATTTCTCAAGTTCATCTTTGTATTTAACAAGGGGAATTGAATAATGTTTAAAAATACCACTTATTTTCTCATATTTATTTTCATCAATTTTCCTTTTTTATAAACCACAGTTCCCCATCCCACTCCAAACTCCCTCATTTCTACAAAAATTAAATGCCTTTTTATGAGGTCCACAAGTCTCCTTTCAGTGTTCCCTTGCACCTGTTACACTTGTAAATTCTCTGCCTATGGTCGACTGTGCCAAGATGTTTCCTCTCACTCTTTCCTTTGTTGATACTACCAGAGAGAAACAGAAATTCAAATTATAGTTCATTGGAGTCCTACAAAGAAAACTTTAATAAATGATGGTTTATTATAATAAGGGGCCATTCTGTCATCTACATATATAGAGATGACATCTAAATATATATATATTTATATACTCATAAATATATATATTAATATTTCTGCCTAATGAGGGTGATTCCCTTATTTCTACTGATCATTGATTTATTCTGGTTAATCTTTTGGTTATAATTCATCTCCCAGGAATAATTCCTAGTTCCAAAAGTACCATATTGAAGAAGGGACACAGTAATCATGAAATATTAACTATCCAGGTGCCAAATTACCTTTTCTGGTGATTTATACAAATTATGTTTCTATAGGTATCTGGATTGTTTTAAGGTATTTGTTTTTCCTCACTTTTTGTTTTATTTTATTTTAGTTTGATTTGCCTGGGACTCAAGTACAAATTAGAAAAAGAATTAGTAATAAAATGAAAAATTTAAATTTATTTTTGTAAGCTAATAGCCCCCAAGAAATTGGTATCATTTAACTGTTTAAAAAATGTTGTTCAGTGGAACTCAGATTATTTTTTAATTAAATGTGTATGATGTATAAAAGATTTTAGTAAGTTCTTTGTTGTTGTTGAAATTGATAAACAATAAAATAAGATTATCTACTTTCTTCAGCAATTGGAAGTGACATCTGAATCCCCTTTAAGGAGTTTCGTTAGGAAATTGGGTACTGGACAACGACTGTTTTTTTCCCATACCTAGTTCAGCCCTGTAATTTTAAGCATACAGACGTTAAGATCATGTCTTCTCTTTATCTGTTGCTTACTTGGGTGCCTTGGGACGCGTAATGACCACTTATTATGGACAGGTACTTCATTCCCATAGGAATACGATACGTGTGCTTTAGTTATTTCTCCATTGAGTGATAAGTCTTCACTGATCCATTTACATAATCTAATCAGGTTTTCTCTTTTGATCAATATGATGCCCTCCTTTTTCACCTGTTACAATTAGAGACTCTTAAATTCCAAGGTGAGGACATCTTGATGATACTTAGTGAAAATATGTGGCTTCTGATAAAGTTAATTTTGCACAAATAATTTTTTCCTAATGTTTTGTTGATCAGAAAACCTTTATGTCCACCAGAGATGTAATTGATTCTGACATGCATGCCTTTTAGGGTACGCTTTCTGCTTGGAGGACGACATGGGGAATTCAAATTCCTTCCTCCGCCTGGGTATGCTCCTTGTTATGAAGCTGTTCTGCCAAAAGAGAAGTTGAAAGTGGAGCACAGCCGAGAGTACAAGCAAGAAAGGACTTACACACGGGACCTGCTGGGCCCTACAGTTTCCCTGACACAAGCTGCCTTCACACCAATCCCTGTGGACACCAGCCAGGTATCGAGATCAACTCTAATGGCAACCGTTTGTATTATAGTCATTCTGATAATCAGCGGCTTTCAAACTTGGACTGCAACCCACAGGAATGCATTTTACAGTAATGCAATTGACATAAATGCCTGAAACAAAACTCATAAAATAATGTTCACTTTTACCATGTCCACTTACTTTCTATTTTATTCTATTTTTTAATAGTTGTCCCAACCCCATAAATTGATTTCATAATGCACTCTTGGGTCACAACCTAAAGTTTTAAAACTGTTCATGATTGTCTTTAGGTTTTATTAAAATAGTTAATATTGGAGCTAGGCATGATGGCTGGCACCTATAATCTCAGCTACTCAGGAGGCTGAGTTAGGAAGATTGCTTGAGCCCAAGAATTCGAGACCAGCTTGAGCAACATAGCTAGACCCCATTTCTCAAAAAATAAAATGAAAAAATTAGCTGGTCATGGTGGCACATTCCTGTAGTTCCAGCTACTAGGGAAGCTTTGGCAGGAGGGTCACTTTAGCCCAGGAGTTCAAGGCTGCAGTGAGCTATTATCGTACCACTGCACTCCAGGCTGGGTGACAGAGAGAGACCCCATCTCTTAAAAAAAAATAGTTATAGTAGCAACAGATGGAAGTTGGTGACAAAATTATACGAGCAATTTTAAGGTGTGATAATGTTAACCTGATTTAATATCTGGGGTAGTGTACTACACTTGAAATAATATCATATAGATGTAATGCTTATTAGTTTTAGAATGTACATTTTCACATGGAGTTTTTAATTTCTTCTTCCATTTAGACAAATTTATTATCTAAAAGATATTTAACTGATGTTTGTCTTGGGTAGAGATTGAGATCATGAACTTTAGAGTCAAAACTCCTGAGATCAAATGCCTGCTCTGGGACCTTGGGGAAGTTACCTTGTTGATTAAAATGCTGAGAATATGTTTGCCATACTTAATAGATAACATATTACTTGGCACGTAGGCACCCAAGAAACGTTAGCCATTGTTCCTGCTTTTCTGTTTCATAGATGTAATGGTGTCCAGAGGTTGAATTAAATATTAAATATGTATTTGTTTTGATGGGGATGTAACCTCAGTGAGGCTGGTTACATACTCAAAGCTTATTATTTTGAAGATCAAAGACATTGTTTGTAGAATTTGAAGTTGAATTAATACCAGGCCTGAGAAGCTTCATTTATTTAGCAACCAGTTGTTTAGCTCCCAGAATCATATTTCTTATTCCTCAGTACTGGCTTTTTCTATTATATAGTTAAACATGCAAGCATTGTTCATGGCTAAAATTCAGTATATGTTGTCCGTTGAAGAAATGTAGCAGGGTATGTCCAGCTCTACCTAAGTTTGGTAGGAAACAAAATTGGGAGGCTAGAAATGGACAGCTAGATTATGGAATGGTAGCACATTGGGGATTGCCCGAGTCTAGCTGACCTTTGCTGTCTCAGGGAGAGAAAGCAGTGATCACCTACTCCCTGTGGAGATGCTACCTCCTTGGTGGGCATTGTAGGCAATTTCCAGCTCCATCTGGTGAGGGACTAGTGGTGGGGTCACACAGAAGTGCTTTATCAAGATGTAAACAGCTAGCTCCTCACCTTGTGTTTTTTTATGAGCATTTAACTTTCTCCTTTGAATGGGAACATGTAATGATTTTTTTCCTTGAGGCTTATATTTGGAAACCACTACCAGTAACAGAGCAGAGTTAAGGAAAAACATAAATCACTGCAATCAGACATTTACAAGCTCAAAGAGCCAGTGAATTATAACTTGGGCACTGAATTTCCTTCACCCTGGCCTGTGGATGCCGGCCAGGTTGGTGTGAGAGCTTTGGGGTGATTTCTTGTTTTAAATAATGCACACTTTGGTTGTTGTCCCATATCCATTAAATATCTTTCTTTGTCCCCACCAATACTCCTTTTTTGTTTTTGTTCCTGAACTCAGTTGGAAACCTAAGTTGTCAAAAATGAAGGCCCCAAAATTTATCTAAAGAATGTCATGAGATAATTTAGAATCTAATTATATTATTATATTTTAATGGTTTGTGAGGCAGTTTAGTTTAATTCACAGCGAAGACAATTAACCCTGTTTGTTTCTGATGTATGTTTTCTTTTTCTTTTTTTAAATTTTAGATTGTGTTGCCTCCTCATCTAGAGAGGATAAGAGAAAAACTGGCAGAGAATATCCATGAACTCTGGGTTATGAATAAAATCGAACTTGGCTGGCAATATGGTCCGGTACATAATTTTGAAATTTATTTTCAGATTCTGTTAGTACATCTTTCTGAAAACATAACTTTTTCTCCCTCATCCTCCTATCGGATGACATAAGTCGATTGGATTGATTTTTTTTCCCCTGCACATTAGTTTTGGGGCAGTTTTGCTTTACTGTATTATTGTAGTAAATGGGCTGACATTACTGGCAGGTTCACTGAAGGAGAGTCTAATTGCCTAGACAATTGAAAGTTATCAGTCTTTGGGATATATTTCATTGGAGCATCATGCACAGGCTCTATTTTATGGAATAACATCATGCAGAGACATTCTGTCATTTATCTGTCCCTTTAAAATGTATTGCATGCCTATTGTTTGCCTGGTTTGCTTGTTACCGGGGACCCAACGTTGAAAAGACCTTGACTTTAAGGTACTGTGTTTGCCTTTTAGGAACTTCCTGGTTAGTTGAATAACAGACATGCAAACAATTACAGAGTGAAGAAGAAATATTTAGGTCTTTCCTGGGAAATCAGGGAAGGCTTCCAGGAAGAGGCAAATACTTGATCTGAGGCTGAAGGATGAGTACAAGTTGGCTAGCAATCAGAGAGCGGGACCATATTCTAGGCAGAGGACCTGGCAAGTGTAAAAATGAGGAGGTGGAAGGAACAGGACATTTGCAATGACCTTTCAGCAACACAGCGTTGCCAGAGGGCAAAGGACAAGGTGCTGTGGTACAGAGGAATAGAAGTGGGATGTCAGGCCACGTTAGCAGGAGGCATGTCACAAAAGACTTGGGGCAGAATATGATTTTATTCTGTAGGGGTCTAAAGAGTGTTGAAAAATGCTTAGGAGAGGGGCGACATACTTAAGTCCATGTGTTAGAAAGGAGCTCCGCTGTGAGTGTGGGGAAAGCAGTGAGCCTTGAGGCAGTGGGAGACGCAGGGAGAGGGCTCAGGTGCCCCAGGCGAGAGGTGCTAACTCTGAGCCTGGCAGTGGGGATGGAGAGAGGTGATTACTGGAGATGCTTCAGAGTTCAGGTATGGGCTGTGGTAAGAGAGGGAAGGAAATCTGAGCAGCTGTCTTGTTCTAGCTTGGACACCTGAGAAGGTGGTGGTGGTGGTTATTTGTTGTAGAGAATAGATGGGAGGTTGGAGATTACATAAATGGGGAGGATATTATCTTAGGACTCAGACACATTCGTTTTCACTTTTATGTTTAGCATTTAGGGTTAGAAATTTAGAGTGTAGTGTTGAATTTTATAACTCGATTTCATTTCCAGAGTCGTGCATTTAAGTAAATATACATAATACATGCTGCTATGTAAGTCCTGTAATGATCACCAGCAAGGAAGGAATAAATAGATCATTTCTAACTTGGTGACTCCTGAAGACTTTTGAAAAGTCTCACTCTGCATACTTTTTATGTGGCAATTATAGAACCTGGTAATTATTCTCATGGAGTAATTTGTTCCCTGACAGCATATGGCTGTCATCGAGGTGCTACCCTAGCAATGATGCCTATGTAATTTAGGTCTCTAAGAAGATAACAAACCTAATTACTAATGCAAGGATAGAGAGCATCTTTCTCATAAATTATTCCTAAAATCTTGAATTTAGTTTAATGCAATTGCTAATATATACTTTCAAGGATTAATATGAAAACTGCCTTATTATGCTAACTGATTTCGTTAAGGTAGTAGAGTGATTTGTAAGAGCAGGAGGTAACTGACAGGGTGAAATGAACAGCCAGAACCACCTCAAAGAGTTTATATCGGTCAGTCATGTCATTAATTGATGTTTCTAATGAGTTTGACTCTACACACAAAAATTACTACAAATTAGAATCAAGTCATTACCATACCCTTCTTACACAGAATTAATTTCAATTTATATAATATTGTTAAGTGCCCGCCACATGCCAGGCATGTCTAGGTGTTTGGCATATATCAAAGAATGAAAGAGACCAGAATCTTTGTTCCATTGGTCTTACATTCTAGAGCAGGGAGACAGATGATAGCCCAGTAACCATCGTTATTAATAAGGATCTAGTCTGTTAGAAGGTGGTAAGTATTTATGGACCTGGTTGTCTTATTAGGCAAGTGGTCAGGGTACACCTCATTGGGAAAGTGAGATTTAGAGAAATGTTGGGAGGAGCTCAGGGAGCGAGCCCATGGGTATTGGGGTAGGAGTGGCCATGGCAGAGGCCCACGGAAGCCAAGGCCATAAACTGTGCCAAATGGAGAAGAAGGAGCGCAGATAGTGCTAACTTTACGAGTGACCTCAGATACTAACTGTGCTAGGAGATTATAGAGGCAGCTTTGCTGGGTGACGATCTGGACGTTTCTTCTTTCTTTCCCTTCCCACTTTCCGCCACACAAGTGAATCACCATTGCTAGTGTCCGATATGGGAGACTATTACATGTCGATTTCCTGTCCTGTTTCAGGTTAGAGATGACAATAAGAGACAACATCCATGTCTGGTGGAGTTCTCCAAGCTGCCTGAGCAGGAACGCAATTACAACTTACAAATGTCACTTGAGACCTTGAAGTGAGTTTCTTACCTTTTTCTGTTTTCCAATCTGCCTTATCTGAAAGAAACCAGGTATTGATGTTATACTTTAATTCAGCTGTGAAGTTGTTTTAAATGAAGCTAGAACTTTTTATAATGCATAGGCAGATTGAATTAGTATTTGTTGGGAATTAGACTTCGACCCTATTATTTTATGTCTTTTTGCTCTGCATCAGTATTTCGCAAAGGGTATTCTATAGATGTTTATAGGTATTATGGAACACGAGGGTTCTGTGGTCCGATACAGTAGTGGTTCACAGAGTGTGGAATGTGGTCCAGGGACCGGGCCAATCACAAATTGTTACCGGTTTGTGGCAAGATAAGTAAAGATATTAAGAGTAAGTGTTTGGAAACTTTTATACAAATTTAAGGGAGCAATTTTATGTCTATTAAATCTAATAATTTTAAAGAAATGTAAGGTATCTTGTATGTCTTCATTTTGAAAATTTAATTTTCTCCAACAATTTTATTGTTATTAAAGAATCAGACCACAATAGACTGGAAATTAAAAGAAAATTAGTTCTTCACCATCAAATAGTTTGAGAAAGACTGATCTAATATATTTAAAAGATGCTGAATTGAAATAGTTAAATAATTTCTTATTTTTATTGATGAACTTTCAGAACTTTTAAAATGTTACTGTGTACCATGAATCTCTAAAATGGGGAGGAGTCTGGTTATGGTGCTTCCAAAATTTATTGAACCATAGCACCCTCTTTTCAGAGAGTACCTGTGGGGACCATTTATCTGAGCAACATACTTTTTTTTTTTTTTTTAAGAGACAGGGTCCTGCTGTGTTGCCCAGTCTGGAGTGCAGTGGCTAGCCACAGACACCTTCATAACACACTGCAGCCTCAAACTCCTGGGCTCAAGTGATCCTCCTGCCCCAGCCTCCTGAGTAGCTGGCACTACAGGCACCTGCCTCCACACCTGGCCTGAGGAACACATTTTGAGTATTTTATGCTATGTTGTAAAGGCAAATTTGTTTTTCAGTGACTTTTTGCCCACGAGTCTCTTGAATTTGCCAGTTACTTTTGCATATAGAAGAATGGGTCTGAGATAAAATAAAGGAAGGAATATAATTTCCAAATTTGATATATAAAAGTAAAGAAAATATTTTTGAAAAGCCTGTAAATTTTCTTTTTGTCTCCTTTCCATCCTTGATGTCCTATAGAACTGGGTTTGTTCAAAAAGTCACTTATCCTAATATATTTTTGTCTTAGGTCTGAAATGACACCTTATTCCTTTTGGTTTGTTTCAGTTTTGTTAAAAGTAAGAAGTTACTGGCATTGAAGTTATTTTACCAAGGAACCAGAACATAAAACTGTTTCAGATTCTAGAATTTGGGTTCAGGTGTACAGTCATATGCAGCATAATGACATCTAAGGTCAACAACAGACCACATATGTAGTGGTGGTCCCATAAGATCATAATAGAGCTGACAAATTCCTGTTGCCTAGTGACATCATATCTGTCATAACATCATAGTACAATACATTACCTTTCCTATGTTTCATACACAAATACTTGCCATTGTGTTACAATTCCCTAGAGTATTCAGTATAATAACATGCTGTACAGGTTTGTAGCCTAGGAGTAATAGGCTGTACCGTGTGGGTTTGCGTAAGCCCACTCTATGATGTTTACACAATGACAAAAGTGCCTGATGATTTTTCAGAATGTATCCCCATAGTGAAAGGACACATGACTGTATATTCTCAAAGACGCAGATTAATTATCATGGAAATAAACAAATTAGGCATGGAGTGGGTTTAAATTCTACTAGTAACTTAAAAGGAGTATATATAAATCAAGTAAATTTATTTTTTATCATTTTTTAAAAATTGAATCTTTATTTGTCAATTATTTTAAAATGTACGATTCAAATACCATAATGCATTAAATGGCACATAATACTAGATTATTATTTAATAGTATCTAAACTTCTCTTATATCAAAAGGAACTTCACTGGACTATTTTTCATACTCTTCTAACTCCTTTTTACTTGCCCTGTACTTATTAATATAGTAATAAAATAGAAAGACAGTAGATTATAGTTCCTTCATCTTGTCCCTCTCTCTATATATTCCTTCTCTTTTTTTTTTAAATTTCAGAATATTGTAGGGGTACAAACGTTTTGGTTACATAAATTGCTTTCGTGCCATTTGAGTCAAAGTTATAAGTGCGCCTGTTGGAATATAACATGAAGAGACATGAAAAGTTTCAGGAGTTTTACAGGACTTTGTCTTGAAATCTGTGGGCGTGTTAGTTCACAGACTAAAAACTACTTAGCAACAAGGGGGACATTCCTCTGATCAGAGGCGTCTATAAGGAGGCACAGCCTCAAGGCCTGCAAGCCATCGCCTAAAACTTGTGTAAGACAGAGCTCGACATTGGACCCAAAGCTAAAAAACTAATCTAAATACCAGCCCAACAGACAACGTACAACTGGAACTGTCTTAAGCTTCAAAGCTATTCCTGCTTCACTCCTGACCACATGTCTCTCTATATAAAAAAATAGATTAAATTAATATGCAGAATCGATATTTCTACTTTATACATTTTTATCTTTAATTTGTATACTCAGCTAGGTCTATTTTTAACTTAGGGCTTAAAATGTTTATCTTAAAAAAATTTTATAGCCATCTATTCTTATAGAAAAAATTAAATAAGGGTCACTTAAAACCTTTGGGAAACCTTAAAACCTAAACAAATAATCTGTACACATAATTCTTTGACCAAAAATAAACTACTTGCTATAACAGTAAGTACTAATGTGGGATTTCACTCAGTGCCTCCTGACTCACAAAAATACTGAAAACCCCTAACTCCCCCATCACTTTAAACTACACTTTGTCTCTGTCTCTTATTTCCAAATCTCTTAGGACAATCCTGCCTGGGGCCTATTTTACTGGAAAAGTAACTAACTCCCGACATGTGCCCATCCCCCAGATAGTGTGCACTGTACCCGTTAGGTGTGAATTTACCCATCCTCTCCTCCCCCCTCCCACCTGCTTGATTTCCAATGAAGGTTATTTCCATATGTGTACATAAGTGTTGATGGATTAGTTCAGATTAAATGGTGAGTACATGTGGTGTTTGTTTTTCCATTCTTGTGTTATTTCACTTAGTAGAATGGGCTCCAGCTCCATCCAGGGTAATACAAGAGGTGCTAGATCATCATTGTTTTTTGTGGCTGAGCAGAACTCCATGGTGTACATATACCACATTTCATTAATCCACTCATGTATTGATGGGCACTTGGGTTGTTTCCACATCTTTGCAAATGTGAATTGTGCTGCTATAGACATTTGAGTGCAGATATCTTTTTATAGAATGTTTTTTTTTTCCTCTTCCCTTGGGTAAATACCCAGTAGTGGGATTGCTGAATCAAATGGGAGTTCTACCTTTAGCTTTTTGAGGTATCTCCATGCTACTTTCCATAGAGGTTGTACTAGTTTGCAGTCCCACCAGCGGCGTATGAGTGTTACTATCTCTATTTAGAACCTTAAAAAGGTAAAAAATGACAAGGTTTGCCTGTAATAGGGAACACATAATCAGTTGCTGTGACCTGGGTACTTATATTCAGTGTCTCCGATCTTCCCTTGTGGTCATGACATGGGATTTTTGTACATTTAGCTTAGTAATTCACGGCAGCTCATTAGTTCCCCATCTTTTACAATCCATTGTTTTATTGAAAGGGCATGGTCTAACATAATTTAGTTAAATTTGTAGTACATTCCCTATCATTTTAGCAATTGACAGCCACGGCAACTATTGCAAAGAGTAAATTCGGGAGTGTAGAGATCTCCGTATTTGCATTTAGTATGTTGAGCCTTTGACTGCCACATATAATCCAATCTCATCCCTAACAACTACCAGTGGCTGGTTTGATTGATTAATCATCCGACTACATGTACCATGGTGTTATTCCTTATGGTGAATGCTAATGACCCTTTTCACGGACTAATTCTTAATATTTCTTCATTGATATTCCTGTAACTAAGTAGTATGTATTTATATGGTTTTGTGATGAATTGATTTTTTTATTTCTTTAAAATTAGGGGAAATATACCCCTACTTCTCCAAAATTCATACTATGCCCAATTCCAGTGGTTTAGAGAAAGCATAGAGCTTTCCTTCTGTTTTTCCTTTATTCACCTATTTAGTTGGCAGGCACCAGAGCAGAGGAGGCTCTGGAGTTGGATGGTCTAGGTTCAAGGACTTGTTCCGTCAAGGGAATCTTTTTGGAGTAACTCAACTTCTCTGAACCTTAGATCTTCTTTTCTCTAATAAAATGAGGACCATAATGTATTTACTTCATGGAATTATTGTGGTACAACCTCTAGCACCATATGTCTAACAGAGGAGGCACAGTCTAGGTTTTTTGTATGTTTGTTTTATGTCAGGGGAGGGATTAACAACTTTATTTGTTTAAATCCTGAGAGGTTCCAAATAATATATGAGTGAGAAATCATTCCAAGATATTACTTAATTTGGGTTGAGGGAGATTTAATGTGAATATGAATTTTTGGTGCTCTTTCTGTGATTTTCTCTTGCGTAAATTGTTGACAATGACAACTTACTTTAGACTGGAATTGTCACCTGTGTATTGTACAGTACTGCAAAATTCTGACACTCTCTTTCACAACAGCACAGCTTGGTAGACCTCGCCTACCAGATGGCCCCAAAATGTGATCAGTGTTACTGAAGGCTTGGTTTCTGGTTTAGTTTTCAGTCCATGCAATGTTTTCCAAATTCCAGATCTTAATTTCTGAATAAATAAGTCATGTTTTAGAAATCAAGGATTTTTAATCAACATTTAATGTACCTTCATAGAATTTATTTCTTCGGAAGTTAAAATCTATATAGTGAGACTACAGTGATGTTTTTCTCCTGGCCAACTATTTTTTCCTGAAAGTTATTTTTAGGAAATGCTGTGTGTTTGTACACAGAAGATGGAAAGAAATAGCAGGGACACAGGGATGAAGAAGAGAGTGATATGGAAGGGAGAAAAATAACAGATAAGGGGAGAGGCATAATTTTTGTCTAAAAGAGAAGGTTTTCCTTCGCCCTCTGTACCTTTTCTTGGGGGGCGGCGAGAAGACAACAATCTTCCCAGTCTCTAAATGTTGTGAATCTTTTTGTTAAATCCTGGACCTTTCCTTCTCACTGTGCAAACTCTGGAGGTATTCTCATCACACCCACGACTTAATTACCCCGCTCCCCACATGTCTGTCTCTACCCCAACCATCTGCTCTGAGCGACAGAAGTGTGCGTTCCACCGCTCAGTAGAGTTTTCCCCGGATGCATCAGAAGCTCCTTGAGCTGCAGCCTCACCTCCCCTGGGAATAGCACCCCCTGCTATTCATCCTGCTGTACCAGCCAGGAACCCAGAAATCATCCCAGAGGCCTCCTTCTGTTTTATTTTATCCCTACATCCAGCCCATCACCAGGGCCTCCCAAGTGTATCCACACTCTGTCCCCTTCCTCCATTTCCACACCAGTCATCCTGGGCCACGCCACCGCATCTGCCACTGGACTACCGAGGCAGTCTCCTAACCGGTCCCCTCACTTGCCCTGTTCATTCTGTACATAGCAGCACGAGTTTATACACACAACGTACACACACACACACGCACACACACACACGCACACACATGCACATGCATTCATTCATATGTTGCTGAAACCTTTTCAGTGGCTTCCTACTTTGAATCCTGCTTGATTTTGTTATAATTATTCATCATTGTCTTCTTTCCCATCAGACAGTAAGCACTGTTCAACAGAAAGGTATACAGTAGCTCCCCGAAAATATTAAATGGAAAATTCTAGAAATAAACAACTTGTAAGTTTTAAATTGCATGCCATTAGCGTAGTGTGATGAAATCTCACGCTGTCACGTTCTATCCCACCTGGGACCTGAATCCTCCTCCCTTTGTCCAGGGCATCAACGCGTTGCAAACACTCTCCACCCTTTAGTCACATGGGAACTGGCCAGGTTCGCTGGTGTTACAGGGCTTGTGTTCAAATAACTCTTATTTTACTTATTAATGGCCACGCAGTACAAGAGTGGTCATGCTGGCAATTTGGATATGCCAAAGAAAAACTGTAAAGTGCTTCCTGTGAGTGAAAAGGTGAAAGTTCTCAACTTAACAAAAGAAGAAAAAAATCACACGTGGAGGTTGCTAAGATCTACAGTCAGAACAATTCTTCTTTCCGTGAAATTGTGAACAGTATATTGTTATAATTGTTCTGTTATTAGTTATTGTTATTAATCTCTTACTGGCCTAATTTATAAAGTAAACTTTATCATAGTTATGTATGTATAGGAAAAAACATAGCACACGTAGGATTTGGTACTACCCTTGGTTTCACGCATCCACTGGGGGTCCTGGAACATATCCCCCGCAGATAAGGGGGGACTACTCTACTACAAGCTACCTTATAAGTAGAGGTAACTCAATAAATATTTATCAACTTGTATCTTTACGCAAGTGTAGTATATTATGTTCACTGTCCATGTGAGTTGAATTTGTACTTTTCTCGGTACTTTACACTGGGAAGATTATGAGGGTGAATTATTAGTTATGAGAAAATCATAGTATAGGTGGCTGAAAGTACTGACTGTCTCTCAGAGCCTTTAAGGATGATATTAACTAACTGAATTTTCTATGGTTCAGGCCTACTTTTGATATCAGGACGCCACATGACTTTGTCAGTGTGGACTCTCGTTAATTGCATTCATGGAGAGTAATGCTGAGGTACTAATTTGCAGTGATAATACCTGTCTTACACAGCAAAGTATTCATTTCATTGCCCATTTTTACAGATCAGCTTGGGAAGACACATTATAATCAGAAGATTTCTTGGTGTCCTTGCTCTCAGAGGTTTAATTGCCTGAATTTAAGATAAATCCTAACATTATGGTCAAGCTTGAGTTCCCACAGAGCTGGGTTAGCCACCTGTCCTTGATATTTTCTTAGCCCTGTACCTTTCCCATTGCACTTAAGCGCCGTTATAATCGTCTGTAGCACAGGGCCGGGCACTGGTGGTGTTCAATAGATGTTTATTAAAAGGCTGAATGAGTGAATTGTGGATGATGGCAAAATACTTCCTCTCCCCTGGACAGTGTATTTGAATAAGTGTAACCTATATTTGTTCCTGTGAATCAAGTTTCTATTCTTCTATTGCTGACCAATCCCGTTTTAACTGGCAAATTCTTTATTTACATTATTTTATACCTTCAGTCAGTTCTTGGTATACCTATAGTTTTGTAGTTTAACACACAAGAAATGTAATTTCATGGGGTCATCTTAATTTTGCCATATTTAAGCTAAAATTTAACTTGATATGTGTGTTTAGATGGATAGATACATATCCACATATAAATACATATTGATATATATATAAATATATACACTTAAGTGTATATATCTATGTGCGTATATTTTTATATATCTATTTGTGCATATGGATAAACTTATATATATGGATATCTATTCATCTGTGTGTGTGTGTGTATCTGCGTATCCATCTACCTACCCATACATTTTTAAAATGTTGTGGAGATACATATAGATGGGTTTTAGATAATTCCCACATCATTACTGGAACCGCCCAGACCTTGGAAATTATGTAATCCAAAAAGGATATGCCATTATATCTTACTCTGTCGAGACAGGAGAAACTACTCACTGACATGGATACTAAAGCCAGGTTGTGTCAAAATGTCTCTTGCATATATCCATTTGTATAAAAAGTAAAATCAACAACACAGACACACACATGCATATCTGCTTTAGTATGTGCATCTACTCTCCAGCAAGCGGTACGGGAATTTGTGATGATCATCGGATGCCTTTGGGGAAGGAAACAGAACTGGAAGGGAAGGGGTTGTTTTTCAGTGTATTCCTTTTTGCGCCATTTCAATTTTCAGTGTCTTGCCCCTTACTCGAAAGTAAATAATTTGTAAATAAATAAATAAAGTTTCCTTTTGCTTTAAAAACAAAAGACCTCTGCCGTGCTTTCAAGATTATGTCTCATTCCCATTGCTATCAAGTTGGGCTATTCTGGACATAGAGAAGGAACTATTGCAGCTTATCTCTGGTTTTGTTTTCCAGGACTCTGTTGGCATTAGGATGTCATGTGGGTATATCAGATGAACATGCTGAAGAAAAGGTGAAAAAAATGAAGCTACCCAAGAAGTAAGTTGAATGACTAAGCAATAACAGATAATCTATGCATGATTTAGTGCTGTGGTCCCCAACCCCCAGGCCCTGCGTCTCCCCCGGCCCCCATACCCCCCTCCATGGGAAAACTGTCTTCCATGAAACTTAGGAACTGGGTCGCACAGCAGGAGGCGAGTAGTGGGTGAGGGAAGCTTCCTCTGTATTTACAGCCACTGCCCATCACTCGCATCATCGTCTAAGCTCCGCTGCACGCTCCCTGCTACCCTCCCAGCCCCATCCATGGACAAAATTTCTTTCATGAAACTGGTCACTGATGCCAGAAGGGTTGGGGACTGCAGATTTAGTGCATCCAAATAACTCTTCATGGACACCCAGATGTCTTACTTATACTTAAGTTATAAAATTCAGATTACACAATTTAAACTGGCTGAATTGTCGCAGGGGAAATATAAAGTCTGTGGTGAAACAGTTGTCTCTATCACCTTGCCAAGAGATGAAACAAACTTCAGAATATATGAAATATTTGGGGATGTGTTACAAGGAGTGTATTATTTTACCAGTGTGTGTGTGAACATGTGTGTCCATACTTCTAACTGATTATATATATCTTTCTACTTTTTTCCAAAACATTGTTAATAATTTTATTTGCAATTACAATGAGAATATATTTGAGGAATAATTATAAAGTCAGTGTTGTTATCCCCATTTTAAGATGAGAAAACTGAGGCAGATGCATGCTGTTGTAGTAGTTGGGCCTGCTATTCTATGAATTCTGTGACCTACGTCTGATTCTGTTTAACATAAAACCTCAACTTTCTGATCTGCTAACAGGCATTAATAATGCCTACTTCATAGGGAAGTTTTAGGTATTAAATGAGTGAGTGCTTAATGAAAGCTGTTTTATATTATTATTATTTTCTTTTTTATTTACACCTAAGTATTCAAGCCACTTTTCTGAGGCCTGTGGGTTATAAATAGAAGTATTAAATAATATCATAGAGATAAAAACAAAGTAGCCACCCCATAATCTCCATCAGTCACCCCAGGCCTCAAGTTATCCCAGATAAACATAAAATCCAAATAGAAACTGTGCTTGCTGTGCAAATGCAGATTCAAGCAAGTCCTCTAGTTCAACTGTCTATTAACCTTTGTGCTCAGGTGCTCCATATAAAAACTATGTTATTACCTCACACATTTTTAGGTTCTAAAATTTTTACATTTTGAAATGACACTTTTTCAACAATTTTTAGTGTATGTAATGAAAGCAGATTCACAGCGATTATATATTACCATCATATATTTAAAAATTACATAAGAATATTGTGCATAATAGGGAATTTTATATCATTTCATTTTTTTTCTTTGAAAAATGAATTCCCCCCACAGTATATTAAGCTGTTAAACAATATTTTATATTTGGCAGTCTTTGATGAATCATCCTTTCATGTTTTATAACTTTGTAACTAAGATGTATATCTAAATTGAATTATTAATTGTTTTTGTTTCTGCAATCATAGTCTTTAGGTGTTAAAATTTTTCTTCTGAGTTATCATTATAATTATTTTTAGTGCTTAAAGCAGTATACATTAATTTTTAATAAAAATTCATGAAAAAGTAAGATTTTATTGGAAATAGCTCATAGTAAGATGGATTGAGCTATTTTTATCCAATTATATCAAGTAGCCATGTATAAATATTATTTACTGATAGAGACACATTGCAGGATTAGTTGTATTCTTTTTTCACATAAATAATTTTTGTTATTAAAAAAATCATTCAGTTCAGCGAACCAAAAATCATAGTTATTTATCATGAAAAATCATGTTTAATGATCTTTCAGGTGACAACTCAATTGTGTCCTTGTTCAATTTTTTGAAAGCAAAAAAATTGGAAACCACCTAACTTGCAAAAGAATTCATCTTCTCATTAAAGTTATTCACTCTCTCAGTGAATGCCAAAAAGGCATTGTTAAAACTCTAAAAAAAAAACCCAACAAACTAGTAATTAAACCTGCTACTTTTTCACTTAGAAGGATAAGAAAGGGGAAATATTAATTTCATGTTACCTTTGACTGCATAATATGGTTAATAAATTATTTTTATCATGTGCTATCTATGTATGTGTATGAGTATACATGTGCATGTAGGTGTGTCTAATCAAAACCTTGGAGTACAGGGCTGGGCATGGTGGCTCAGCACCTGTAATCCTAGCACTTTGGAAGGCCGAGGCTTGAGAATCACTTGAGGCCAGGAATTCGAGAACACCCTGAGCAACATGGCAAGACCTTGTCTCTACAAAAAACAGAAAAATTAGCCAGTGCATGGTAGTGCACACCTGTAGTCCCAGCTGCTTGGGAAGCTGAGGCAAGAGGATGGCTTGAGCCCAGGAGTTTGAGGTCACAGTGAGCTGTGATGACACCACTGCACTCTAGCACTGGCAACAAAGTGAGACCCTGTCTCAAAAACAAACAAACAAATGAGAAAACAATGAAAACAAAACAAAAAAAAACCTTGGAGTATAATTTAGCTTATTCCATTTATAGAATTTATTTATCATAAATAATTGGTAAACCCAGTTTTCACTGTCAAAACAATCACCTAAAACAGAGTTATCTTTCATCAGGAAAAAAATCTGGCTTTTTTATGTTGTAACAAATGGGTTAATACGTGTCCCTGTGAAAATCATCTCAATTTTGATTTCTAAATCTAAGGAAGATAGGTAGATAGATAGGACACAGGGTTTACAATAAGTTTGTCTCATTGAGGTATTAATATCCTCTGCCTTCAGTAGTTTTTTATTGATGCCTTTTCTGTGTGTTGCTCTCACAATGCAACACAACACAACACAACAATTATTTGAAAGTGGGTGGAGAAATGGAAAAGCAGAAGGTAATGAAATGAAAACTGTGCTTGCACCTGTTGACAGTTTATGTACTGTTTCTAAATTTGCAGTGAGCTATCACTGGATTCTTACTCTATTCACAAAAACCTTCATAATGACAAGTACTGATATGGATGCTTATCAGCACAAGCCTAAAAATGTGGAGTATTTTTTCGACCATTTTAAAAGCACTTTGGCATCCTCGTGTAAAATAGCACATTTGCATATCGTATTACCCAGTAGTTCCCCTCCTAGAGATGCCCTAGAGAAAGTTCACACCAGAAAACAGGTGAACTGTTATTTACAGCAACATTATTTGTAACATCAAAAACATAAGGGGGAGGTTATATGAACTGGAAGGAATATTCTTCACTAGGAAAATGGGTTAAGTTGTATATTATTTAATATCAATAATAAAATGACCACTTCCTTTACACCCTGCTTTATTTTTTTCATTGAACTTTACACCTGATGTTATTTATTTATTTTTCATGTCCCCTAAACTGAAATATGCACTCAATTAGGGGCTAAAGTGGCTCTATATACTACAATGCCCCCAGTTTCTAAAACACCTAGCACATGGTAAGTGCTCCATAAATATTGTTTAATAAACAAAAAGTTTAATAAATTGTGACTACATTGAAAAAAATATGTTCAAGAGACTATAAATGAAAAGAATTGCAGAATAATATCAAAAACTCCTAAAAATTAACAAAAAGGTGTCCAAACAGAAAAATGAGCAAACAATATGAACAGGTAATTCATAAAAGAGAAAACGCAGATAAAAGACACTCAAACTCAGTAATAATTAAGGAAATGTATATTAAAATCACAGTGAGAAACTATCTTACACCCCTCAGGTTGGAAAAAATTGAACACCATGGGAAGACTATAAATTAGTACACCTACTTTAGAGACCAATTTAATTTGATCCTATCTTATAAAGTTGGAGATGACCCAACTATTTCTTATCCAGACATAAATCTTAGAGAAACTTTTGCACACATGTACAAACAAACTTGAAAAGAATATTTATTGCAGCATAGATTTTAATAGTGATAAATTTCCCATCAACTTAAGAATATAAAAATAATTTTTAGAGATTCGTGTAATGGGACGCTAAGGACTCGTTAAAATGAATTAACTATAGCTAAATATATCCACAGGACAAATCTCAAAAACATTATCTCGAGCAAAAATTAAAAAGCATGTTACCAAAAGCCGGTAGGTACAGCGTAATACTGTTTATAGTTTAGAAACCTGAAATACAACTCTACATACAGTTTTCAGAACCAAATATATGTAGGAACAGTGTAAAAATTATGCCTAGGAATAATCTACTTCAAATTCCCCAGAGGTAGTAATTCCCTCTGGGGAAAAGGAAGGGACTGAGATTGAGGAGGAAACAAAGGGAGAATGTCAAGTGTATATATCATTTTTGATACTTTTGCATAGGTCTGAAGTAGTTCATGATAATAACAAAGAGGTGGTTGATAACTGAAACCAGATTTTAGTCAACTAAAAAAAAAAAGTGGGAAAGGGAAAATAGCAGACCGAATATAACTAGTCTTTAAGGAATTCAGTGAAGACAGGGTAGTAGTTTTAGAAGGACAAAGTGTCAAAAGAAGTTTTTTTCATAAAGCCTAGGAGATACATGAGCATGTTTATGGAATAGTGGGAAGAAACTACAGGAGACAAATTGTAAGGAAGAGAGGTGATGAGAGCAAGATTTTATATGACCCTTATCCTGATGTCATAAACTGTACCTTCCAAGGGACTCAATATTGACTAGATTAGAAGAGAGCAAGATACGGATGTAACTTACTGGGTGATTGTAAAGATTCATCCTTCTGAACTGGTTGTATGGACGCACAGGCCAGTGATGTTAAGAAAGACTGATAAAAGTGGTAGATTACAAATTATGTCTTAGTTTTTCTTAAAAGAAATTATTTAAGCAAAATATTTATGATGTTCACATGAAGCTTAGTTTTTGGTTAAAAGCTGGATAAGTGCTGAAATAAAAATAAAAAAAAAAATTAAAAAAGCTGGATAAGAAGTGGTAGTCCATTGATTTCTGCTGCTACTTTCTATCAGGTTTACCTCTGCCATTTCTAAGTTTGACTTTCCTTTGCTGAAAGTGTTATCTTTGCTGAATGCCAACATTTCACGGGACGCATGTGCCTTTTAAGTTGCTTTTCTGTAACTGTTAGAAACATGGTTGATTTCCACGTACAGCCCTTGAGCTGTGATCCTATAAAAGATCAATATCATACCATAATTACTTTCGCAGCTTAGAATGTTTCTATTGCTCTCTCTTTTGTGTGTATTTTGATAATCAGTCAAGTTCAGCATATTAATTGGAATTAAATGCTGCATTCCCTATTCTAAAATAGGCAATTTGTGTATAGTTTTTTTCTAATATATAATACACTTCATTTAACTAAAAATTCATAAGGATTTTTGTAGAATGGATGATTCATTGTGGTTCTGTTCTCTCTCTCTCCCTGTTCTTCCTGTCTCCCTCCTCTCAAAACAAACAAGCAAAGAAGAGTATAACACATTGTCATCTGTTCTTAAATTCATAAATCTTCCCACATTTATTGTAATTAAACTCTTTATCCATTGCATAATGTAATGAGCACAGAGTGATCTTACTATAGGAATAAAGAAAAATGCAACTGAAAAGAAATCCCCTCACTCTAAGAGCTTGTGGTCCCCAGTATCTAATATGCCTGAGTAGTCGAAATTGTTTTAAAAGCTATAGATTTAAATTTTTTAAAAATCTTGTCTGAATATTGATGTCATTTATTTAAACTTTCCTTAAGCACTTAGCTGTCATTAAATCCACGCAACATACGGTAGGTCAAAAGCTGGTTATCTGTATGTATCACTGGGAGATAAGAAGTAGTGCTGACTTATGAAAACATCATGTTAGAATCTTCTGAGAGGTTTTTAAAACTAATGCTAGATTTCCTGCTCTTCCCTACCACTACCTTACCCCTAATACTGCTTGTGATGGTAGGTGGATTATGTTGTATCTCTCAGGCAGAAGTGGGCAGATAAAAGGCTGAAGATGATATTATCATTGCATAAACGTACATAGAAATTTAAAATGGCTTTCTGAAATGAATGCAGTAGGTACTGATTGTGCACCCATATGTATACTGTTTATATAGATACAAGCACATGTACAAAATTCAGTTTATATAAATATTTACCTAATTGAAAAACGGTATTACAAATACAGTTGGATTTTTCTGTAATGAGGAAGCACTGTAGCTGTGAAGGAGAAGAAAGCACCTTATAGACTGTTTTTATGTGTAGTGGGTAAATTTCACAGTGTGTAATGTTAATTCATTTTCTCTGATTTGGCTTAATTTCAGATTTAAACCCAGTGGGGTCTTGCAGCCAGAATGCAGCCTGATAGTAGGAACCTAATCCCAATCTGTTTAGGAAAACTCAACTAAGTCCATGTTTTCTGTGTCTGCTCTCACCTTTAGGTGTTGATTCCAGTGCCATCTTCTTAGTCTTCCTCAAGTTATTTAGAATTGTGTCCTATTTAAAGTGTACGTCCTCCCGTCCCCCTTTGCTACTTTATGTTCCCCCATAGCATTGACATTGTCTAACATGCTATTATATTACATGCTTATTTGGTTTACTACCTGATTCCCCATTGGAACATAATTTTTTTTTTTTTTTTTTTTTTTTGAGACAGAGTCTCGCTTTGTTGCCCGGGCTAGAGTGCCATGCCGTCAGCCTAGCTCACAGCAACCTCAAACTCCTGTGCCCAAGCGATCCTTCTGCCTCAGCCTCCTGAGTAGTTGAGACTACAGGCATGCGCCACCATGCCCGGCTAATTTTTTCTATATATTTTTAGTTGTCCAGATAATTTCTTTCTATTTTTTTTTTTTTTAGTAGAGATGGGGTCTCACTCTTGCTCAGGCTGGTCTTGAACTCCTGACCTTGAGCGATCCACCCGCCTCGGCCTCCCAGAGTGCTAGGATTACAGGCGTGAGCCACTGCGCCCGGCCAACCCATTGGAACATAATTTCTATAAAGACATAGATTTTTTTTTTTGTCTGCATTATTCACTATTGTATCATTAGCTCCTAGAACAGTGCCTGGAAACATTTTACCACTGAATGGATATTTGTTGGTGAAACTGAATTCAAGGTTTACATGCCTCTCATTCCCAGGACTGCATAATTTATGGGGCACTCACCTGATAGGGAGGGAACGTTCAATTCTTGGTCATTCTCATTTGAGTTTGCTGTCATTGACTGAACTGCCTTCATTCATCTCTGCTGGCACCTTCTGATAGGACACACGGTTTCTGTATTGACCTTTGGTCATGGGTGCACACATTGGGTCCCCTCCTCATCTCTGTGAGTCACTCTCTCTTCTCCACGCTTCATCTAAGCCTCTTTAGGGAGTGCTGGAAACCTAAGGATGCTGTCTCTGGCTGCTTGGGGATTGCAGCCTGTTGGTGGAGGGAGAAGGAAGGAGTGCCTCGGCCCTATCTGCCTGGACTTGGCTTGTCTCCCTGTCCGTACTGTTCAAGGGTTTGGTGTATGAAATTATGGGTCCTGGCCATTTTCCTGGGTACAATCTGGGAGGCAAGATAGCAGTTCACCTTGGCTCCGTGATCTGTCTTGTCCCCACCTGGGAAGGTGGGTGGGAAGCACTTGCTTTCCTCTGACTCTTCCTCTCTCTGTTCTCTGGAATCTTAAAGCCTGTCTTAGACTGGAGACTCTGGGTTCTTTATCTGCTCTTCCTTTCTGTCCCAAAGTGTAAGAGCTTTGTTCTCTCAGCATTCAAAGGTAGACATTTTAATATCACAAGGCCCTTCTCTAAAGATCTTTGTCTCTGCATTGAATTTTCAAAGATATTTTAAAATCCAAAAGCCAAGAACAGCTTTTTTTCCCCTCTCTCTCTTTCTCGAAATGACCCTTTCTTGAGGGCAGTGGATACCTGCCTCATGGCCTTGTTTCAGAGGGGCTGAGGGGTGGAGGAAGGCCTTCAAGTAAAAAGGCATTTGGGTGGGAGGACAGGGTACATCATCATGCTGCATGTTTACTTAAAAACAAGGAAAAAAGTGAAATAGTAAAAGAAATATAACCTTTGTTCTTTCCTTTCTGATTTCTACATTGAAATTGATTTTTCTGTGTTTGTTTTCTGGAGAATGATTTTTGAATATTCCCTATACCCTTTCTGTGAAAATATCAGCCCAGTATTCATTTCTGGTAGATGTGCTTTCAGCAAACCCTGTTCTTAATATCTCTGGTGTGCAGTCGTCTGAGATTTTCCCATTTGTTCCAAGGTACTTGAAGGGCTGATTTGGTTTTGAAATTTACAGCTAACATCCACTGAACTTGGACATAATCTTTTCATGTTTACCGTATATTTTTCACAGATTTCCAAGGTTCATTTAACTTGATTCATACTAAACAAGTAAGCTTGAGATGTGGGGGTGGCTGGAAAAAAAGAAAAGGCTTAGCACTTAGTGTTTTTGGAATTCTGCCACGTTTTTGTTCCATTGCTTCAATTGGCCCTTTAGTGATGTTATATTGAACACTTTTTTCAAAGGCTCCTTTAAAATACCGGTTTAGGAAAAATGTGGGTGAGGTGGAAATGAAACACAAAACTGAATTGTTAATTTATGTGACAATTCATCAGTGGGGTCAAGTGCTGTCAACTTTTTGTTTATATCTTGGTAATTTGATGCAAATGGAACTGGCAGTTTGCCAGCTTTTTTTTTGTTTTGCTTTGTTTTCTTTCCAGAGAAATTTAAGAAAGAAATTTTACTAGCTCTTCCTTTTCCAAGTCCTTGATTCTATTTATTAGGTTGTCAGTGTCTGATCTTTCTGTTTTTTGGATATGACTTCAAATCATCAGAAAAATGGTACCATAAACTATTGTTGATACCATTAATTCAGATTTGTGAAGCATTCATTATGTCAGTAGTTTTATCAAATACAGTCAGTTG